>NW_005841834.1:2213982-2239589 GCF_000455745.1 Alligator sinensis
GTTGGGTACCTCCCTCCTCCCATTGCCCCCTCCCTGTGGCAAGGAGGCGTGGCCGTTGGGAACGACGTCACCTCAGGGGGCGGGGTCGCTAGGCAGATCCCCACCAGATCTTCTGAAACTCTGCCCCTCTTTTCCGGGTCTCCCGGATAACTCGCGCTTCTCTCCGCGCCATTTTCCGCTAGCAGCATCATGCAGTTGACACTGTTAATAAATGCTGCTCCAGAGCCCTTTGCTGTCCGCTCTAGCGACTCCTTACCATCCATATGCATCTGAGCCTCCAAGTTTCCTTACTCCCTTAGTAGGCCCGTTACTGCACGGAACAGCACATTTATCATCTTTCCCTTCTTCCATTTAACTAGACCCCACTTCGGCTTGTGATGGTCCTTGGTTTCTAAATCCTCCCGTAGCTGAACGAGGAGCTCATGGCCCCGCGATTCAGGCACCAAATCCGGACAGTTGAACCAGTCCGCGGGGGTGGGTTCCCCCCCTTCCTTTAAGAATCGGGTGCATTGAGCAAACTCCTGAGCGGGGGTCAGCTTTTCTGCCTTCCGCGCCTTCACCCCGGCTAGGGATATGGTTGATGTTTCCTCCGGGGGCCGATAATAAACCCGGTCGCTCCCCATTATACATCCGAACTCCCCGAGGGATAGCTTAGTTCTCCAGTCTTTCACTACGGCTTCTTCTCTTTTTATGGAGAAGTAACCATGAATATTTCTTTCATCCCCTTATATCGCCTGGTGGTAAGCGATATGCGCCCATAGATCATTTGCATTCTCTACGCGGCGGATCCTGGTGCACCAGGGGAGCACCCAGTCAGGTTCACCTCCATCACCGTGCCCTTAGATCCCATCCTCGTCGCCATGTCTCGGACGGCCAGAGCTGACTCGAGGTGATTTAGAAATTGATTGTTCGTCAGGGCGGGCTGGTGAATGGAGAGGCAGACAAGGTTTAATGGTTGCAAAAACGTTTACTTACGCCGCCTGTAGTTGTGACGCAGATGGTCCGGTCGTCTGAACAACCACGTGGGTTGTTCCAGCTAGCGGGGCCCAAGCCAGTGAATCTATCCGTAAATCAAGCCGGTGGGAAAAGGGTACGTCTGGGATTGTGCTCGGTGATGGGAAGAAAGATCGATAGGCGATCAGTCTATCGATCAGCTAGCCGCAAGTCAGATCTCTTTAGAGGCACTCTGCAGCGTGCTCAAAGTTCTTCGACTTGGGCGGAAGTCGCGTGAATTTTTAAACGGCCAGCAGGCCAATTACCAGCCGCTACGTGTGAATAATTTAGAGCTGGCCAATAGCGGGACGCAAATTTGCATTCGAATAGCAGGAACTCTTTGCACCGTGCATTTCTGTGCTGCAAGGAAGAAATGCATCCTGCAAATTGGCAGGAAGTCTCTTGCACCGAGGTTCTTCTGTGCAGCAAAAACCTTCGCTGTGCAAGAGGCTCCCATGTGGCAAGAAAATTCCATCGTGCTGAGGCACCAAAATCACTGGGTTGTGACACCCAGTCCCTTAGAATATCTACAAATACTCACTAATCCTCAGCTGATGATTTCTATTACTGGTGTTTTCTCTTATCTCCTATCAGGAAAAACATAAGCATATATTAAAACTTTTGCCTGGCCCATTTCTATGATTTCACCTGTGACTTAATTTGATTTTGAATCTAGAAGAGTGGCTCTTGCTCCTTTGGCTAATCCTTCAGTCTAGTAGCCCCACAGTGTAGAGGTAGTGATCCCAGTTCTAAAGCAATGCATGCCCTTCACCCTCAGTTGAAAGCCTCTTTACAGTATGTCAAACATTTCTGCAATGTTTGCTCATATTGAAATTTAGATGAAGCTCTCTTTACATGCATCAAGAAATTTAACATTTCTGTAATTTGTTTTTCTCTAGTACTGGAAAGAAAAAGAGGTCTGATTATCTATAGAGGGTGGTCCACAATTCTGTTTCATTCATGTTAGAATAGCAAATGTGTATGTTTACACTGACATGTGAAAAGATGATACTCTGAAACCACACTATTGTGCCTATCACAGCTGTTGTAGAGTGACCCATTTCCTGACTTAGAAGTCTCCAAAGAAGCTACAATAAGATTTTATTTAAATGAGATTCACCCTTGTAAGAATTTCCTGTACTGTCCACTTAATGAGCTAACTTATGATACTTTAACTGCTCATCCATTATGACAAAACTGCCCACTAGAGCTATGGAACTGGTTTTAATTTTTTTTCAGCATGTTTCATTATATTCCTATCTTTTCAACTAACAGCTTTTTTACAGAATAGACTTTTGGAAACCCTTGTTAGAGCACTACATAAAATCTCACTTGAAAATTTAGATTGTCTTGCTTAGAGCATTTGCATATGGATTAACAGTGAGCCACAACATGATAACAATGACTGACATTTTGGGGAGGTATGCAAAGGGATGTTAGACAGGTTATCATTAAGATCAGTTGCTCATAGATTCATGTAGGATAAGGCCAGATGAGACTATTTGATCATCTAATTAAGGGCTGTCCAACTTCTGAGTGGCTGAGGCTGCACCTACCTTTGTACAGGCTCCACCCTGCCATTGCGTGGGCTCTTCCTGCCACACTCCCCAGGCAGTGTGAAACCCCCCGATGTGGGATGAAGGCTCCTTGGGGTCCAGCAGGCCTTATTGCCCCTCCACTAGAGATGAGGCAGAAAGTAGAAGCTGGAGGAGGGAGGGGGAGTTTAGAAACTGTAGCAGCAGCAGAATCAGTGGGAAGAGTGGCAGCCAGGAGGGAACCCATGGGTCAGGTGTTAACCCCTCATTGGCTGCATGTGGCCTCCAGCTGGACAATTCTGATCTATTTAGAACTCTGGTATATCAAAGGCCCGTAAATTTTACTAAGTATATTATCTTGGGCCCAAGTCTTGTGTTTGGCTAAAGTAGGGGTGATCATGATATAGCCCATAGGCTGTATCCAGCCCCCAGAGCCATGTTATCCAGCCCATTGGGTCACCACAGCTATGGAAATTTGGTGGTGGAGAGAGAAGTGGCAGCATCAATTGCCACAGCTCCCAGTCATAGCAATTAACTTTGCCACTTTTCATCCTGCCACTAAGTTTCTGGACTCATGGGGAGATCCATATGCCAGATGATGTGCTCCAGAGTGACCTCACATACCCAACTGTATCCACAGACTGACCCTGTGCCACTCATCTAGGCTGTAGGGCCAGGTGAGTTGGACACCACTGGGCTAATGCATAATTTCTGGAAAAAACATCCATTCTTGATATGAAGACACCAAGGTTAAGAACAGACATTCAAAAAGCCTGAGACAGAAATGATCCAATCTACCTGTGTTTTTCTAAACTGCATAGGTTGGATTATGAATTAACTAAATTCACATTCGCCTTTAATTTGGGGGAGGCAGGTATTTGCCTGCAGTGGCCGAGGCCAGAAGGTGTGGGGTGCTCCGGCACACCTCCCAGTCTGCTGGATATTGTCCATGGCAGTGGAGTCTAGCTTAGTGGGGACCATCCCTGATTGCTGCCCAGCACCTGCCCCCAACCCCTTGCTGTCAGCTGCAGAGAGAGGAGGATCTAGCACAGAATCTGGTCCCACCCCTGCTGTGGCAGGAAGGGAGGGAGGAAAGTGGAGGCCCCCACTGTGTGGACCCAGGTCCCCCAGCCCCAGCCAGAACAGCTGGTGGGGCCCACACAGTGAGGGCTTTCCCCACACTGTTGCACAGCCCTGCTACCTCCCTCAGGTTGCTGCTTTTGAGTGGCAGAGGGGAACAGAGGCACCAACTTGTAGGGGGGCAGGGCTGTGCAGCCCGGCCAGCTAGATAGCCCACCCAGGCAGGCACAGTGGTGGGGGGAAAGTCTTTGACATGTAGGGCCCCCCAGCTGGGCAGGCCCCAGCTCTGAAGAGGGGCTGAAGCTATGGCAGGCGGTTCCATTCTCCCCTGCAGCTCAGAGGCAGCAACTTGTAGGGGGACGGGGCTGTGTACCCTGCGCACAGCAATAGGGGAGAAGCCTCTACCATGCAGGCACCCCTAGTTGGGCAGACCCCAGCTCAGGGTGGGGGGCTAGGGGCTCTGTTCCCCTTCCTTCTCCTCTGCTGCCCCACCTCACTGAAAGGAGCAGGCAGGACACAGGGCTGGGGAGCAGAGGCTTTGCTGCCTCAGCTTTATGATAGCTCAGGGCATAGCCAGAGCAGATAAGCATGGGCAGAGGTTTACCCACCTGTTTTGCAAAGGGGGAACAGGTTAGTGGGGACCACAAAGTATCTTGGGATGCAGAGGGACCTGAGAATTAACTTGAGTTGGGAGGGGATCTGGCACAGAAGTTCAATAGACCAGTCTAACCTAAATAGATTAAATCTGATACTACACCCATCCAAGTCTATCTTAAACTGGGTTCCACCATTTTTAAACCAGTCTATGTGCACTAAACTTCTGTTCTGTTATAGGTTTAGACTGGTTTCCAATCACTTATACTGGTTTATGTGTAATTTCTGTACCAAGCCCAAGAGATGAAGAACTTACTATTTCACTCAGTTTCCCCCTCGACAGTGGTTAATCATTAACTGCTAAAAGTTAGTCATCTTCTAACCATTGGTTATGTCTTTCCTTGGGTGTAGACAGATGAACTTGTAAACTCTCATACTGTAAAACAGTTTGTATATGGGGCCCAGCACTCATAGAAGGTGTTACATAAGCTTCTCACCACTGGGTAGCAAAGAGACAAGATCTTAGCCTTTTCTGTGGCCCTGCTTTGCTGGCATCTTCTGAAATAGACTGCCCTGTCTTCTGGAAAAAATTGGGCCCATAATACCTAAAAGTCTTAGGTCTTCATTTCTTCTGGTCTCAAGTCAGACAGGTGTCTAGTATCATTTCATGTAACACAAAAGATAGACACTTGCCACCTTGTTGGCTACAAATGTCCAACTCGGGATCCTTACAATTCTGGTTTCTTAGGCGGATTGAAGCACTGTAATGAAGTTAAATCATGAACCTTGAGGCTGGTCCCCACACACACACACACACACACACGCACACATGCACACACACACAGTAGCAAGCTACAAGAGTCAGATAGTTGGGGCCCACAGGCGCTGGAGTCTGCCTTTGAGGCTTCTTTCAGTGTGGTGTTATCTTCCAGAAGGGGGTCGCCGCCTGGTCCTTCTGGCTGGACAGATTGGGTGCTGGTCAAGTTGGAGGTCAAGAGGGCGCCACTGAGGGTCACTTTTCACTGCTTTTTATCTGTCCTTGGCAGACTTTGGTGACTCCCCAGTTTTCAGGTTTGCCCAATCCAGGGGTTGTTGACCCTCGTGGGACTTCCCCCCTCAGTGGCTACGGGATGGCATCTGTCAGCCCCAGGGGTCGTCTGCATGTACGTGCAGGTTTGGGAGTCCGTTGATGAATTTTGAATAGGGCTCTAGGAGCGGTCGATTTGGAAATATTCAGCCCAAAAGTTGGTCTCCGGCGTTGATTAACTCAGGCCAGGGCTTCTAGCCCTTGATCAGTGACGTTTAGAGATGTCCTGGTTGCTACATTGTCTTCTATTGAGTTCTTCCGTTGGTTGATCTGCAGTTTCCTTAGGTGTTAATTACTGCCTGCTACCGTGTTACACATTCAATCACTGATTCACTCGCTCTTTCAGGGGCCAGCCTGATACAGGGAAGGGCAGTTTGATTCCTGCCCTGGTTAACATTGTTACAATGTATAACTTACTTATGAAACTAAACACATTTAGTTGAAAGTTGAAAGGTGAGGAGTATAAAATATAAGCTACAAAAGTAATGTCATGGCACACAAATAGATAAAAATACCAAAATACAAGGGGAGATACAAAATACACACACACAAATTTCAAAACACAATTCCTTATCTTAAAGTGAAAGAAAGAGGAAGGAAGAAAAGGTAGAAGAGGAAAAACATATCCAAGGAGGGGAGAGCAACTGCAGGCAAGAGGAAAAGGGGCTTTCTGCTACAACCTCAAGTTCCTCCAGGCTTTGAATGCTTCACATTGGCAGCTCCTAGAGATGCACTTGGACTCATGGTGCTGAGTCCACAATCTCTTCAGCCTGATTGCTTTCTCTAGCCTGATTACCCAACTGTCCAACTTGTTTTTCTAGAGTCATGTAGCAGAGGAGATGGTGACAGAAACTTTCACAAGGTGCACAATGGAAAGTGTGTAGGTGGCTACAAGCTGGTGCATGAAGAGGAAATTGAAGATATGAACATGGATGGTTCACTTTGAGACCATCTCCTGACTCTTTACACAAAATTCTGAGTACAGAAGAGCACAGTAGAAAGTATTGTGCCGTTGAGGATCAGCAGTGGCATGAAAAAAATTAAGATAAGAAAGGCAACTTTGTTCTAGATTTATGTGAAGATGACCCTGGAGCTGTTCAGGTAAACCATCAACATGTGAATCCATTTGTGTGCCGAGAAGCTGGTGGTAAGAGCAATGTGGAGAATGGCAAACCTTGACTGCCAACAGCTTGTGGCCGAGTGGACAGATCCACTGCTAGCTCTTCCATTTGTACCATTAGTGGGTACTTTTTCTGTGTTTTCTCAGGTTCTCCAGTTCCTAGGAAGTTACTCATGGTCTCACCAGTGTGGGGTTTCCAAATTGTATTGGCATGATTGACAGCATGCATATCCTTATCATTTGCCCTCTGCACCAAAGTTTGGAGCACATAAATAGAAATTGATAGTTCTCCATTGTGCTGCAGAGTGTCATAAACCCCTTTTGAAGATTCATGCTGGGTGGTCTAGTAAGGGGTATGACGCTAGGATTTTCATGAACTCTAGCCTTGATCCTACCATGAGGCAGGGAGCTTTTACCTTCAGGGGCCTTTCCCTCCAGTTATCACCAGTGATCCAGTCTACCTGCTCCTCTTACAGCTCACATAGTCATCTATGGAGGATTACGATTCCAGGGGAAAAAACAATTTTCAATAAGTAGTTAAGCAGCTGCCAGATGATAATGGACTTTGCTTTTGGACACCTGAGGGCCAGGTGAAGAGCTATCAGTGTCCATCTGGATGCATGAGAACATTATCTTTCTAGCATAATGACGGCCTTCTCTGTCCTACACAACCCTTGGGACAAGGGACATGTCTACAAGTTTACTGTAGAGTACACTAATTAGATTTGCAGTAAATGTCTCACATCTACACATGTGGCCCATTAGGCCACAGGAAACTACTTAACTGCACAGCAGGATAGTACTTGTAAATATGAGTACTTTTCTGCTGCAGAGTTTTTCACTTTGCAGCAGCATATGTGTAAATGCTGATGCAGCTGGCTAGGGAACAAGGGTACTTCAGTGTGGCAGCTGCTTGCTGGCTATCCCCACATTGGAACACCCTGTTGCCCAAGACAGCTCCTCAACAGCACATGGAGCCAGGCAGGCAGGGCCAGCCCATCATTTTTTGGAGCCCCCTGCAATATATAGTTTTGGGACCCCCGATCCATCAAAAAATAAAAATTGTGGTTAATTGTGGTATAAACTTACTGAAATAAAATAGTTGGGGCTGGGTTGCATGCATGTGGGCTGCGCTGCAGGGGCACGGGGTGGGGGCAGCACATGCTGGGGACACCTGGGTTTCCTCCCCGGGGCCGGGGCCAGAGCGGAGCTGGGAACTCCTCCCCTGCTTGGCTAGGAAGGGGCTCCCTGCCTGCATCTAGCCCTTTAAACATGGCATAGGTGGCGGCGGGGGGAGGGAAGGGGGCAAGCAGGACACAGCCCCTTGGTTGTGGGGCTCTCTGTGGCCACAGGTTCCTCAGGATTGAACGGGCCGGTCCTGCAGGCAGTAGCAGCTCTTGGCTGTCAGGCAAACCCCTAGACTACCTACCAGGTGGGGCTGCTCCAACTGGCTCAACATGCTGTAGTCCCAGGCTCATGTTAAAATGGCATGCCCAGGAGCAATAAACTCCAGTGCAGTAAGTTTATTGCTTCACATTAATTGCACATGTACACATGCTCAAGGGGTGAGATACTGGTAATTGCTGGACTGTGGAGACTGAAAGGATTTCCCAGAACTGTGACTGACTGGAGCCAGTACTCTTTGAAGGAATTATTGCCAAAAAGCCCTGGCTAGTTTCATCAGGTCAGGGATGAGGAATGCAGATGTGAGAAAGAGTTTTACTTTCTTAATGTGTGCTATAAGGGGAAAGAAATAATAAAACCCATTGAAGGAATATCATTGTTTAACAATCAAACAAACAAGTAAACCGTTCAAAACAGAAAAAAGTGACTTATTGTAGAAAAAGGGTTTTGGCAGGGAAATGGTTTATGTTCACAGAAAGGGCTGACAGAACTATGTAAATGTGGAGCTATGTATGATCAGAGTCCTAAGGATGGATAGTTATTGCTCAGTTTTTTGTACTTTGGAGCGGAATATACAGCTGCATGCCATTATGATGGTTAGAGAGGTCAAAGATAATCTGTTCACTTGCTGCTGTCTCCTGAAATTGGGATCACCAATGAACAGCTATGAGATGGATAACATTCTTCCTTACACTGTAGAAGGTGCTAGGTAGGCAGCTTGGAATGGCAGGGACATGGGGAAGATGTTGGTTATGCATCCATGGACTCTCTCTGGAAGCTCAGGGGGCTATTTCTGCTGTGCTGGCAGCCATGCCGGGAGCGGTAGTGTATACAGTTATGGGCTGTTAACATGACACAAACCACGGCTAGGTTTCAGCATTTTTCTGCTTGGGGAGGGAATCAGAAGGGAACATGTGATTGTCTATAGCCAAATTATTAGTGCGAAATTGCACAAATATGGTTGGGGTGTGGAGCTGAGGGTTGTCTCAGCTGGGGGTCCCATGATATTTCTACAGAGACACTAGCAGCTCCAAACTTTTGACTGGGCTTCCTGATGAGATGACAGAAGGATCAGGTCAGGTCTTACTGCTGACATACAATAGCCAAGTAGCAGTGCTGCTTTGAATACCTTAGGGCTATGCAATGGAACCACTAACAAACCTGCAGAAGTATAGCAGTGCAGTGCCTCTGGCTTCCTGTGATGGGGCTAAGTGGTTGGGGCTTTAGATTTGACTTTGATAAGACCCCAGAATGGAGAGTGAAAAATGAGCACAGAAGTGAGTTGGCCATGTGGGGTGGGACTTGACAGTGGCTCAGTTGTGCATCTTAAACAGATATGTCATCCCAGAGAACCAGTGGCCACTTGTTTGCTGGTTATTTGTGGGGATTCTGCTGTTGCAAAGGCCTCACCCACCAGTGCTGTTGGCATCTTGGGTCATGGGGTTTTGGTAGGCTGACTTCATAGAGGCTGGTTGGCAAATGCTAACATTGCATGTAGCTGAAACTTAAAGATGGTAGACCTCCATAATTTGGTGTCAGGACTTCTCAGTTCTCCTGGATCTCAAAGAATGCCTGACTTTCAGGCCCTCCATCTTCCATGACTTTGCCTGGGGTTTGTTCAAGTCTTTAGGATCTTGCCTGGAGTCAGTGAGGAAGTTTGGCTTGACACTCTCATCTCTGGCAAGGATCTATGACAGCTCATTGTACGAAAATGTGTGACCTATCTAGTACCTGAGCAGTTGTTGATATCCAATCCCTATTTGTAGCAGGACTTTAAGTCTGTGTCCTTGGCTCTGCATTGCTGCCTGTAAGAGTTGTGCCCCAGGAAGCCATTTTCACAACTATGGTGTGGTGTCATAGATAGATTCCTCAAAACACACAATCCAGGTAGTCTGCTGAACTGAGTCTTCCCAGAAGTTGATAAGGTTACAGATCACCTTATGCTATCAGTTGGTAAAGTGATGGGCATCACCTGTCATACTGCCGGGTTGATTTTGGATATATGAATAAGCCAAAACACAGAGCAGGGTGGTGCAGAACAAAATTATGGTGTTGAGCTATTGTCCTTGGTTTATAAAGGGTGCTATCACGTGCAGTACTCCCGATACCAAAACAGTTGTGGTCAGAGAGAGGCCAGGACAGCCACAAAGCACTGTGGGATTCAGTTAGACTGACTGATCACATATTCTGATATAGCTATAAATCTGATTTAGGCAAGTTTGCCAGACACTGGGGTGCTATGTTACCAGTTTAAAGCTATGTATCATCTGTCCATGGATTTTTAAAACCAGTTTAATGTCACTTAAAAAAAGTATAATAGTTTTGTGTGTCCACATGCTCTGCTTTAATTTCTCACACAAGGTCAATGGTTCTTAACTTTTTAGGCTCAAGGCACCCCTCAGAAAGTTCCAGCTCTTCACTTTTGCTTGTTATTTGACTAGCGAAAAATAATAGAGCAATTCTTCTGTGGCAGAGAACTCTAAAAGACCAGGACAAGTCAGAGAGTTTTTGATACTATGGGTCCTATTTGAAATCTCAGAGTTTATTTTGTTAATCTTTTGTAGGTGTTTGCATCCCTAACAGTGCCAATATTATATGGTATGCCACAGAACCCTTAAAAGGATCTCATGGTACCCTAGTACATTTCAACACAGCACTGTTACCTAGCTGTCATGTGGTCAGCACCTGCCCCTATCCTTGTGTTAGCAGGAAGCCCAGACAGAAGGTTGGACGTGTTAATGTTTTGTGGGAATATCATGGAACTCCTAGCTGAGAGAATCTTTAACTTTCTTCCGACTCCCTCCCTTGCTATGCACACTGTATTTGCCCACCAGCTCACTAATTTTTGTGGCTTTCTTTTGAACAATTACTTGTTGTTCAACGTTTTTTTAAAAAACATGAACACTAGAACTGAAACAAATGGTCCAATATCTTTCTTTCCAATGCTATATACAGTTACTTGCCTACATCTAAGGATCACATTAGTTCTTATTGTCATAGCATTGAACTGGGAGCCAATGTTGAGGGGTTTTTTTTGTCCTAAGAGCCTTTTTAGACACTATTTTGGAATAGTGTTCCCATTTTTAAGGTATGGCTTGCATTCTTTTCCTAGATGAATAACTTTGTATTTGGCTGGATTAAAAAATATTGTGTTTGAATGGGCACAATTCAGATTGTGCGGTATGGCAGTTGTTCTCATAATTATTTACCATCTTTGTGTTATCTGCACATTTTATTGGCAGTGGTTTTATATTTATTTTCAAACCACAGATGAAAATGTCAAATAGCATTGGGTCTAATGTTGATATCTGCAGAACCCCAGTATAACCACTTCCGTTTCATGGTGATTCCTCATTGACAACTATTTTTGCGAACTACCATTTAAATTGTGCTTTGTTGATACTCTAGAATTATTTTGTTTATTAATTTAATTAATGATCTAGAAAAAGGTGTCAACGGTATGATAATTCAATTTGCAGAAATGGTCAAACAGAATAAATAATACAAAACAATCCAGAAGGAGTAAACATTATCAGTTAGAAGTAAAAATTATTTATCTTGGAAAAAAAAGTCAAGAGGGGAATATTGTATTTGAAGAACAGTCATTCTATATGTGACTAATGGGTAATAGCATATAGCAAGCTAGATAAGAGCTTTCAAGACAAAAGGAGTTGAAAATAGCTGGTAAATACACTTATTAGCTGTAGACAAAAATACTTCAAGCCACAATCCATAAAGGTGATAGGTCCTTATCAATATATCAGTGGTATTACTTTGTGTGAAATATTGAATTCAGTTATTAGGCATTGTAATGCTGAAGAGATGTTGAAAAGGTAGTGTGAATTTAGGACTGAATTTACCGATCCACAGAGAACACTTTGTGCCATATAGCTTGTGCAACGTGGCTTCAAAATGGCCAGAGATAAATTATGCAAAATTTTGAAATTATGTTGGTGAGCTCTCTGCCAGATCAAGGGATCTGAAGGCAGAGCTCCCACTTACCTGTCAACTACCCTCTCCCCCTATACCTGATGTAATGAGGCAGAAGCAGTGTTTATGATGGGTGTGGCAGCAGAGGGGAGAAGGCGCAGTAATACTGAGCTGCACTATCCTGACCCCTGTGCTGTAAAGTCTTGGTAGATGCCTTTTTGCTCTCACTTCTGGTTAGAACACAGAAGCAAAACTTACTCAGTTATGCTAGGACAACTCATTTCTGAGGGGACAAAACTATCAGAGTGCCTTATCACTGTTGCATGCCTAGCTCAGAGAATCAAAAATAAGAGTACATTGTGAAGAAATATACATTTCATTGGAGCTATGCTCCCCAAAACAACTGAAAATGAAGGAAAATGAGAACTTCAATAAATGCATTGCTGATGACTAAAGTAGAATCTATATCTGGTTATGCCAAGAGGGTGCCCTTATCACAAGTCCTAAGAATCTTGATAGACTGATTGAAAACCATCACAGAAAATCAATGTAATCATTCACTGATTCCTCCTCCAGTTCAAAATTACTTGAAGCTTCTTCAAGACAATCCCCAAAGGAAACCCTCAAGTGCTCAAATGGACCAGATATTATTTTCCTAACTCAGTTCCTCCTCTAAGCTTTCTGCCAATTACCTAAGGCTACATACATGCTGATCTAGGATTCCTAGCCACTACTTGCATCTTAGGACCAGTGTCCTTTTTCTTAAACCCTTAAGAAAAACTTCATACAACTGAGCTTTCATCAGATTAGGGTATCTTGGCAACCAGGGAAGCATTTTATCTGCCTTTACTGGAATCTGGTGCTTATTCAACTGACCCTGATCGCTAGGGCTCCTACCCTTTATTTTATTTGCCTATTTGAAATACCTGGCAATTGGGTCATGAACCACAGTCATTTGAACATAGATGCCTAAACTTGCTTAATCCTTACCACTCAAACTGGTCTTTATTAAAGTGCCAAAAAGACTCTTCTATGCATTATTCAGTAGATTATGGCATCACTCTCAAGAAAGGACTCTTGGTCAAGATTTGTTGATGCTAACTTTATTTTCAGCATGAGTTTAGGATAACTAAGTGTAATTTACAGCCCACATGCTGACACAGCACCCCTTGCACCTCCCCCCCCACCATCATCTTCAAAACATACAGCCTTATCCACCATTTCCTATTCACTTACTTGGTTCCTTTCACAAAAATGACTCATTGTAGTGATGAGAGGCCCTGCTGCTCTTTGTGGTGTACTCGTCTATGCTGTAGCAATGTATCTAAATAAAAGGCAGCATTCTTCCAAACATTTTTCCCCAGGCCCACTTGCTAAAATAGAATCCTAAGTCTATGTACTGATCATATTTGCCACCTTAGAGACTCATTTCCTTTTAGATTCATCCCTCTTCCCAAAGCTTCACTGCTATTATCCCCTTGCTCTCATGCACTAACAAAAAGATTTTAATATATTCATTATGCAAAATCTTGTCTTTTGTGACCTTTGGCAAGAGTGCCCCCAAAGGACTGGCAAAGCGTAATAAGCTCACAAATAAACTACCATGTCAGCCAAGGGCACTACTGGCCAATTGAGCTAGTACACATTGCCCTCTCCCAAAGCCCCCACTTCACACCTGGGATACCCCTGAGGTGGGATTGCAGGGGTGCTGTCTCCATTAGAAAACTGTTAATCCTTTCTGGCAGCTTGTAAGTAGACAAACAATCCTCATTGTTAATATTAAAACATTCACACAAGCAATAGTACCAATTGCCATTTCTTAGATGAAGTGCCCTTCCTTTAAGTTCTCTTTCTCTCTTCAGATACAGATTTTTAATGCATCTGTTCTTATTTAAATTAATCTTATGTTTTTAAAAGCTTTGTCATTAAGATCACTGGGGAAAATGTACTCACTCATCTTATTCTTTCCTTAGCCCACTTTTCTCTTGTCCTGAGCTATTGTCTAGCTTTGTGGGAAAATGCCCATTTGTCCATTCACTTTTTGTTTCTGTGGCAGATTTACAGCAGTTTCTGTCCACTAGGAAGCCAGCTAAAGAACAGAGGGGAAAGGGTGCAGCCATCTCCTTCATTACACATGTAAATGATACTGATCAGCTAGAGGACCAAAAGAAATTATTCATTTTAGTCAAAATCAGACTTTGCTGTAGAAGAATATAAACCTTCCCATCCCCAAGTGAGATCATATGGACAGAGTACAGAAATTAAGAAAGCTAATACAAATTATTGGTAAATCTGACCCCGCCACCTTAGTATGACACACATTTAAATGTTATTGTGGAACACATTCAGGGGAACAGCTTTAGGGAATTCATTGCTCATCTTTCTCTTTCTTCCTCTGGTTTGACACACTAACAGTCTCCAGACAGCTTCTCTGAATTCTTCAGAAATATTGCCACTCTGACCCCTGTACCACAGATCCATTGACTTACTTCATTTGACTGTCTGGAATGACATGTTCTCACAATGCCTATAGCAGTGGACACATCTCCTTTCCAGCTCATCTCTGTATCATGATGCAGAATATTGTGACACAGATTGACTAAATAAAAACTACTATTTTAGAAGTCTTGACACTTCTGAAAGAATAATCCAAAGAAGCATGAGGGCAAAATCTCATTTCATAAGCATTACCTGCAGCAGAATTTGTCCATTGTATATAAGTGTGGGGTTTCTTTGTGACAACTGTCACTTAGGGGTAGATTTTCAAAGGCACAAGAGAGAGTTAGGTTTCAATTCCCACTGAAAACCAATGGGATTTTGGAGTTTAACGGTCACTGGGCATGTCTACACGAGACACTGACTGTGCAATAGCTGAAAAATACTGCGCATTAGTGTGTCACAGCACAAGTAGTGCCAATACACTACTGCCAGTATCATTAGGCTACTGCATAGTAGTGTCACCTAAAAGATATTCATCAGTGCTACTGTGCAGTAACTCTGGTTACTGTGCATTTATTTAGTATTTACTAATACAGGTACTAAATAAATCCACATTAATGACTGAACAGTAGCGTCTCATGTAGACATACCCAGTGAGTTCCAAATTTTCATTTTGGACCTAGATGAACTTAGAGATATATATGTTTAGTCTTTTAAAACTAAACTGATGACAATGGTAGAGCAGTTGCCTAGGACATTCAGGGCCTGAATTTTGAAAGTTTTCAATATTCAGAGTTCCAGCTGCTCAACACATGGAAAATCAAGCTTAAAATTTCTCTTATCTCAGCCTTGCTGTAATTTACTTTTCTCATATCAATAAAACTAATACTCTTTTCTCGGCACAGTACTGTAAGAAAAACCTCACCCATTCTCACATTACTCTTACTGAAATCTATTTATAAATTTAAAAAATGCTTGTTAACCTGACAGGACAACAATACAAAACAGATAATATGTTTACCACATATGGAAATTGTGGCCACTTGTTCTTTTAGCATATGCTTTAGACATTCGTTCTGCATAGAGTAAGTACAAATGATCAGTTTAGAAGCTCATTTAAAATTGTGCGTCTTTCCTTCACACCTGTGTCACACCAGTCAAAGGTCTCTCAATGCCTTAACGGTATATAATAACATTAATATTAAAATGAGGATCTAGACTGTTGATCAGGATCAGAATAGAGATAACAGTAGGCATGCTTGCCAATAAATACAGTAAGCAACCACCAAAATTATTATTATGATTACTGAATACTAACAGAAAAAACTCTGAAGATCACTTGCTGAATACTGGGAAAGCAGTGAGGTGTACAGATGAAGTCCCTTGAGAAGTTGTATTCTTGCATTCTTGAAATCTATGAGTGTTTTTCAAGGTTATGCACAAATAAAGCAAATTTCCTTTTTAAAAGATCCAAATTACTTATCTTGTCCTATATTTCAGTCCATTGTGGGTTTCTTGAGTATTGTAACTGACCTTTGGTAAACTGTCATTTCATTGCAGTGACATGACTACATAAAACTGGTCTGCACAATATATTACAGATTAATTGAGGAGTATGCCAGCTCTTCTTAAAAAGCCAGCTAGAATGACACCAGAAAATGTGATGATTAATTCACCCTGTAGAATTTGTACACTTTTAATGGGTGAAATTTCATTTCCAATGAGATATTTTAAACAGTTAAAGAGAGTGCTCGTGATTTACTTGGGTCATTTCATGTTGCATTTTTTCTTTACAAATGAGAACAATTTATATACTTTGCCTCATCTGAGCAGGATCTGCAGTGAACTACACAATGTCTACATACATCTTTAATGAAGCAAACTGTTTATATGTACAGTATAAAGAAAAAAACTGCAAATGTGTTGTTGTTATATATGTGTGATGAAAGAGAAGAGAGAATAAGTCTCAGCTTTCTGCACAAGTTGGTATCCAAAAGCTTGCACAACTTACCCTTAAACAAAAAAGATCAAGCCAAGTATTTGTTTTGATCAGGGAGTCTTTTGTCAATGGTTTGTCTAGCTGCAGAGGTCATTAAAAATAACTTTAAAATTCAAAGGTAAAGAGTTTGCATGTTTTTGGGGGATGAATAGATCAAAAGATGTAATTGTACCACAGCTCAAACAGCCACCAATATACTGAAATGAAAAAATGCTGCTGAATTAACCTGTAACATTAAATATTTAACGCTGCATTAGCAGACCGTGGAAGTGTTTGCTAATTATCTGGTAAATATTTGATCAATAATTATTTGCATGAACATTTTCACACATCAATAATAAAAAGAGGAAACATGATGAAACAATTATTACAACAACTAGGACTGTCATTTTGTTGTGTTTTGACTGTCTACTTTCTGTCATTAAAGTTGGCTCAAATTTATCTGGTTCTCATTTTATAGGAAAAAAGATCATAAAAGGCACTAGAGATTAAATAAGCAGTATTATTTTCAAGGCATTTTAAACAAGGATGCACAGAGTCCTTGGGCCAGAGCTCCAGCAGTTCAAGGCAATCTTTAATCCAGCTTTGTTTTTTCTCCCTAATGTTCTCAGTTTGTATGTCTTGATGCTCACCCGCTATGAAGTCTCTAAATTAAATCACAGTTGTCATTTAAGAGCAATAGTTGTAAAATTAAATCTAGAATAACAGCACACATTGTTACAGAAATGGCAAAATCCAAAATTCCATGACAATAAAATCTCCACTGGAGGATACAGATAATTGTTTCACCCAAACAAAATGCTATGGTTTATAAATAGGACTGTAAAAACAATGGTACTGGCTCACCAGAAAGCAAATGATCAAATTCTATTTTGAATCCCTGAAATTCCTAGATTGTAACTGATGCTTAATGCAACCAGTTTTAAGAGCTAATTGGATTGATTTTCAAAAATTCAGAGTACTTGCAGATCCCAATGATTTCAAGAGAAAATACAGGTGTGCAGGACCTTGGGAAATCAGGCCATATATTTTTAGTTTGTCAAATGTTTGGATTGAGTACTTTGATGCATTTGAAAATCGTTTGCTACAAATGTGATATGAAATCACCATGAGTAGGCCAATGTGCTTAACAGCTAGAATTTTTTTGCATGGATTTTGGACAACTGTAGGATACAAAATAAAATCCAGGATAGCTAAAGAAGCTTTAAGAGCTTGATCTAGCACTAGTAGTTTTTTCATTGGCTTTGATGAAGGCAGAGATGCAAGGTCTCTCTGTAGCCTACAAATTCTTTAATGCAGCAGCAAAACAAGTAGATGATATTGGGGCAAATATTGAATCCCTGCTTCTTTAAATTGCAAACTGTTTTACACCATAATGGGAAAAGTACAACAGTTTTTGACTGGGGCACCAGTGATCTATGACGTTCTGAAACAGGTTCTTCTGCCTTTTCATTCCAGTTACATTTTCTGAGCCCCACAAATGCAAGTTTTAATTAGTCAGTCACATGCTACATAAACAGATCCCTTGATTTTTTTTCTTGTTTTTCATTAAGCTTTATAAACTGGACTTCTCAACAATAAATAAAGCTACTAATGTAAAAAGGTCATATCTGTGACCTTTCACATGTTTCTTCTGCTCTGTATCTATGTACACTGTATACTTTTCCTCAAGAAAAGATTCTTTATTTGAGAGAGCTTAAACTGTTCAAATTTGTAATGCACTGGGATTTTGGAATATATAGATGGCTTAGTGGATAAAGAACTGAACTTTCAGCTCTGAACCCAGTTCCAGTCCAACCTTAGATAAGTGAAAAGAGTTTTGTGTCAGCTGCCCATGTGATAAAACCAGTTCTACCATGCATCATTCAGTGTAATTCAGCACAGCTAGCAGTTTTCCCCCCTCAAGAGAAGCACAGCAAATATGGAAAATGAATTGCTTCTGTCTCTAAAGGGTGGTCCTCTAGGTTTGCCTTTGAGATTATGAATGGGAAGTGTTAGAAAGCTCATACTACTGCTGGTTGCCAGTTCTACTTCAAAGAGATAAACAGAGGGTCACAGTTTAAATCACTGATAGGGTAGGATGTATAAATATAAATATGCACCACTTATGGAAATTTTCTGCATCCAAATGAAGACTGCACAGTGTATTCTATGTAAGGTACAAATAGTTCTAATGTCTAAAATTATTTTGGGAACTGATATATTTCTACATATGTCATAAGCAAGGATACTTAAGATTTTTTCCCTGGGGAGAAAAGTTCTTTGCATTTCCAGAAGGCTACAGCTTCCCTATTTCTCTTTACACGAGACTCCTTTTCCAGAGTAACATATGTTTTGGCAGAGGACTGAACAGAACTCTCTTCAGAGCATATTCATGTCACTTATTGCAGTGATGGAGATAGTTCTGATTACCCTCCACAGAGTCTTCCAGCGACTGCCAGGATGTGAATGGAGCATCAGATCCAGTAATCAAAGACATTTCCTTACCCTAGGACCATAGAGCCCAGACCACAATGGTGGTTCCACATATTTGCTGAATATGATGCTTTTCCACTGGGAATATTTTATTTGTTTTTATCAGAATTATGGACTGTGTCTTTATGAAAAAAACTTTTAAAAGAAAGCTGAAATGTGAATTGAGTTCATTTTGTTACTGAAACTCAGAACCTGCAATCAGTTACCATGTAATTAACTGGATTTCTTCTGTCTAGTGAATGTATTAATTATCTGCAATATAGCATAATGCTCCCTCTTCTCTTGCGCACAGACACAGTTCCTGGAACACAGTTTGTTTCGTTTGATACTTTCATGAGGCTTTAGTAATTTAAAACCATTTTTAAAAAGTAACCAAAAGCTACTCTTCAGGTATTTATGGAGACAAGATACCTTCAGAAAGAAGAAAACCCACCTCCATGGCTTTCATTGATTAAATATATCTTCATGATTTATCTATACACCTCATTGATGGACTTTTTCAGAAACATGGTAAACTGCAATTTGAAACCATGTCCACCTATTCAGTGTC
This sequence comes from Alligator sinensis, assembly GCF_000455745.1. Lineage (NCBI taxonomy): Eukaryota > Metazoa > Chordata > Crocodylia > Alligatoridae > Alligator > Alligator sinensis. The sequence goes on from NW_005841834.1 coordinate 2,233,189, forward strand.
TCATGGCTCTGCTCTTGTGTTAAAAATCAAGGGAAAAAATTGCTTTAAAGATAATGACACCTTTGGAATGTTAATAGTACAAAACTTTCAAAAGGTAAAATTATTTCTTAGCTGAACTAGCAAAGAAGCAGATTGGCTTAGTCCATTTTGCACCTTTGTGCTAGAGAATCACTGGGTTTAAATTACAGCAGCTTCAGTCTTTGCTTTTCAATCCCTTAATCCTTAAGGAGCAGAGGTTTCAGTTCAAGACAACTTCACACAGAACACAAGAAAAGACTCTGTGAGCCTACCTCAAGTATGATGATCATTTTTTCAGCTGTAATCTTTCACTTGCATCCCATAGTAAAAAATGACTGAGGAAAACCAGCGTCAAATAATTAATGCATTTTCAGTGAAGGGTTCTTTCCCACTATGGTTTAATACACATGCATGAAAAGTAATAAATACTTTCATGTGAGCCACTTGCAGACATTTGTACCGATGGTTTTCATCACTATTTTACTGGTATCTCCTAACATTTGTGAGCCTTTGTGAGATGCCTGAGCTCAAATGGAAAAGGAAGCTAGCCTGGGAGGTTTACATCTGGTAGCCCACACTATTACTTAAACAAGCTACGTCAGTTTTCAAAAAAGCTACGCAGGTCGAATCAAGGCAATTATGTTCTGATCGAAGACGCATACATTTGTCAATTATTTCCAGGTGTTCTTTAAGCTACATATTTTTCTTATCTATAATTAATATTTTGCTAATAGGGCCGAAGCAAAATGTCAGAGGCCTCTCAACTTGTCTTGATTCCATAAACACCAGGTTCCAACAGTAACCGTTTTACAATGCTTAGGTTTTTAAGCATTATATTAGTTTGTGTCATGACTATTATTTAAATTATAAATTTCCAGGTGCTGTATATATTTTTTTGATCAAAGGGAATGGAAATATAATGACTTATTTAGGTTTGGTCCCCGAGGACTTAAACAGTATATGGTGGAAGTGGTCATAATTTATTTTCAGAACAATTCTGGAAGCAGTTATGAAAACCTTTAGTTAAATTGGTACCTGGCATTTTGGGTTGGCTGATATTTGCTAACTCATGTGAGGTTACAGTTGAACACTTTGAAAAATGCTTAACTAAACAGCATATAAATAATTTTACTTTACCAACTATAAAACATACAGATTAACCTCAAACTCTGGTGTTTCTGGCACAAACATGATACATAAAAGAATAGCAGAAATCCAGGTTAAAAAACCAAACAAACAAAAAACAGACAAAAAGAACCCTTTACGGAGAAGCAAAAGCGATGCTTTTTTTTTCTTTTTTAGATGACTACTTCCTCTGAATTATAGGAGATGACTTATAACATTAGATTCATGCTTTTAAGAGAACATTTTTTTTTCTCTCTCTCATAATAAGCTTGTGCTAAGAAGTGCTGACAACTTAGAATTATAGAACTCAGTTCACATTCCATTCCTTTTCAAGCTGGCTAAAATAATGCATGACACTTCTTGGAGAATGTAAAATGTATGCAGCAACAGAGAGTTAAAAATTTTATTTTTGATCTTCTTCAAACATTGTTTGACCTTAATCAATGTCTTCCAACAAGCTTAATGTGACATAACCCTGAAACAAAACACACAGCTCTCAGGTCCGGCTCTGGAATGAAAAAGCTGTGATTATTAGTCCTCTGTGTGATCTTTTCAGATTGCACTGATGAGATGAAGTTTAATCTCGTTTCTCTCCTCTCCTCTCCAGTACCACAAACCACAGGCAGTTTAAGGCAGCCTGGAAATCTCTTACATCTGGAAGAGCAATAATTCATGGGATTTCACTTGACAGCCATGACAGGCAGCAGGGCAGCCAGAAACAACTGTCTCTTATGTTGTGCTATTTGCAAAAAGTCAGAAGAGGAGGAGTAGGCACAGGACCACATCCTTCTTTAGCATATGTTAGAGGAGGAAACCCTTTTATTTTCTGCCAGATGCTCCATGAATAGGTCCTAAATATTACATAGACAGTAGCTATCACTTCCAAACAAAATTCCTTGGTGTCTGCTAAGCTGCAAAGCATATGAAGGCCTATTGTCTGGCAAAGGGTCATGGTTAAATTTGCACAGATTTTTTTTAATAGATATTTCAGATTCTACATTTTGATTTATAGGCATTTGCACACCCTGCTGTGCATGAATATGATACCATCTTCTGAGCAGGATTATTTCATGAAATGTATATGGGATTTAGCTACAGTAACTTTTACTGGGCAGCTTACAATGGCTAGCAAAGTACTAGAATTTACTGCGGCACAGCTTGTGTTGTCAGGCTCATGGCTGGTGTTTATGATTTCTGCAGAAGCAGAAATAAACAACTTCTCCTTAATGGCTCTCTTTATGTGTAGGCAGCAGTAGCTCTATCTGGTCTCACAACAGTAGCTGGTGCAGTGATCTGTCCCATTTCATGTGGAACCAATGGCTGAAAATTTGCATTTTTGCTTTTCTGAGTTTTCTGTAGAAGTAGCCAGGAATGAATAAATCAACTGCAAATGTTTGAATGAGTAGCATTCCATTCTACTGCTTTTCTGTGCTATAAATACATGTTGGCTAAAACAGATTGTGGAACAAGAGCAAAATGATCAGATTAATTTTTTAGCTTGTCTTACAGTCTATACCCACACTGTAAATACTCTGATATCAACTGAGACTTACTTAAATTACTGTTTGAAGGAAGAAGGCTTGTTTTCCGAGTGTCTGTGGTCAAGTAGCTTAATCAACATTTTTATAGACATTAAAAAATATATTTAAGTAAATATTGAAAATTGTATAGGCTACACTATATACAGATGAATTAAAGATACATTTTTATCTTTTATACACATACACACAATAAAATAGACTGAATGTAATTGTCTAAGTAAAGGTTTTTTGATGTAACAACTGTTTTTAAACTTCAAAAGAATGTCGACATGCACTGTATATATAAGCAGGCAGAAAATACTTTTTTTAAAGAAATGAGACAACTGCTCCATGCCAGAGAATAACAATTTCTTTGCCAAACTACACATTGTTAACTTAAAATGTGTTCCATGTGGAAATAGGAAGACTGATCTGATGGAAAGGCTAGTGATCTAAAGTCAGCTGGCTCTGTGCCTGTCAACTACACATTTTGGCTTCCAGTTTTACAGCTAGAATTGGAAATATTTATTTTTCTATTTTTTTTTAAGAATAGTTCTAGCACTAGTGATGCAATGAATTTACCAGTAAACTTGCATACATAAACTTCCAAGCTGTAAGCAAGGGAAAGGGAATTTTGGATCACATGTACAAATCAGATTATGCATTCGAGGGATTTTATTTTATATTGACTCATTTTCTGAAGCCAATTTGCCACCATTTTTGTATACTCATCACAATTTTCTAGGCAGAAATTAAATTACCTTATCTTTTCAGTCTGAAAAAATATAAGCACAAGTTAGCCATATATTTTTGGGAAGCACAATATCTTTATAGGTTGCAATATTTTACCCTTCAACACTGCTTAGCATTATCTCTGTTGAACAATCCTTTAAAACACTTAGTCTTCAACCCTCCCCAAATGGTAGTTATACACTGTCCCTATATGAGGCCTACAGCATACTGCAAATACAGAGTATTCACTTAGACATGAATGAAACAGCTAAACACCTGAGTTAGGCCTTAGAAAGAGGCTATCGTCCCACAATATTTTCTAAAGGATTCTCCAAACTTCATTTGTTATTCACATTAACTTACATCCATCATCCTATTTTAGTACATATTTTCCAGCACATGCTGCATGGTAATTAAGAATACAGAAGGTTCTATTCATTGTGGAATATTTTCACATTCTTTAGATATACTGAGCACCATGAGGTTGAATTTTGATTACTTTTAGATTTCTGGGCACACAGAGCACATCTAGAGCACATTTGCTTTTATTTTTAGTTGAAAAATATTCCTAAAGCAGTTAGCAAGTCTGTGGATACTTAAACAGCAGAATTTCAGACATGATTCAGCCAGAGCTGTTTACTGCAAATATGATTGTAGAGAGCTTTTTTTTTCCAGTAGAATACCCACATTTTATTTATGATTTTGGATTTTATTTCACAGCATTCCAGTTTAGTTTTAGCATGATGTATTTAATAACCATGTCTACTGTCTTAATTACCCTATAAAGCAGGGTTCCATTGGCATTTGACCCTCCACAGCATTCCAGAGAAACTGCAGGACCATGATAATTACCAACTGCCTGTGAGAAAATTAAACAAAAAAGGCCTAACTTTTAAACCACCATTTTAAACGACCTATTACATCTCAGGAATAAATCATTGATGAAATAGCCTGCTTAACAGGAAAATAGCTATTCCATAGCAAAGAATTTCCCCTTGCATGATCATGAAGAGAATATTAAGTATTCTTCAGCTCAAAAGGTTAGATTTTATGTCTGTCCAATGCCTTTTAATGACATATTTTTGTGTAATTTTACTGTAATCAAAGCCTTTTCCTATGTAGGTTGTAGACTATAGCTATTTTGCCAGACTTAAACATTTTACTATTCATAGAATATAAAATCTATTTAAATGTGTGCTGAGGAAAAAAATGTGTTTATAAATGTAGTATCTTTCATCATTAGAAGAATCTCCATTAACAAAGCTTGATTTACTTTGATTAGCATAACCATTTGCTATATATTTAAAAAAAAATGCTAATCAATTTAAACTCAAGATAGTTTAGTACACCATATTAATTGCTCACACAGTCCAAAATATCTAATCAATTTTGAAAATCTAAATCATGGCTTGATTAATTTGATCACTGTGTCATTATTCTGTATCTAATGGCAATTACTATACTTATTACTTTAATAAGACTTCTATTTCATCTGTCTTTCGCTAAATGTCAGCTTATATTTTTTTCTAAATATTTCAGCTTAGCTGAAAACTGTCATTCACTTCCAGACCGCATCACCACTGTATGTAAACAATGTAAAGTTAGGATTTTACTCAAAATAAAATATACCTACTGAATCTGTTATTTAGGGTATTGCTTTCACTTTTACATGGACAATGCAAGGGTAGAAATCTAGGGAATATCTATTACTTTTTAAATACATACCAGAACATTCTCTAAACTTTTAAAAAACATTTGACTTGAAAAGGCCCTCTGTTTTCAACAGAAGCAACTAGAAGTTTAATGAACAAAGAGTTTATGAGAGAGCCAAGCCACAAACTAAATTTAAACAGTTATAGAAAGGGAGCTTGAAAAATAATTCTGTCTTCAATCAAAAACTCTGAAACCCCCACTCCACGCCTTATAGCCTAAAATAAGACTTGTGACATGTATCAGTATGGTTAAAGGCCTCCGACCACAGCTTTTATTTAAATTCCAGTTTAACTTGTAAACCAAACCAGAGGTTAAATGGGTTCCAGGCAGTCAAGCCTCTTCAGTGCACAATTCAAAACTGTGGGCCTTGAAGGCTCCTGTACATCTGTACCTATTGCAAACTGCAAGTCAAGGGCAGTAAACTCAAGCACTCAACTTAAACTGAGAGATACGGCATTAGGGATAGCTACCAAGAACTGAGTAGCCCCTTCTTTTCTGGATCTACGCCATAATCAAGAACATGATCAGGTGTGCTTGCTGGATGTATTCCATATGTAACAATTGCAACACACAATCCCTATCAATTTTTGGTGTCAGATTTCCTTGCTTAGACCTTCACAATAGTTCACTTGGCCTGTTAGCTAAACTGAGCTTCAAAGCCTTCCACAATCCAGCCCTAAACCTACGCAATTCCTTCAGGAGTCATCCAGGTTCCCAGATGCCTCATTCTCAGCCGGTGCTGTGAAGGACCCTCCCTTTGAGAGGTTCTTTTGAGAACCAGCTGGACCGGATTGCTGTGATCTGCAGAGGCTTCTGTTCTATAGTGGTGGTCAGTCAGAACTCAGGTGCTGAATGAAACAGCATCTTGACTCTGCGCGATTTCTGAACAATATTACTGCCACGGCCATCTATTCCCTTCCTCTTCTGGTGTAGGTGTTGGAAAACTCCTGTCTTCCCTTGTCTGTGAAGGCAGGTGAGTTGAAGACATAGCAGGATTCTTACAACGACTAAGTGATCTCCAGGAACTAGGAATGTATCATCATAAGCAACCCAGCCCCAGCCTAAGTCATTCTGACTTGAAAGGCCTAAATAAAATGGCTTTATGTTCAGAAAGACTAGACAGGCATAGGGCTTCTATTTGACGGAATGATAAAACTAAATCTGTGGTTGCAGCAGCCTCTATGGGCCAGATTCAAATATGCCTATTAGGTGCGTAATGGATTTAGATGCCAAAAATGTGATCCTATTTCAACCTGCTGGAGTCCCTGAAAAACAGTTAATGCAAAAGGAGCA
>NW_005841834.1:2239620-2297466 GCF_000455745.1 Alligator sinensis
CCTTGCTGCTTGTTTTATGACTCAGTCTGATGATGGTAAATTTAAAAAGGAGATATATTAATGGATTTTTAGTATTTAGGCAGGGTAGAATTCCTAGATTCCTAAGTCTGCATAGATGCCCAATAGGTAGAAAACAATCTGTGGCTATGTGTCTAGGTCTCCGATGTGACCCATACTAGGTTTATTACTTCCTCTAATTCTCTCCTTTTTGTGGGAAAAAGACTCTTCACCTGGCTTCTCATGAAGCGGGTAATATTCCGCACTCTGTTTTTACTAAATAGCTCCTGACAAGCTGGGCAACAGCCTCAAATGAGGCTGATGAAAACATAAAAGATAGGGCAGGTGAGCCCTTGGTATCCCTTATCATGTGATGCACGAGTACCAGATAATTAAGGGATAGCATTACCGGTTTGGTAAGGTCTAAATAAATATGGGCCTCTTTAAGAGAAGCCACTGTTTAAGTTTTAATCTTGAATTTATTGCTATAGAACAAAAGCATTTTTTCAGAGTACAAATCTGTTGTACTCTGTTTGCCTTTTATGCTGAAAAAGAAGATAAAGACTAAATTTTGAAGAACTCCTGCAATATGGTATAAGCAATTAGTGCTCTTCTCTTAATTAGAGTAAAGGACTAACAGTCGTGACTCAAAAGCTCTCCTTCTTTTACAGCAGGGAATCTATTTCCTTCTCCTGTCTTTCCTGTTCCATAAGATTTCTGGGCAAATGGGTGGAGTATGAAGAAAGAATTTGTGTTGGTTAAACTAGACAAACTCCATGCTGGATATTAAAAGCACGACTGGCAATTTTTATTATTCATTATTTGAAAATGAGTGGAGAGTCGTAGTATGAGCATCAGAAAGGAGGCAACAGTCATCATCATACACATGGGTCCATGTCAGAACCCGGAGAAGAGAATGCCAGTAATAAGGCCATAAAAAAGAGATAAAGGTTTAGATTCACAAGAGGATGTGACCATTCACAAAACAGTGCTGGTGCAATAGTCTAAGGTGACATAACTGAGATGAAGGAGACTTTTGCTTAAACCTTGACCTTTCTGACTGATTTGGAGTAGGAACTTAAAACGTAGCTATTCATCTAGTCAGATGAGTGTCAACACTACTGGGTTAGAGAGTTTTCTGGGGTGGGTCTCCCTCAACCTCTTCTGATGTAGATGTTCCAGTTCCTGTATGTAATTAATTGCTCCAAGGGTCAAAAAGAGAGAGAAAGTAGCTCAGCATGATGATTAATATGCTTATCTGGGAGGGTGGCTCACCCAAGTTCCAGTTCCTGCTCCAATTAATTTTTAAGGCTAAGCTCCCTCCCCTGGTCTCTAGGATAGAACCTTGCAGTTCAATTAGGGTGCTTATACATGTGACATCATTACCATGAGTGACTGGTGCCTCCCGAGTCTGGGGGGGCAGCAAATCGCCAATGGGGGGCCCCCCTAGTGGCCAATCATCAACTGGGGGGGGGTCCACAGTGACCGATTGCCGAGCCTGGAGCTGGTGCTTCCGGGGGGAGGGGCACAGCCAATCTCAGGAGGTGCACATGCATCTGCGTGCACCACTTACACATCACCAATGGCCATTACCATGTATACATGATAAAAATGTGGCTTAATAGCATCACTCTATACATATGCAAGAGTTTTAGGGGTTTTAAATGATGTAGTTTAGTTTGCAGTGTTGCAAATTGCAATGATGAAGATGTCAGCTTGCCTCCTGGCTGCAGGAGAGGCAGGCAGGCTTTGCAGAAAAAAAGTATCGGGCTCCTCACTGCTTCTGCCTTTGGCAGGCTCCTGCAGCCAGCTGGGCACTTGGGGCCACCCGGGAATGGCCTAGCTTGTGCCTGGGACAGTGCAGGAAGGTGGCAGGAGGGCAGCAGAGGTTGCTGGCAACAGGGATGGTGCATGGGGTGCTAGGAGCTTTGGTGGGCTGCTAGCTGGCTGAGTGCTGCCCCAGCTTGGAGGCGCCAGATCCAATGCTTCCCTAAGCCCACCTGGGCTTTCAGTACTCCATACATCATCCCCAGTCTATTCCTAGGTGGCCCCACCAATCCTGCTGGCTGCAAGAGCCTGCTGAAGGCAGACATGGTGATGGGTGCAATCCTTTTTTTTGGCAGAGCCTTCTCACCTCTCCTGCAGCTGCAGGGGGGAGGGGTGGCAAGCTGCTGGTAGGCCAAGTAGCCCCTGAGCTGTGGGGGCCCCTGGTCCTTCCCCCCTGCAACAGTGGTGCCCCCTGGGGCTGCCTGGGTGGGCTGCTAGAGGGCCAGGTCCTGTCCAAGCTCAGAGTCAGTACCTGGCCTGATCCAACTCTTCCCTGAGCCCACCTGCTGGAAGCCTGCTGGCTGCTGCTCCCTGGTCCACTAGCAACCCTCCTGGGTTGTCCCGGGGGTACTGCCACTGTGGAGGAAAGGACTGGGGCCCCCTGCAGCTCAGAGGCCACTTGGCCCACTGGCAGCTTGCCCCCTAGCTGTGGGAGAGGGGGGCAGGCTCTGCTAGAAAAAAAAAAAGCGCTGGACCCCTTGCCATAATGAGATGAAAAAATTGAAATGGTGGGTTTCAATTAAAAACCCACTGGTTTAAATTTTTAAAACCCTGAGGACTAAACCCCTGTCACGAGTACAAGTGCCCGGTCACTGAACTACTTACATTGTAGCACCATCTGATTCACAACCATGTTAATATGACAGGCTCAGTAGTGTTTGCCAGAGCCTTTTTACTCCAAAGCCTGGCGATCAGTCATTGACTAAAGAATCTACAAAACAGCTCTTCAAAGAAATAATTATTTATTTCCCCCAAAGGCCTGGAGCAAGCAGAGAGAAAAAGGATAAAACAACAAAAGGCTTGTATACTTAGTCCTTAATCATATTCCACATGAACTTTCAGAGGGATGATATGGTGAAGACACACCAACTTCTACAGGCAATGGCGCACACACACGTGAAGTTCCAAACATTTGCAACTGCCTGCTTCTGATTCCCCAACCTTAGCAGCCTGATACCCATTTACAGCTAGATAGACTAGGGGCAGGTTTCAGCATAACTCCAGAGCAAGACTTGAATTCATGAGCTGTCACCAGACTCCTTTACCACTCTGCCCTTGCCTCACTCTACCGAGTTTCTACCTAATTTTATGTTTTCTTGCTAGGTGTGGGTACTACTCAACCCAAACACATTGCTTCTGCACTGGGAAGATCACACAGCCTCTGTGCATCCTCTATCAGAGTGGTTTCCAGCCCATGCTGGCCTTTCAACAACCTTATCTCCCTATGCCAGAAACTGTAATGGTTTTTTGATCCTAGGTTTGTGCCTGGTCAGAATAAACCTTGCTGGCCTAGTTCAAGCCAGATGTAGAGCCAGATCTTAATTAAGAGCTTTCCCACTGTTTTCTCAAGGATCCTTGCTTGTTTTCTGACAATTCTTTTTATTGCTATTGTTTGGTCTTCTGCTCATTCTCCCCACAACAGCCTCTCCAGAGTTAGCACCTTGCATTAGGATAGCATCACACAAATAGAACAAGATCCATATGATGTTAATAAAAAGCAATACAGAAGACTCCCTCATTCTCCACAGCAACTTAGGAGATTTATAGATACATAAGGGTATAAACATGTACAATGCCATTAATTTCAACAGAGTTGCTCCTACTTACGTGAGTAGTTAATTTGATTCAGCGCACTATTCTAGAGGTTGCAGTAATCCTGACACCCCAGAAAGCTCAAATAGAATAAATTGCAGGAGGCACGGGTGAAAAATGGAGCTCTGTGGTGACAGAGGGCTCAGAGAGGTATGTTAGAAGTTACCATATGATCAGGGATCTCTTGGGAGTAATGCCCTATTTCTAACTGACAGCCCCAATTTTAGACCAATTAACTAGTACTGCCTAATCCTCACACTACTTGTCTCTCAATCCTGCCCCAATTAGAAAGGGGAAGTTTAGTGGGGGATTGTGACAATACAGTCATTGCAGGTTGTGACAATGCAACCTGTTAGTTGCACAGGCATTGTACTTCAAGGAACTTCAAGCATTGCCAGCAGAACTTGGAAGCTGCACAAGGCAAATGATTCAAAACATTTGAATTGAGTGATGTTACAGCTGTAGCTTTGATAGTCTCAGAAATATTTGAGGGGCAAGGATATGGGGGGGGACAACATTAATTGGTTCAATCAATTTGGTTCAGTCAATTAGGTTTGTTTACCTGATGGCTTATAGGCCAGAGGTGGCCCCCAGGGACTTAATCTGTAACCCATGAGCTCCTGATCTAGATGCTGCTCCCTCCACTGCTCTTCTGCTGTAGCTGCTAGAGTCTTCAGGCACCCTCCTCCTCCTCCTCCAGCTTCCTCTTCCTGCTTCCACTCCTAGGGGTGGGGCAGCCCATGGGGCTGAGGGAACCTGTGGCCAGGAGAGTTGGGGGAGCCTAGGGGTGCTATGCAGCATGGCAGAGGGGTTGCCACACAATGTGGCATAGTGGAGGGGCATGCAGTGTGGTGGGGGGGGTGCCAGCATAGTGGGGGGGCATGCAGTGGAGGGGAATCACATGGTGTAGCATGTGGTCTATGCAGCATGCAGCCCAGGGGAACACGTGGCCCTTGGTCTCTGAAAGGTTGAACAGCCCTGAATAATGGCCTCTCTCATATTTCCTGGACCATCATAGCTACATTATTACACATTATCACAATCCATGGAAACTTGAGGGCACAGAAATAAAAGTACTTTCAATTTTTCTTTTTCTTTTATTTAAAAGTAAACAGGAATATGACTGCAGTGCCTCTTGGCCTAAGTTTCAGTGCTAAGCTACATAAGGCCTTACCTTAGCTACATTAGTCATTTGCATCAATATCAACTACACTGGTGGCTGGCCACTAGTGTCCAATTCTTAGTGTAGAGAAGGCCTAATCCATGTTGTTTTTAGGGGTCAAGGTGGAAGTCCAAACTGGGAAAGGAAGGAATCTTACCTTTCAGTCCTCCATGTCCCCAGTGGCCTGAAGGTGTGACTACTTCAAACTTGTGCTAGCACTAAGGGCCTTGTTACATGTTATACTTTGACCTGCTCAAATGGGGATTCATGTTTGTGCTAACTCAGATTTGGAACAGTCACACCTTAAGGCTCAAAACACTCTCTGACTGTCTCCTAACTGCACAGCTGGGACTTGCCACAAAAGGCTGGCAAGCAGGGGCCAGCTTAGGAGCTGTAGCTGTAAGTCGCTGCTACAGGGCTGGTGAGCCAGGACGGGTTTCTATCTCTCCTCTAGGTGTGGGTGTGTGAGATGGGTTGGGTGGGGGCAGGAACATGAAGCTGTGAGGCAGCATTAACGTAATGAGAGTGGGTAATAAAATGAGAAGTGGAAAGGAAAAGGGGGTGGGGGAAGGGTAGGGGAATGAAGGAAGTCAGCCACTGAAGGACAAAATAAAAAGAAGTGAAAAAATTAAATTATTTCTTTTCAAATTCCTTAAGTAATTTAAAGGAGGTCTCACGTTTTAATAAATTGGGATTTGGGATTGGGTGTGAGGCATGCTGGTTGTGCTTCCTGGGGTGGATGGGAGATGGGAGCAGTGAGAGAAGGAGATTTAGGGGGAGCTACTGCCCCTGCCCTAGGAAGGAAGCCCAGCTCATGGGAACCCAATCCAACTCCCTACCTTGTTCCCCACCTCCCCTCAGACCCATCAGTGCCCTGTGACCTAGCTAGTTGGCATGTGATCTTCAGGCTGTTCACATGGCATTGTACCCCCAGGGGTGGGAAGGTCACATCCCCAGGGGCAGGAGGGGGAGCTGGATTAGCTCCAGAGCTGCCCTGTGGGCTGTAGAGTTCAGGGGGTGGAAAGTTTGTTCACACAGAACAGGAGGGGAAGTCACATTGCATCCTGCAGCATGGGATGTTCTAGGACTGCAACTTGGGTGGCTCATCTGTAGGGAATGGCCACACATTAATGGAACACAAGTTCAGTAACACTGATCAGAGATAAACCTGCCCTGGAGTGGCATAACTTTAAGCCACCTAAAGTGTGCTTAAAACTTGTTTCAGGTGTTAATGAATGGATAAATCCAGGAGTTAAGAGCTCCAGGAGCCACCTACAATTAATGTGCAACAAGGCCCTAACACTGATCAACATTTGAGGAGTTCACAGTGTAACAAGCCCCAACCATTCTTGTTTCTCTTGTTAGAGATAACTTTTATGTTATGAATTATGTTACAAATATAATTAATGTGACTGAGCTGAGAAAATGGCATTTGGAAAGTCCTGATTTTTAATCCTTGATTTGGCAACTTTAATATATTTTTATTTATTTATTGTAATACCTAAAATAAATATTTTATATGGACTAGATAATAGAAATTTAAGTATTCTTCAACTACATGCAGCAAAATACAGGTTCTATGATATATAGGACTTTGTTCTATACTTTAGCAAAAGAAGAGTCAATAATTTTATTTTAAGCAAGAATGCATAATAAATATAAACTGCAACAGAAATTATATGTGAAACAGTTTTTGCTGAAGTCAGTGTGAGTTTTGCTATTGACTTTAATGGAAACAGGATTGGGTCTAAGGTGAGCGGATCAACAAAAAATATCAAAAGCATAACTCTAAAATGTGTCACAAAAATTGACCAAAATATAAATAAATCCTAACCACCAAATTTTGGCTACTGGATAAGGGATTGAGCATACATGTTACATTTATGTGGAGAGTCTAGTTAGTAATGTCCCATGCACAGTCTCCTATTGCCTGGCGTTTCTGCCCACTGTAGGGATAAGACAGAGGAACTAGGCTGGTTTTAATTAACCTTGCCTCATGTTCACTATAAGCTCTGATCCTGCCAAGGTTTATTTGTTCTGGGCTTCTAACCAGAATGGGTCAACATTTTTCAAAATTAATCATCAACATTTTGAATTTTGATGAATGCATGTCAATATTTTGACAGGAATTTCTGTGAAAATGCTCTCTCTTTTCTGGTTGAAATTTTGATGAAGAATTGTACAACTTTCAGTTTTTCATTTACATTAAAAAAAACTGAACTCCCCAAAGAGATATTCTAGACTATTTTTATGACAATTCCATCCTGTTTTTGAGCAACTTGGCTTCTAACTCCTAGAGTGCTAACCCACTCCACCAGGATGCTCCTACCCTGTGCCAAGCATGGCTAGTTCCCCGTATGACCTTTTTGTGAGTTGCTAGTGGAGGGGTAAGACAGTTAGACCACATATATCTATACAAAATTCTCTGTATTTATAAAAAGTTTGGGACAAATCCAATCTCAGGTGTCAGAGAGTCAATTAACCTTCAAATCCTGCATTTCTTAGGCAGTCAGGTTCTAGTACATATTGGCTCTTACACACCACACTAGTAACAAAGGTATATACTTGTTATCTGATATTGTGTGTGTGTCTGTTGTGCCTCAAAAACAAGGAATTATTTAAAACCAAGAAATGACAGAAATGTAACTATACCCTGGGGTATATATTTAAAATAAATAAAACACAAAATAAGCAATTATTGTAAGGCAAATCAAGATTCTAAGGCAAGCCAGAATTGTTCACATAGCTCTCTAAAGAGGAACCTCAATGTTCCTAATGTACTAGATATGATTTCTGAACTGAAAAGAATTTCCTAAGTGTCATTACTGTTTCTGCCTTCTCAGCAATCATAGAGGCTCACATCTATCATTTTCTTTGTTCTGTGAGAGACAGACTTCTGGCAAAAAAAAAAAAAAAAGAAAAAAAAAAGGAAAAGGAAAAGGACTGGAAATATTTACTGAGATGCAGTGAAAAAAATAAAGATGCAGTTTAAATAGTCCCTACATTTCTCATGTAAACATCTTATAATATATAATATATACTACATACCATATAATTGTGTGTAAAATAGTCATATGCTACAGATTTTTATGCTTTGACTCAATCTCTTTGTATATTTTGAAATTTTAAGCTTAATGTGAATCATATAAAATGGAAATCTTTAATTATTTTATGTACTGTAATCTGCTTTTAAATGAATGAATATTTCTAAATGGAATGTATATGTTGGTTATTGGTCTTTAATATTCTGTGTTTTAATACACCAGACCATCCCACTGAAGCACCTGATATACCTTATTACATTAATTTTCTATCAGATTTTCCTTGGGATTAACCAAATCACTTTAAAGTTGCATGTGACTACACATGCGCAAGAGAGTTCTTTCTTCTTTCAGACACATTGTTTATTTGTGATCTTACCTGACAATTATGTATTCATTCCTATTTTTGTAAACAACAAGATATTAATATGAAAATCTTTTCTGTTTGTTTATTTTGTGAATTTGACAGCATGTTGTGAAATGGTAGGATCACTTCTGTTGTCAATGGCTAATTGCTTGGCTCACAATATAATATCAGTCATATACTACTCTGGAGGGGACAGAAGAATTCATGCGCACCCAGTCTTCACTCAGATCACTTGAGATAACAGATAAGGTACAACGGCTTATGAAAGTGGAGCAGGAAAGGTGTTTTAATTTTGGAGACATTTGCACCTGGAGTCAGAAACAGTTGAGGAACCTCCATCCATTTATTTGCTTTCTAGAAGCCACATCTTTAAAGGACCTCACATCTTACTCCTCACACATGCAGCTCAGCTGGCCAGGGCATGGTGATAGAGCACTAGCTATGCCTATTGTCCACCTCTCATTGGCTCATTTAGGGGACCAGGCACTTTAGGGTATGAAGTAGTCCCTGTACTTCCTTGAACACTTAAGTTCTTGCTATACTTAAATTGGGTGGAATGACGAGGAGTGGATGCTCTTTATTTTCTTCCCATGCCCTCACATGATTCTAGAACTGAGCCCTATGTAAACTGTAACCCTAGGGAGATGCCATACCTGTTCCTTCTAAATCTTATTAAAATAATTCAGTAATACTCCAAGGAAGGCAAAAGCTAGCTTTATATTACAACATATTTAACCACTACTAAAAAGATGATAGAAGAATTATGAAATTATTTCTGCCAGAGTGCCCCCAATAATAAAAGAACGTTGTGATACTATATTATTAATGAGACTCCTCCATCTAAGCTTAAACATACATTAACCAGGATACTTGTATAGTATAGAAACAGATCTATGTTGGCTGGCTTTCTAAATCAATCTTTCTATATTAGGAACCAACACATCACTGCTCCTTCACTATCCCATGTGCTAGGAATGATGAGAGAATCCTTTTCCCACTTTAACATTAAACTTTTCCAGGTAATTGTTAAAATATATATTTCTCTATATCCAATAAATTCATTCTTTCTGGACAGTACAACCATGGGATTCCTACTCAAAGTTAACTACAGAACATTCATGGAACCCATACAATTATACATTTCTCTGACATTTTCTCCAGTATGGCACTTTTTGGTGGAAGTAGGTATGGGCCTGCTTCACTGAGAAAAATGTTGAAGGAAACAGTGTTTCTATCAAAAACAAATGACTTACGATATATCAAATACAATTTTTTTTCTCCAGTTAAAATGATAATTTCTGTAAAGGCTGTCACTGCTGAATTAGGGCCATCATATTTCACTGGTCTTAAAATGGAAACTCCTACTTCTCCACTCACCTTGCTTTCAGTACACACAACAGTTTCTGAGCTCCAGTCTTCGCCAAGCATGCCTATGTGTATGTTGGGGGGACAGAGTGCTAGACAGCAGAAGCTGGGGGACAGACATACAGATTTATCGCAGGCCTAACTGGCTCTTCCAGCTCAACACTGATATCAACTCTCCTTCATACATACCAGAGTATGGGGGGGATGGACCCCATTCAGCTCACTCCACTCACCCCATGCGTTCCCCAGATATACTGATTTGTGCAGCACTACTTTGCCCAGCTCCTATGGCCAGACAGGGGAATCCTGGCACACCCTCATAGTCAGCGCCTGGGGCAGGTGACGCTCTTGCTCTGCCCTAGTTATGCTACTGGTCCTTGTTGTCCCTCTGAAAACCAGACAAAATCATTCATTTGGCAAACACTCAAAAGGATTGTTTAAAACATGCCTGTTCCAGTGAACATGGGACTTATGGGGCACATTTCCACATGCAGGGGCACGTGCTTGCAGCATAAAAAATGCTAGTGACACAAGTTTGTGCCACTACTTTTTTGCCACACTGCACGCCTCTGCATGTGTGCATTGTGGTGTGGGGCAAATTACCCTGATTTGGGGAAACTGCCCTTTCCCTGCTACTCCTGGTTCCCAGCGTGCTGGAGGAGCCAAGGGACCATTAAAGAAGTGGAGATGTTCTGACCCACAGCCAGAGTGTCTCCTGGAAGGACCAGGCCTCCATGTCTGCCGGCACATGCTCCTCTCATGTTTATTGTGCTGCCTTTTTCGCACTATTTTTTTTTTGCTACCAGGATTTCCTGGTAACAAAATGTGCCCCTGCACTGCAAAATTGCAGTGCAGGGGCACATTTTAATGTTCCAGGTGTGCAGTCTGTGGCACTGTAAAGAGGTTTTGTGGCACCACAAGCCACACATGCCTGCATGCTGAATACCTTCCTTTAGTATGTCAGTGTTCCCCCACCACACTCTGTTACACACAAAGGAAAGCTGGTATCAGTGTTGGATGGGTATGCCAGGGAGCAGCAACCTATGAAGACTGGGAGCTTTGGCAAGGATCTTTGGAGTTTTGGTGGTGGGGAGCTTTGCCTGCACAGCAGCCTGGCAGCGGAAAGCAGCAGCAACAGCCAGGTCCTAGTGCTGGCCCAGCTTGCACCCACACTGGGTCATTCCAGCCCACCTCCAGAAAACATTGCTGACTCCTGGGCTATGATAAGTCTGTCTCTCCAAGTTTGAATGGTTGCAAACTTACTCAAATGAACAATTAGGGATATTTATCATGAGGAAGCCCTACACAGCACTAACAGAGCTCACGAAGCAGAATGTCATTGGTTATCTCAGAATCTCTGCAAAGACACTGGAACCCCTCACTGAAGTAGATGAGGAATCATTAGTACACCCCCTGCCACTCCATGTTCAGTCAAGGGGGAATAAGATGCAAGCATCTGAACCCATCTACAAACTGTGAAAGAAGGCGAGGGGAGTGATAGAAGCTCTTTACTGAGTTTCAGCTGGAGATGAGGAAGGAGGACCTTGGAGCCAGAGTCTGCAAAAAGGACATAAAAGACTGCATGAATACTTGCTCCACAAAAGAAATGAATTAGAGCAGGACTAAAAGAACAAGCTACGACATTTCAGTATAATCCACAGATCCACTGCAACCCAGAGAAATCACCAAGAGTAACAGAAAACACCCAGGCAGCCACAAGCAGCTGGCATGCAGTGATTGAGTTTTCTGGCAACCTGGCCCCTGTCTTCTCCACTTTTATTAATCCTCCCTCCAACTGTGCCTTCTTCATTCCTGCCCTCAGGGCATAGCATGGTCTGTCCTCTGCTCTGCTGGTTTATCATTTGCACAGAATTGTGATGGGCTGCATAGCCCAGAAGCCAGCTAAATACTGACACTGCCTTTTACATATTTAATTGTGACCACCTCTTTTCATTTGCTTGTATTACATATTTAATACAATTAAATGTGGTTATAGTAAAAACGTAAAATGTGTCTGTGTTTCTGAACATGGAAACTATAATCATCAATTATTACTTGAACTCTGTTCCTGATTTCCATATTGCTGTCAGACTGAAAGCAGGCTCCTCTACACAGGGGTAACATCACAGATTGCATTGTTTAAAGCCCTATTTTCAATTCAGTGTAAAATGTCAGTTCTATATTGCTTTTTTATCCTATCCACAGCCAGATGTTTCTCTTAGCTTCTCATGCTAAAATAACGCTGAGAAGGAAGAGAAATAGATTAATTCTATTGCCTGTAGAGTGCATGAGCTCAGATCAGAGCGTTTCCTTCTGGCCTAAAAATCTCTCTGACTTTATGAGAGAGCATTTTTGCTAAAGGTATCTTCACCATTGCCAAGTATTATTATTTTATTATTTTATCTTTATATTACAGAACCCTTGCTTGGAATCAGGACCCCATTGTGCAAGGCACTGTATAAAACACATTAAAACCTCATTTATTTTCCCTACTAGGAAATGGGACTATTTCAACAGGAGATTTTAAATGTGTTTGCTGCTAGGATATGGATGATTGTAAAAGGCAGTGTGGAAGAAGGTGCAGGTGTGATAAATGGAGAGAAAGAGAGAGAGGGAAGAATTATTGGCAGAACAAAGGAGGTGTGAAGGGAGATGACATGATTAGACATTCAACATTCATATGTGGTTTTTTTCCGTAAGGTGAACTGTCTGTGTGTGCTGCCCACCACCTTTTTAACCACTAGGACCACAGAGCCTAATGACGACAACTAGTAAGTCAACCCAAATAAAAGGCACTGGGAGGTCATGAGGTATCAGCATGTAGGGGCCTTGCTCTTATTTTACAGTTGCCAGTCCAACCTCTTCCCTTCCTAGTGGGTGTGCTTCTAGGAAATGGTTGCATTCTTTTCAGACTAAAAGGATGTTGCAGTCAATGCACTTCTCTGCATGCTACAGAGCTCCAGGAAACAGTGTCAGCCTGAGGCAAAATGTCCCCTGAAAGTCCTGGGCTAGGGACAGACATTACACATAAACCAGGTTAAGTGATCAGAAACAGATTTAAACCTGTAACAGAACAGACATTCAGTGCACATAAACCAGTTTGAAATGGTCAAACCGGTTCGAGATAAACCTGGTTGAATGTAGTATCAGACTTAACTGTTTTGGCTCAAATTGGTTTATGCAATGTCTGTCCCAGATACCTTGCTGGTTTAAGTTAAATCAGACTCCCCCAGCATCCCGACATGCTCTCTGGCTGGGCAGAGCACTGCTCCAGTGAGCTGTACTGGCCCCTCCCCTCTGCTGTCTAGCTGGAGCAGGGGCAGGGTGTGGAATGATTCTGGCCTGCCATGGCACCTGAGGCAAATTCCTACCTCTGTCCCATCTCCACACCCTCTGCTGGCAAACCCTGGGGACCACAGCTGGGGTTTGCTAGTCCCAGCCCCACCTCCACAGCTTGCCTGTAGCCAGGAAAGGATGGAGTTAATTCCTCCCTCTGTCCCCTCTCTCCCCAGGAATCCCTGGGGGTTTGGCTGCAGTCTCTGTGGCTTGCCTGCAGCCAGGCTGGGACGAACCTGTGAGCCCAGAGCTAAGACCTGCAGGACCAGACTGAGAGGTGGGAAGTGTTGGCAAAGACCTGACAATCATCACACATATGTGCTGGAGATGGAGTTAAGGGAATTTGCAGAATTTCACCAAAGAATGCAGAGCTACATTTACATTAGAAAGCAGACCGTGCAAAAGCTAGGAATACCTAAACAAAGCCCTTCTGAATGCCTGGATGTAAGGAGACACTCTGCCCTCAGAATTAGTCAGACTAATTCTTGTCTTCCTGGTTCACGTTTTAAGTTAGACTAAGTTGTGTATGCTGTGTTTTACTGGGCCGTATCTTAACTTAGGTGAAGATTTTTGGTAGTTCCCTGTTGTATGCTTTGCAAATTGCTCTGTTCAATACATGCTTGCTTCAGAGAAAGGACTTTTCCCCCATCCCCACTCCTTAGTTTGGCAGCAGCTCCCCACTCCCCCCATTCCCCACCTGGTGGCTGGCATTGTGTGTGTTGTGCTAGCCCCGGCTGGTGCCTAGCCATGTCCCTTCTGCTCGGGGGTGGGGGGGGTGAAAGCCCTGGAGGGTGTCTCTCTTCCCTGCCTTTTGGCAGTGCTTTACAGGCATGCTCTAGTGCCCCCCAGCTTCTGACTTGAACCACTGCAGGCATGTGGCTGCATGTCCTGATTCAACAGAGAATGTCTGTCCAGTTATTTATCAGTTTAAACTGCGCAGCTCAGATTAACCTGCAAAGAGTAATCAATTCAGGCTCAAGCTTTTTGTGAATGTCTGTCCCTAGCCCTGATGTGCAGTGCAGCTCTGCATCCTCATGTAGTTCTGTGAATTATATACAAACCAGTCCCAGGAAGGAGGAAGAGGTTGGTTGACATACATTATTTTGCATCCTTCCCTCAAAACTCCAGGGGAGGCTGTATATTCAGTAGTAGTAGTCTTACTGGAAGAAAACTGCAAATATCTGTAAATGATTAAAATGGGAAGAGAGAAACAGCCTTGAATATTCATTGTATATCATTACTGATTTATTTTTCCAGTACTGCTCTTACTCATAGGACCAGATCTGACTCCCATGGACTTCAACAGCCAAGGTATTACATGCTGGGAGTTAGCAATAATTATATTTGCATAAAATTAAAACTCTACATAGTTAGATTAAAGGAAACACTAGGTGTGGTTAATCTGATCTTTTCTGGTATGCTGTCAAATTTTCAAAGCTTTCCTACATATTTAATGAACCAATTCACATGGTGTTTAAAATTATTTGCTTTTTTTAAAACAAACCTTTACAGGTATTACAAAATGGATACGATTCTTTAAGAATTATTGTAGTAATTTGACAGATTCCTGAAATTTTAAGAGAAGTCTAATTATTTTTTTAGATTTTAACACTATTTCAATCAGGCAGGTTTATACTTTTCTTTGCAAGTGTGAGAAGCAGCATTTATCACTCTCATGTATTCAGAGTGATTTAATCTTAAATAAATTATTTTATTGGGACACATTGCTCTGCTTAACAATAAGATAGATAGGGCCATATTTGATGTAGAAGAAATTAAGAGATATTGCCATATTATATGGCAATAAGTCTTGAAAAAAATCTATGGTTCACCTGTTACTATTGCTTACCTCAAAACCTCCTTTACTTTGCAATCACATTCTTATTTAAGACTTATTTTTAATGTAATATTTTAATGAAAAACTCTTCATCATACAATTTTTGTGGATAAAAGTAGAAAATTGCTGCAGTTTTTCATACAACAAAACTAAACACTATCCTTTTATTTACTAAGCTAGATGAGTTTTCTAAAACATAGGGATTTTTTAAATAGTTATATGGCTAGGATCCAGCAGGCAAACCTGTTTTACTGATGGGGTCTTTACTTATCCAGTGTTTCTGTCATCAGTCTGACCTTGCAGCTTTCTACAGTGCCATTATACCCTGGGTGCTGGCTTATTTTCATACAGCAGCCCCCAACTACTTGATCCCACTTCATCTACTTCACGGACACAGACATTTGTTGGGCTTATTAGCTCAGCAGGAGCCTTATCATATTTTGTATCTGAGGCTGTTGGAGATGTCAAGAGATGGAAATGCTGTGTAGCTTTTTATCCTCCCTTCTTGCACTTTCTCCGAGAGCCCAACAGTGCATTTGGATTCAATGCTCTCCTGCCACTAGCTGCTGAGATCTCTTTAAATATGTCTAGCTTTGCCATCTGTACCAATAACACTGCAAAGGCTTAGCCATGATTAGGCTGTCAAGATTTATTAAGTTAAAAAGTATCAAAGTTTCTTGCTGCAACCCCAGACCTTTTAAGAGTCCACCTTCTTTAGAATCCCTTCCCCCTCCCCACTAACACTATAGTCAATGTGTTTCGCTTGACCTTGACCAACATATGCACCCGGGGAACACTAATGAATTTGGGCCAATTCATCTTGGAACTCCAAATTTAATCATGCTGACATGCCAGGGAAAGCAGACTGTAATTAACTCCTAGCATTTTAGGTAATTTGTAAATTTCATAAACTTAGTCTGATCTGTTTTTGTATTATTAAGCATCTTTTGTTTGTTTTACAGACTACTGTGTTAAAATAATATAAGAACAGTAATTAGAAATAGCCATTTCAATGAAGGACTAAATCTTTTTTTTAAAGATTATTTCTCTAGGAAAATATGATGCAACCAAGCAACATGTATGGAGCAGTCCCATATTACAGAACAGCAAAGATGAACACATCCAACTTTATTATTTCTTTTTCAAAAATGACTCATAACTATTTGATGTAATGTGTCTCATGTAAATGTATAATGACCTGAATAAAAATAGTGATGTGCAATGTCCAGATTTCAGTGTGATTAAGTGTGATTTGTTTTGGATGAATAAGAGATAGGAGCTCTTAAGGGAGCCTATTTAATATGATGATTATGATGATGATGATGATGATGATGATCTGGAAACACTCAGAGGCCCCAGTCAGGATCAAGGTGCCATGGTGCAAGGTGCTATATGAACACAAGATCCCTTGCCCTGAGGAACAGTAAAGTTATTTATCCCTCCTCACTGTATGTGAATAGTACACAAATAGTTTTCTGTAAGCGGGTTCCAGAGTGAACCAACTGCCCTTTAGTTTTGCAAAACTACAACCTAATGCATAAAAATTTTCAAAGGCAAAATAGAAATATAGAACACTACAATGAACCCAATATTTGCCAATTTAATTATTCTGTCATTCTGGGATATGAAGAGAAAAATGAATAATGCTAATATCATATTGGCACCTAACTTAAATTCTTCTTGCAGATTTTTAAAATATAATTTTGTAATAAATGTTTAATTCAAATGGTCAGGCCAGATCCTGGGCCACCCCATCCCATCCAAATGTTTTGTTGCCACACTGATGATACAAACCACCCCAAAAGCTGGTATACATCACCTCCTAAAGTTTTCCCTCATATTCCTTGACATGGTAAAAGGCTTCCATAGAGGCTTCATACCTCCTTCATGTTTTTTCCCAAGGTATGGGATCTGACCAGCTTATCTGTAGCAATAACTACCTGTTGATTTCCCTAGACCCCAAATCAAGGAAGCATTGAAATGACTTTCTTTCTTTCAGTTAGTTTTAGCCCGAACAAAAGTCAACCAGACAAGAGGATTGGGGCTTATTTTTTTATTTGTAGGGTCTTCAGAGATGCTTGGAGCTCCATTACATAAAATAACCCTGTATTTATGCATTTTTTTAAGTTTCACTCCCAAAGCTGTGCAATGAATTCTGCATCAATTAACTTCATGTCAAAATGCTACATAGCCCTCTCCTTTTATATACAAGTGACTGCCTCCTAAATTTTGAATATGCACAAACACAATTGATGTAATCAATACATAAAGTAGATTCTACATAAATCTGTTCAGTGATATACTGTATATTTTAAGAGATGCAAAGAGGTCTTCAGAGTTGTTATTATTATTTATTAAGCAATTCCGGTCCCTAATAGTCAGTAAATGGTGGCAAAATGTAAGTGCAAAGTCCCTTAATGAGTGCAAACATAAATGCTGGTTCACAAACAGTAATCTCTTAACCACCATTAAATGAGTAACAGCACAGAAGACTCTCACCAACTGAGAATAATCTCACCAACCAGTTTTTATCGTCCTTTTTTTGGCCAAAGACACCAAGTAGGTGGTGGCAACAACAAATAACCTTTGACAACATCAGGACATCTTCACAATCGGGTTTCAGGCTACAATATAACATAGCGAGAGTTTGGTTGGCATTGATGAGTGACCTCCTGATGGTCCTAGGGAGAAGACAAACCTCAGTACCTATATATTTTGATCAATCATGAATCTTTCTTAGAGTTGATTATAACAGTGCTAATGGTCACATCTACAAAGCATAGTCATGGAAGTACACATCATGGTCCCAATGATGAGGGAGGTCTGAGATGACATAGATGGAAGGGCGGCACATTGTAGGGTCAGAAGACATCCTTGATACATTTTTTTGCCAAGGAGGTAAATTGTTTGGGGAGTTAAAAAATGGTCAGGGATAATGATTAGCATAGAGAGAGATTAGAATGAAGCCAGGTCCCTTTCTTAGAAGAAATACAGCAGAGGATCTAGGGAAGTGCTCAGCTTTTGTGGTTGGACAAGACCAGAAGAGGTGTAGATTGTCTGGAGGCTAATTATGTGCACCTATCCAAGAGAGGGGTGGATATACTCTGCTGTTATTGGGGAAAGAACTGTTAACATTCTGAGAATTTGGCAGGGATAAGAAAGAGACAATCAGGCAAACTGTGGGTGTCTCCTGGGGACAGTGCAGTTTCAATACAAGGTCTGGTTCCTCGATACATTGTAATTAGAAGTGGATTTTGAGAGGGCATCTCCTAAACATGATAAGGAATGGAGTTAGATCTCCTAATATCTAGTACAGTTAAAAGAAAATTCCATCTCCCCTGCTCCCTTAATTCTTTTACAAAGGAAGGGAATTCTTACCCCCAAAATAGTGGTGAGACCTAAGGAACAGAGTGGGGAAGCAATGGCAGCCCTCTGTAAGGAAGAATGGAGGTACCACACTAATGGTCCCTCGGTTATCTACCAGGTGAAACAAGAGGGTCGAAGGGGTGCTCTTATCAGGTGGAACAGATTTCAGTTGCAGATTACCTTCCTTGGACAAATTATTGAGAGAGAGTTCCCTGACACACAACTTCATAAATCTGTGGCCTGGTTATATCACATTTATAGTATCTTTTCACCTGCAGTGTGTGGAGCAATGGACCCTTGTATAAGATGTAGCAAAAGTGAGCAGTGCAGAGTTTTGCTGTCTAGATCTCAGCTATCTTTGAGAGGCAACTAACTCTTTTTTTGAGACAAGCTATATGTGGAGCCCTATGAGGATTGATCCCCTTTTCAGAACTGATGAGTTCTATGGGAGTGACTCCATAACCACTGGTGTGTGGACACCGCATACCTTTCTGTGGTTTTCTTTTCAGCTTCAGCAGTCAACATCATAACACAAATGACAGATTGTAAAGAAAATAAAGCATATAAGGTCTTGGCCATATTACACGGTCTCTGTTGTCAGAAGTTCTGCCAGCAGACAACCACGGCTAAAGTGAGCCATCAAAGTGCATCTGTATTTGCACAGCTCTTGCAGAATCTTGACCAACTCAATTTCTTTCTATGACAAGGTGACAGGCTCTGTAGATGGGGAAGAAGTAGGAGTGGATGCAACATACCTTGCCTTTAGCAAGACTTTTCACACTGTCTCCCATGACATTCTCATTAATAAACTAAGGAAATACAGGCTAGATCAAAGTACTGCAAGGTAGATATGGTTGGAGCATCACACTCAATGAGTAGTCATCAATGGGAGGAGGTATGAAATGGTATTTCTGAGGGGTCTGCCATTGTTTAATATTTTCATTAAAAATATGGACAATGGGATTAAGTGCATCTTTGCAAATTTGTGGATGACAACAAGTTGGGTGGAATTGCAGTCACTCAGGGGGATAAGGCTAGGAACCAGAATGACCTTGATAAGCTGAAGAAATGTTCTGAAATCACTCTGAGGAAAGTGTAAAGTTCAGCAGTTGGGATGGAATAATTACCTGCCCAACTTCAGACTGGGAAGTGATTAAGTAGGATGTAGTATTGCAGAAAAGAACCTGAGGGTTAAAATGGACCATAAGCTGAATATGAGCCAACAGTGTGCTCTTTTTGAGGAGAACTCCCCCCTCCCCCCAACAAACAAACAAAAAAAGGCCACCAGCATACTGGGCTGTATTAACAGGAGTGTCACATTTGCAAATCAAAGGAACAGATTCTTCCAGTCTATTCACCACTGGTGAGGTCTCATCTAGAATACTGTGTCCAGTTTTGGACCCCACACATCAAGAAAGATGTGGACAGATTGGAAAAGGGTCAACAGATAGCAACACAAATTATTAGATACCTGGGAAGCATGACTTATGAGGAAGGGATCGAAGACTTAGGACTGTTTAGTCCAGAGAAGAGAAGACTGAGTGGGGATTGGGTAATAGTCTGCAAATACCTAAAGGGTGATTTTGAAAAGGATGGAGATAAACTTTTATCTTTGACTGTAGGGAACAGGACTAAGTACAATGACTTCAAACTGCAGCAGAGGAAATTTAGTTTGGAGGCTAGGAAGAACTTTCTGACTACGGGGTGGTTACCGACTCTATCATGCTACCTAAAAAATGTAGAATCTCCATCCCTGGAAATTTTCAAGAGCAGATTAGACAGTCAACTTGACTGGTTTAATTAGGGATGATCTTGTCTTGAACAGGGGGATGGACTAGATGACCTCATAGGGCACATCTACATGAGTGCGCATGTGCATTTTATAGCATCTCAAGACACTCTGATATTGGGCCAGAGCATCTCTATAGCTCCCTCTTGTCCCGACAACTGAGCATGCCCCTTGAGCATACTCAAGAATAAAAGCAGGGCAAGGCTTGGAGATTGCTTGTAGGTAGTTAGTTGGAGGTAATAAGGACCGTATAGAGAAGTTCCAGATTCTGGAGGAGAGGAGGTTGAAGTCATGGGAGATCAAGGTAAAAAAGGGAAGGGTGGGAATGGGAACTTTCTCCCCACCAACACCCACCCAAGAACCCCACTCCCAACCCCTGTGTTCACCCTCACACAAAGCAGGTGAACACAGGGGGTGTCTGGAGCCACTGAGGGACTCTGGCAGCAGCAGGCAGCTAGTGCTGTGAGGGTCTTGGGGCTGCCTGATACCAGCAGTTGTGGGGGTTGGCAGGAAGGGGCAGGGCCATGTGTGTGGCTGTCTCTCCTCCCCTCCACCCCATAAAAATGTCCAGATGTCACTAAAGTACTGCCCAGCTTTTTTTGTCTCTTGCTCACTTTCCTTTATATACGTGTATGTGTATATAGTGGGGTTCCAGTTTACTTGTAGAAGTTCACGGGTATTTGGGGTTCACATTCTAATGTATGAAATTGGGATTTGTTAATCTGAGGTTTTGAAATTTGTAAACAGGGAACCTCAGGATCCCTGCCAGTGAGGCAACTGGTGGGACCTTGGCATAGGAGCCTGGCCAGGGCCAGCACCAGCGATCCACCTGGAGGACTAAGGAGGTGGCTGACCTCCTGGCCATTTAGGGCCAGGAGGACACACTTTGGCAATTTAGAGCAGGTCACTGTAATGAACCCATCTATCGGGCAATAGCTGCCCAGATAGCAGAACGGGGGCACTGAAAGACATGGCAGCAGTGCCACACAAAGGCCAAGGCATTGCAGTGGCAAATTACTGCTGCCTGTGATGCCAACTGGCAGTCAGGAGCAGGACACACCACCATGACCTACTATGAGGAGCTGGCTCGCATCCTGGGCCTCACCGCCACCGAGCTCCCCCACTACTCCTTTGCAACTGGGCAAGGGGCAGCAACAGTGGCAGCCAGTGCAGGGACCCAGCTGGCGTCCCTGGGAGCAGGGCCATCCTCTAGACCTGCTGACCTACCATCCACAAGTGCAAGAGCAACAGCAGTGAGGGACAGACACTGCCAGCCACAGTCAGTGCCACCACCATGCCTGAGGGGAGCCCTGAGTGAAAGGACCCCTGTGAACAGCAGTAGCAGTGGGGAGGGGCAGCCCAGGGTGTCACCTAGATCAGTGGAGGGCATACTCAGGTGACCTTGCCACCAGCCCGCACCCCCACCGGAGGCTGGGTCCAGGTCTGCCACTCAAGCCAGCCATCTGTCACCAAGACCTGGTAAGTCACACATATGCTATGGGGAACTGGGAAATTCTCCCCCGGCCCACTTCTCTTCAAGGCCTGTGCGTGTCTCATGTGTGTCCTTGCTGCCTCCCTCCCTGCCTTCCTCCTCTCTTAATCCCCTGCCCCCACTCATCAGCTGCTTCCCAGCAGGGTCAAAACAATCCTCCCACCTTGCCAACACTCTCTGCTAGATGGAGCTGGCCCTGGTGATGGGGGCAGGAGGGAAGTGTAGGACTCACTTCACAAGCCTGTGGGGCCCCAGCTCTGCACCACTGGGGCCACTACCTGAGCACCTGGCCTTTTTGGAATGCTGATCTTCCCTGGTACAGGGAGATGCTGGGCACCATAGTCTGAGCTGGCTGTGATGCTTGTCCCCAGGAGGATCCCCCCAGGCATATAGTGGGAGGGCATGGCCAGTTCCCAGGATGGCCATGATCCTTGTCCGGGGGATGGGCCCACATGCATCTGGGCATGGACACATTGGCATGGACTGCCTGTGTGACCATGTGCCCAAGAGTGAGGCTAATCCTTGGGGACCCTCCCGAGGCTGTTCTTGACCCATACCATGTTGCTGTATCTGAAGATGGCCATCCACTTGTTCTTTCTTCAGAGAGCCCATCTGCCAGAGGAGAGGCCACTGCTCAGCACTCAGGAGCTGCCCACCAAGTCTCACAGACACCAGGGGCTATCTGGATGTGCCACCTGTGGCAGGAACAGCATACCCAGTGAGAGAGCTGGCAGGAGGAGGCAGTCCGGGAAGAGCAGTTCCACTGTCAGCAGGCTCAGGACTTCCAGACCCAAGTTCTGCAGGAGCTCTGTCAATTCCACAGTGACTATGCTGTGGCCCTTGAGGAGTTGCAGGCTGGGAGGGTGGCCCTGGAGCACCTGGTCACTGTGATTGAGGGGGAGTGGCAGCTGGTCATGGAGAGCTTAGAGGAGGCACAGCAACTCCAGGGCTCCATTGATATGGCCATAGCACACAAGTGCAGGATCAGTGAGTACCTCATAGCTGCCATTCCTGCCCCAGTTGCTCCTGCTATTGTTCCTCAGGCTCCACCAGTCCCACCACAGCCATCTGGCCAGCCTGTGCCCCTGGCACCAGGGTCAGGGCCCATCTGGAGGCAGGTTGGCTAGATGGTGCCACAGTTGCCCCCCCCTCCCCCAGGAGGCCCCAGAGGCCCACTATGGGTATCAAGGGGCAGGGGTCCTGCCTTGCCCTCTCCCAGGCCCAGACTAGCCTGCCATGGCTGCCCCAGGAGGAGAGCCCACCCTCCTTCCCAGAGCAGCTGTGCCCTGAGCCATGTCCTCGTGGCCCACGCACACATGGTGGTTGGACTGGGTCCCAAGACCCAGGTCAGGGCCTTAGGGCAGCTAACTCCTGAGCCCCTCCTACCTGTGCCCTTGGCCCCTCTCTTGTTTCCCTGGGTCACATATATAGCAATTTTAATTGATTTCACAGTTGGGGTTGATACACTGGTGGTGTTTGGAAAGTTTTGTGTTGAGAGGGAAGGGGAATAAAATTGCCTGGGTTTTCAATATGGCCATACTCTCTGTGCTGTTGAGGTCCTGGCAGTGGACAGGGATAGAGGCCCCTGAGCAGGTGGCCTGGTGCTGGTGATGAGAGGTGTGGTGCCCTACTCAGATGGGTGGGCCAGCTGGGCACCAGGTGGGAGGTGATGGAATCCTGCACTCTGGCTTTCAAGTGTCACTGTTGAAGGGTGTACTCCTCATGTGGCACTGTTCCTGGCTGGCCAGCTCTGCTGCAGCTGGATGCGCTGTGATACACAGCAGGCCTCCTCCATTCACTGATGCTCAAACACCTCTCCCCTGGACTCACACACATTGTGCAGGATACATGCTGCGATGATAATGCAGGGTATATGTTGTGGCTCTGCCTCCAGGTAGGTGGCGAGGCTCCATCAGCGTCCCTTCAGACGGCTGAATGCCTGCTCAATGATGCATTGGCAGCCAGTGAGGACCTCATTGTACCTCTGCTACCAAGCATCCAGAGGTCCTGAGAAGGGGTGCATCAGTCAGGGGAGGAGTGGGTATGCTGCATCTGCCATGATCACTGGTGGTATGCCGACATCCCCAATGGTCAGGTCTTGGATCCCTGGGGCAAAGTCCCATGCCTGCATCAGTCCTGGAAGTGGCAAGTGGCGCAGCACATGGGTGTCATGGGCACTCCCAGCCCACCTGGTGTAAATGTGGGTGAAGCAGCCACAATAGTCTATGACCACTTCAAGAACTGAGTTGCTGTTGTTGCAGTTGGTGTACTGCTGCCCAGGGGGGCAGAGGATGGGGATGTGGGTCCCATCAAGCACCCCAACACAACTGGGGAACCCAAGGGCCCTAAACCCTGCCACCACCTCCCCAGGGTCAGCCGGCTGGATGACTCAGTCAGCTAGCATGTCCTGGATGGCCCCACATATATCCAGAACAGCCTGGCCAGCAGTGGACTTCCCCACCCCAAAGGAGTGGGCCACATACCCGAGGCTGGCAAGTCTCATCATGGCTATGACCACATACTTCTCCAGGGTGAGGGCCAGACACATCACAGTGTCTTGCTGCTCAATGTTAAGGGCCAGCTGGGCCACCAGGTACATGAATGTGCCCCTTGACATCCAGAAGGTCTGCATTCAGCGTGCATTGTCCCAGGTGAGGGGGACTATAGACTCCCACCAGTATTTACTGTTAGTCCAGACCCAGGTGCAGTGGTACATGCAGGGTGTGGTGGCAGGGTCTTCATTATCAGCTGATCCCTCTGTTGGGTCTGGCCTGGCAGTAGTAGGGCAGAGGGCTGCAGCAGAGGCTGGTAGCATGGGTATGCTCCTCCTCAGCAGGGCCAGCTGGAACTCATAGCCCTGAGCTAGGCAGGTGACTCTGGTTCCAGACCAGGCTGTCTGGATGTAGTGATGCTGCTGTGCAGCCACAGCCTGCTGACAGCTGGCCCAGAGGTTCAGGTGGCTCTACTACAGGGGCTGTACCAGAGCCCAGGCAGCTATGTGGTCTCTGTCTGTGTCTGGTAGGTGTGCAGCCATGGGACCACAGGTGCAAGGAGGCAGATTCTGCTGCAGATGGCAGCAGATCACAGCCAGGCAGAGTTCCTTGTTGCCAGACTGCTGCCGTGGGTAGAGGGCTCAGGGGCCACTGTAAGTCAGGTAACTTCGGCAATCGAGCTGGCACGGGGGGCTGCTGTCTCCAGATGCCAAGTGGCTGGGCCTCAGAAGCTCCTGAGGGCGTGTAGTCCTGAGCTGCTTGCCAAGGCAACTTTTTATATTGCTGGGGCCAGCACAGGTGCTGCCCCTGGGCTCTAGATCCCCCTGGCTGCAGATCCAGGGGGAGCCAGGTAAAGTTATTTTTCCCCAAGTGGCACAGTTTGCCCTACACCAAAGTGCATGACTGGGCACTTGCTCTGGGGCAAAAAGCCCTGGCACAAATTCTACTTGAGCTGCTGCAAGCACACATGCCTGCATGTATGGACAAGCCCATAGGGTGCATCCAGATGAATGTGGCTGTGACGTATGTGGCCCCACAAACATGTTTGCAGCACCTCATACCGCACAGTCCAGTGTTCTCTGGGTTGCAAGGGCATGCTGCACTGCACCATTTTTTTCCCCATGGGTTTTTTGACCCCTGGATATCCAGGGGGCAGAAAAATCCTTGGAAATAAAAAACTGGCACAGCGTATGCTCGGGCAGTGTGCGCTGCTGAAAAATGGAGTCAGGCTGCCCAGAGTTTGCTGTGGCTGGCCGCCACCCCCCGCCTGGCAGAATTACTATGGCTGTGGCCCTGGGAGGCCCCCAGGAGCCCAGGTAATGCTGCTGGGGCCAGCACAGTGCTGACCCCAGGCTCCCCAGACCCAGGGCAACTTGAGATCACCAAAGCATGTGTGGCATGGGCATTCCCCAAGGACAAGTAGCTGCAGTGCAAGGTGCACTGCTGCTAGTTGCCCCTGGGGAACCAAACATCCATGCATGTCTGGAAACGCCCATGAGGTCCTTTCCAACCCTTCTTTTCTATGATCTGCACCACTCCATTACAGCCTCGCAGCTGGCAACATACAACGTGCATCCTGGGAGGTACCAGTTGTTAAAAGCAACTGGTGGAAAGCATGGGTGTGTTTACACGTGCTTTCTGGTGAGTTCTCTGTGGCAATATATGTCTTCTGTCTTTTGCAGAGCTGGCAGTGCTTTGCCGAAAGAAAGACATTCTACAAATACAGAGGAGTTGTAAGTGTGGATTCACTAACAATTTTGCTAGGAAACCTAGAGTTCTTCCAGCAAAATTATGTAGTATAGACAAGGCCTATGTGATTTAGAAACCTAAGGCCCACTAAATGTCAATGGAACTAGGCACTTAAAAATAAAATCTACCTCACCTACTTGTGGTAAGTAATTATAGTGATGATAGTGAGAAGAGGAAAAGACTTAAAGAAATCAGCAGCAACACTTACTTTACTTTCCATATAGATATACACCAAGGCAATGCAATTGTAAGGTCCTAGGGCTCCTGGTAAGAATCTATGCCTTTTTCTTTCAAATTGCAATTCATGCTTTTATCATTTCCATGTTGGTAATGAAGGCAAAGGGCTCCACAGAAGTTCCACCTTGTGCAACATTTAGCAGCCCACCTCTTAAGCAAGAAAACTTGTCAAGAGTTTATGTAGGTCTAATAA
Organism: Alligator sinensis; assembly: GCF_000455745.1. Lineage (NCBI taxonomy): Eukaryota > Metazoa > Chordata > Crocodylia > Alligatoridae > Alligator > Alligator sinensis. The sequence goes on from NW_005841834.1 coordinate 2,265,683, forward strand.
AAGATATCACCTCTACTACAAGTCCTAATGGAAACATATGCACTTTAAGGCCACATCTTCATGAGTGGGAATGTGCACTTTGAGGCACCACAAAATGCATATGGCACATGTGAAAAGGTTCACTATGCTGCCTCTTTGCAGCATGCAGCCAAAATTAGATACCAGGGAATCCCAGTATCGAAAAAAAATGCGACAAAAAAGTGCACATGACAGTAGTGTGTGCCACATGAAACCAGAGCCAGGCTGGCCTGGATCATTGCCACTGTAGCCTTGGGAGGCCCCCAGGACCACAGGTAAGGATGCTGGGGCCAGCAGAGGTGCTGGCCCCACCTTTCCCACCCAACTCGGGACAGTTTGCTGCATGGCACAGTGCACATGCAGGAGTGTCCCCCAGGGACAAATAGCAGCACAACAATTATGTGCAGCTGCCATTTGTTCCTAGAGAAATGCACATGTGTTATTATCATTGGGACATGCCCTAATGGCTCATTCACATCACATTCCTTACTAGATACAAATTTAGGCCCTAGTCCTTAAGGCCTTAACCACTAAGATGTTGGCATCAATCCAAGATTGATGCCAATGCAATGGGCACTTGGTAAAATGGCTTAAGCCTATGAAGCCCAAACTCAAACTCTCAAAAGGTGCTTCATATATTGAATTTCTGACTATAGAAGAGATCAAACTGAGTCCACATATGATCATCCTTAATACATTATACAGAATTAGCCTCTCCAAAGTACTAATCTTTCAACAATAATGAAAGCTTGAGGAAAAGTTGGAGGAGGGAAATAAGAAAAAGGGAAGTGATAAAAGAAAAAAAAGACAGTCAAGCAATATCAGCTATGCCTAAGAATGGTGAAGGACAGTAATCTTTTGGAAATATTTAATCAGAAAGGCAAAAAGGCCCTCCCAAGCCTGGTAACGTATAGCACAGGTACAGATAAAGCACACTAGTTTCTATGGCCAACACTTCCCAGAGGAATGTTATGAAGAGTATCATACCTGATTACCTTTCGAAACCCTTGCCCGAATGACCAAGGAGTTATTTAGAGTGAATTAAATTGTGGCAATGCTTGCACTTATATCTCTGGAGTCATTGCTAGATAACTACTCTACCACCATATCTGAAAGAAATGTAACGTAGATGCTTAATTTGTATTGGCCACTCAGATGATTATCATGATAAGCGCATAAACACGTATTTGGATAAATTATGTGCTTTATAAATGAATAACATCAGATGGGTCTCTGCCTGAGGAGTTTACAGTTTAAGGCCCCTGCTTTGTGCTGAGCTATAAAAGGAGCAAAGGGGGGAAGAGTGAGACATGGCAAAGAGGTAGTATCAGGCAGAGCAGAGTGGGGATACAGATACGTTTAATAGACGAGCAAGGCCAAGTAAGGTCATAGCATTATTTATTTATGTTGTGGTTCAGGGGTAGATTCCTTATCTACTACATGGGAGACCCAGGTTCAATTCACAGAGGTGCAGTCATCAAGGCACTGAATGTCTGGACTTATTCTGGCCTCCGGATACTGTCTCAACAATCTGAAGGTCTGGGAAGCTTCTACTCGTCCATACTACTGCCCAGATGTATGCGTCAAATGTCTGGGTGACCTCTTATGCATACACCATGATGCAGAAGGATCAACAGTTGCTACTAATATATACTTCCTTTCAGTTCCTTCTTTTGCTTATTTCTAATCTGATATGTTGACTATTTTTTTTGCCTTAAACAGGATATATGTGGAGTGGGATAAGATGAGGAGATCAGGCAAAAGTGCTACCAGAAAATAGCAGTTAAATAAAAATTCTAACGTTTTCTATACAATTTACAACAAAATAAAGTTGCACCACTTTTTTACACTGTTAGGATATACCTGATTGCAGGATTCATATTTTACCTAGCTGTAAGAGTATTCTGTATGTTTCTGTTGCTTGTAGCATAAGCTTACTTTGGTATTTTTGGCAATATTTAGAGGAAAATGCAAGTTAATATAAACACACATTCCTAGGTTTTTATGCCAGTATAAATAACTTCTTCTAATCAAAATTATTTTCTTGGCTTTTGATTTTTTTAAGTTAACACATTTTTTAAACACGCAGAGGCAAAGGCTTAGTGTTTACACAAGAGGATGTGGTTGGAGCCAAAGTTACCAAATTCCTGTAAGGATCAACATATTCTGAAACTGATCTTTTATTATGGCAAACTACTTCGAGTCAATGTAAAGAATTTTGAAATTGAGGGCATGGGAAGTATTAAGTCTGTTAAACTATAGACTTACATGGTTATACGTTTTCTGCAGGTATCAGTGGAAATGGCTTCTTCTACATTTTGGCTTGGCAGGATGAGAGGTCTAGGGACAAGACAGCCCTGAAGTCTTATAACAGCACTCTATGATCATTAAAAAATTGTCTCATGCTAGCTTTCTACTTTAACTTAAGCTGCTGGTTGTTATTGGGGTCGGGAGTTCTATTCACCGCCTGGCTTTAGCTCTGCTTCCACTGGCAGATTCATGTGAACTGGTGTGGTGTTGCATTGACAGGCTCTGCCAATGCCTACGCCTAGTGCTGTGAGAGTTTCTATTTTGTTTCAATTGCTAGACAATAACTGCAGCTAATATTCATTAGTTTCACTAATTAAATTTAAACACAAGAAAATCCGAGTATGATTAAGATGATAATAGGTTAAAAAAAGAATTACACTTTTTCATTCACTGGGAAATGTACCCATATATTATTACAATTTATTTATATAGTGCAAACAGTAGACTAGGCTGTTTAGACAGGTATGAAGACAGAGTGCTTTCCTCAAAGACCTTATAATTTAAACAGCGTATGAAGAAAGAACCCAATCTTGGAGGTGCTGAGCTCTTACATACCACAGGGAGAGACTATATAACAACCTAAGTCACATTCGTAGTGTTCTAAACTTCCACCAAAAAGGTGAAAACTAAGAAGGCTGATGCTGGATCCTAACAGTAAATTCAAATATTTGAATTCAAGGCAAGAGATAACAGGATGACGGATTCTGAGCAGTAGGCTGAGTATGAGTATGTGGAGACATTGTGGATTGTGTAAAAGGCTGTAACTGAAATGAAAAATAGTCAGGCTTCAACAAAAGCTTTTTTAACTTTAAGTTAATTTTAAATAATAAATATGACCTAAGGAAAATGGAACCTCTTTTTCTTTGCATAAAACCCTGAAAGATAACAGAAATGGCAGCAGGTACTGATATCTGATCAAAGGTTTGAATCCCTATAATTGCTCACTGTAAGGAACTTCTGGGTAAGAAAGGCTTCCATACCCTAAATCATAGATGGGCTTGTGGAGAGGGGCTTGGCCTTATTTCTCTTAAACTCCTCCTTCAAGTATTCATTCACCACATACCCTAATAAGAAAGAATTCCTGTGATCAAAATATATTTTTGCACACTTTGAACTAGATCTTCAGCAGATGTAAATCAGGTTAGCACCTCCGAGGTCTATACAGATATGGCAATTAACATCAGTTAAACACCTTGTCATATTTTTACCTATATGTTAATATTATGTATTATATACCCATTATTTAGAATGTAGTGGGCCGCACTATTATGGACTAGGAACTTATCATTGAGAGGGTACATACATTCCTATAGGTCAGAAAAGTGTCTATTGTTCCGATTAAATAAAATAAAGGAACAAAATCATAGAAATGGGTATTTCTGTAAAGCCAATGCTTTTTAAACAGTCTATATTGGCTTTTTACAGAAAGGAAAAAGCAGTACAAGATAGATGGTAGAAAAGAAATATATAGGATATATTCTACAAAAAGTGTTTTGGACAGGAGGAAAAAATAAAGATCAGAGTTCAAATTAAATTGCCACATAGTTTCTATACATGATCTGCTCATTATATATTTATTGCTTCTTGACTATTGAAAAATGACTGTTATCACTTCTATTTTCACCTGACATTCAAAAATAAATGCTTGTTTTCTTTTGCAGTATCTCAATAGTCAGGACAGGTTATAGACTGTTTATAGTTAAACATATGATGAAACAGTCATACAGACATTTTGCATTTCTCGGGGAAATCTTTCCTTCTCCTTTTTATGTAGAACAGGTACAGATGCCAGAACCTCCTCCCCCCCACCTTTTGGCATGAGGGCAAGCAAGTAGTAGTTTCAATAATCAATGCCAGTGCCACCTATGAGTCAGCATGATGTATTTAATGCTCCATTTGTTAGAGGCTAAGTACATTACCCCCACTATGCCCTAACCTCTAGTGGCTTAGTGCCAAGGGGCCTCAGTCTGGTCCTGAGTCTGAATTCACACTCAATATTTTACTGCTTTGTCAGTTGTCTCTGGCACACACATTATATCTAGGAATCATTCTCTTTGTAAAGTCACAGTTCATCATTTCAACATTAGAGTTTGATATTTTGAAATGTATATTTCTCATTTCTCAGCAAGGAATCAAAAATGAGACTGAAAAATTAGACATGAATTTGAAGAGCAAAAATGTTATGTTTTCATCATTTTTATACTGAAGCTGAAGTAAAAATATAGGTGTTTTGTAATACGGCACAGGGATCTGACATATAGCTCCCGATGTTCAGGGTTAAATTTAAATCTACATTGCCTGGTTACCAATCTCTGCAGTTGCACCCAGGCAGGACTAGGAAAGATTGATGATTGTGATTGCGAGATTAATCCTGTAATGTTTACAAGACTCCTGAGCTGAAACCTGGTTGGTCATATCATGCTACCCAGAGAAGGCCGCTTGGCTTGCCAGGGTAATTTCTTCTGATGCAGTAAATAACTAGGCATAATGAAAATACTCTGATGTATTCTACTGCCTGATTGATGCTCTGCATGCGATACGGCAAAAGCAGTGCACTTCCTATCACAAATTTACATATACAAACCAGCAGAAGAAGCATGATAATGTCAGCATCCTCTAGAAGCCCTGGGATGCTACACAATTTTATAGCAGTTATGAATTACTGTTGACCTTTCTGGCCTCTTATACCAGTATGCTAGACTCAAGCATATTGAAAGTCATCAGTCTGAAGCAGTCATTCTTTACATAATTATGGCTATTTGTGTGCAGGAGGATAGTTTTCTTTTATTGTTAAAAAATTAGCATTAAAGAATATCACTGCTGTGATTCAACAGCAAATCTGTTTTATACACATATTTTAATAGAAGCAGGGGAAAAAAAGATGCAGGGAATTCTTCAAACCCGTTTTTAAATGAAAACAAAACCACCAAATGAACTTTCACAATTTTATACAGCTATAGCATAGCTAGCTGGGTGGTTTCAATGCAAATTGTTAATTTTTTAACAACGTAATGTGTTAAAAGGTCTGAATACTTAGCACTACCATTTAAACTAAATTTCTTGCTGGATTTTGCAAGTCTAAAATTAACAGAAAATATTCAGTAGTGGTATAAAATTCTTTCAAGTACAAATATAGATTAAATCTTTGAAACCATGTAGATGCATTAGTTAAAGGAGCTTCCATATTTCATACTAAATATTTGAATAATCAGGCTTTCAGAACATCACTAAAACACAGTTCCTTATTATCATTTGCATTTTAATGTCCTTAAAATTATTACACTAAGGGAAATATTTTTGATACATTACAGCATTTCCTCTAAATGTGTGATTATGTTAATGGGTTTTCAATCAGTATCCTAGCCTGACACCATAAGAAAATTTATGCAAAGTTCATACCCTGTCAGGGCCTTTAATCAGGACCATTTATTAGACCCCTGCCTTCTTTGATGGTTGCTGCTCCCTTTATTAAATATACTGACTTGGCCATCTGAAGAAAAGGACAATAAAAGGTTACTGGGGATGAAAGCATGAATGCTATTTGCTCATGTTTCCTTTACAGACACTTCTTCAATAATTAAGGAAGGGCTTTCTTTGGCCTTTTAGGCTTTTGAAGTGCATATCAAACATAACACTTAGTTCTTGTTTTTATGGAATGTTTAATGCACAGATTCAGTTTTAAGCACAAGTAAACTAACTTAGAGGTTGCTAACAGAATGCATTTAAATAATTTTCACAGAAAATCACAATGTGATAGAATATCAACTTGACAAGTTGGTGTAGTTCCAGCTAAAAAATTACTCCTATTGTAATATAGACAGAAATCTTAAAACAGAGGGCTTCTTTTTCCTTTTTTCTTCCAAATATTGGTCATTTTTTCTCTTTTTGAGAAACTTAGCTATAGCATCTTTAGATTTGCTAAAACAGGTTTCAATAACAATATTTTTCTGAGCCTTTGCCATTAACATTATTTACTTTACAAAATTAGTTAATATACCACTTCCCCATTTATAATAGGGGGTGCAAATGGCATGAATGACACCATTTTTTTTTCTGGATTACATGCAGAGAAAAACACAACAAACAGAAGATCTAGCTAAGTAGTATTGACAACCTGGGGTTTGGATACAAATTCAAGATGAGAAAACAGACTCACTTCAATGAAATACAAATAAACAACAAATTCTGTTTTAACATGTCTAAATAGGTAGTAGGTGACTGACAGGCTTGGGTCTCATAGGAAAGCCATTAGTAGAGCATTTGATAGGAAAACGTTTGATTTGAATGCAAGTTGCGTTTCCCCTCAGGGGGTGATCTGAGTGGTATACTGGGGATTCACAGGCGCCCTTTTCACTAGAAAATGCCTGCTGGGCTGTATCTTGGTAAATGAAATTTGTAGGTTCCCCTAATACTAACAAGTATATAACTATATCATCTATTTAGAAGGCATGCTAATTATATTGGTTCACTGATGTTCATTTTCTCATTCTGCAAAAATATATTTAAAAGTTTTAATAATGAGCACCTGGGTCAATTCTATGTCCAGTTTTAAAAAAAAATTACTTCATTAGTTTAATTATCAATATTTATTGCTCTGAAAAAGGAATTCATTATTTTTCCCCACAAGCAATTGGTAAATGTTCAGTGGAAAGATAGCATTGCAGCAAAAAAAGTTACATAAACACTGACCTGATCTGGAAGTTTTAAATGAAGTAACTTTAAATTGAACAGTTAATTTGATGCAGTTTTTTCATACACTGTAACCAAGATATACACTATTTCATATCTTACCTTGATGATCATAGGTATCCATGTTAGGTATCTGATGTATTAAATTATTACATTTTAAATTAAAATGCCTAAGCTAGAGTTTAGATTATATAAATATCACTTTTTGACTGAAAAAGCTGTTCTCTAAATGATATGTTATTTTTTTACAACAGTAATATTATTTTAATAAATAATTCCATTACTGTAGGCTTGATTTATTACATGTCAGAAGTTAAAAAAAAAAAAAAAAAGCTTTAATTTACACACTAATATGGGGGCAAATCATTTATTCTTATCCACTAAAAGTTTGCACTTCCTTCATTCAAAAGTCTTGAATGTTCAAGGAATACAGAAACAGGTTCAAAGTAAACAGGGTACTAAAGAGTTAACATTCAGAGATGAAGCTTGAAGTTAGTCATTGTTTACAATTTAAACATGCTGCTACGGATAATCTTGGTAAAACAACCCTTCAATATTAGTATTACATTTAATTGTATGCATGTGTTTCTGATATATCTCATCAGTGTAAAGCATCATTTTATCTGACTTTCTGTTTATCTGCACAAAGAAGCAGGCAGACTAAATGAACCCAGTAATGCCTGATAGTTGGAAAATAGAGAATGCACGGTATGCAGCTTAAAGGACATCAAAGAAGAATGTAACGGATACTCAGTATTAATCTGGCTATTATAAAACATGTTGTTATCTGGATTTTTACACTGGAATATACCTTTCTGAATTAGTAATTAGCAAAACCATCTTTTCTCATCTATTGCTCTTAACAATCCAAACAAAACACTACACTCAGAATAAAGGGAGCAGGAGGATACTAATTCTCGTAATAATGGTTTATTGGTTTATGTCATAGTAAACTATGTTGATTAGTTATACAAATAAGTTGTAAGGACATTAAGAGGCATAAGGTGACTTCTGAGCATATATGAATATATACAGTTTAATGTATAATGCAAATATCTGTCTATGGTTGTATATATTGCTCATGCGCATGCACACATATTCTGCATATGTTAGGCCTTTCTGAGAAACAGGCAAACAATATAGATGAAAATCAGCATCTGCAAAAGGCAGCAATCCCATGATTCCATCTGAGCCAATCACTTAACATATCATTCATAATGCTAGCCTGCTCCCATCATCCTCACCCTGTCAGTAGCATCTTTCTTCATTTTCTTCTGCTTCTCAGTTCCAAGAAAGTGGAACCACTGTATCATTTACTGTCCACGACCTAAGCTGCTGATTTAAGGGCTGATTTTTTATTTTCCATAATGTCGTATACTATTCTCTTTGCTTTCAATAAAAGTTTAACTTCAGAAAGCTCATAGCTAATTTTGATACTGGGATCATTGCACAGAGTTTAATTTTCTCTGTATTTCTCTGGCTCTCCCTATGTCAATCTTAAAGCATCATTAAAGACTACTTAAAAAAAAAGTTTTAAAGCCCTTTCTTCTTCATAATTATACAATTGGTTTAGGGGGAAAAACTTAAAAGAGCTTTTATTTATACCTCCCCCTCCCCACCCCCCAAAAATAAAAATCCCAGATCACAAGAGAAATGCTGCTATCATTTTTATTTTTCTAATGAGAAGACATATAATATTTATTACCCATATTCAAAATGTTGATAATTCTATTGGTTTTATTAATGATTCCTAAAAGCAAATGCAATGCTTTTTCCATATGATTATTATTATTGTTATTATTATTATTGTTACAGCGGACAGTGATGACTCTGTGTCTTAAAAACTAATCACTAGTGCCTATTAAATTTGGGTTTCATATGTTGCTGGAGGTAGAACTGATTATCATAGTGAATGAAATACTTGTTTGGCGGATTCCCAGAGGGCAAAAAGTCATTCTTCAAGGTGATGCATCTCATTTGAGGAATACATTAACAATTGAAGGCAGTTAAAAATACATGTGAACTCCCAGTGAGGCAAATCTGAGGTTGACCACATATATTTACTGACTGACTCTTGCCTCATTCAGGGAAGAAAACTGTGATATGGAAGGCTGGTTTCTGCAACACATGAGACCTTAATTTACAACTCTAATGTGGCAAGTAGATCATAGCTGCTTAGAAAATATTTAGGATTTAACGCTCCGTATGGGTTTTAGATGCCTTTTGTGTCTTCGAAGGTTAAAGAAAAAGTATGAGAAAAGATAAGGCTCAACAGCATTAAAGGTCAAGTTTGTGATTGAAATTAACTTCTCATTTCAAGGTTGCATGATAAAATAAAGAAGACGACAGATGCAGTTTTGAAACCATGCTGAGATTTGCAGTGAAAAGTTTTATACAAAAGAAAACAGGAGACAGACTACTTGAAAGCCAGTATTATTGCTATGAAAGGCCAGGTTACAGAATGATTGCATTAATTGGAACAGCACTATATACCATGCAGTGACACATAGGATGTCCTATATGATAATGGAACAGATAACCATGAAAACACTATGTTCTTTCCAAATTCATTTTTAAAGCATTTGGTATTTTAGTATGAAGTAAAGGAACAAAGTCAAGAAATCCAAATTGTTCATAGTGTTAAACAATGGGAATGTGAAATACAAAATGTAATTTACAGGTAAATAAAGAAAATGTTTTAGTATTTGAGCCTCTTCTGTTCCCAAATTATACTCTACATAAAAGAACTGTACTCTGCCATGTATCTTTTTATTTCTTTGAACAAAAGCATTTGATTTTCAACAGGTACAGACATATTCCTTTGATTCACAAAGAAATACTATTATATTATCAATCTCTCTTTTGGCAAGGGTTTGCAGAGGGGAAAAAGAGATTATACCTTAACCTCCTCCTTCTCAAACAATACTGACCTCTCAGTGTAAGAACTATTAAGTGTCATGGTGCCATATATTCATATATAAATACATATGTATACTGCACATACATACATAAATCTATAAGAGGCAGAGTGTAAGCACATCTATATTTTTTGAGGCAATATAGCATAATCATGAATTATATATAACTATATCAACTAACACTGAGATCACAAACACACACTCAAGTTCTCTCTCTTTCCTTCCTCTGGAAAGAGGAATTCAGATTCAGAGCATTTAAATCCTGCCAATGATTTTAGTTCTGAGTCATAGCACAAACTATTTACAGTTATGGGTTAGATATTGGCTAAAATCTTATGAGTTCAGCTATTTTATGTAGTAGAGATTTCATGAAATCTTACTGTAACAGATCACAGCTATACTGGTTGTGAGCTTTCCAGATTGCACCCTGAAAGTGGCTACAACTCAGCAAGAAGCACACTGCAAGGTTAAAGAAAGGGGGAGGTTTAAAGAACGTGAACTGAGACAGGATTCTGCAAGAGAATTAATCCTTTGTTTTGACTGGGATCTGAACAGGTACACAAGAATCCTCAGAATGGGGAAACCCATATGAAATCTTAAAATCTATCAGCTTGACAGGAAATATGAGCCTGGAAATCTTGAAGATTCTATTAAGATGGAGTATCTATGAGTTATATCAGAAAACCAGAAAATTCTGGTTTTGTTTGAGAAGGTGGATGTTTTCGATGGAATCCACAAGGCACTCCTGGAATGGTGGGAAACCAAGAGATTTGGAAGATATAGACACATCAGGTCCACGGAGAGGTTAATATATTCAAAAGAAAAAGAATGGACTGTGGGAAACCAAGAGATTTGGAAGACACATCAGGTCCATGGAGATGTTCATATATTCAAAAGAAAAGGATTAACTTTGTTGTCCAACATTAGGCGACCCTCTCATGCATATTAAATCAATGGATCATTGGAAAAGAGGAATGGAGAAGTCTTGCGCAAACACATTTCCAAAGACAAGTTTACCTCTCAGGCCAATTCACTTTCTAGGCAAGTCTTCCACTGACATATGCTGGGGTACATATAGCTAAGAAATTAGTAAGAACACAATATCTCAAATCATCTGAAATATCTCCCCTTTTCCAGAATTAAAGACAGCAGGGATCATAAGATCATGTAGCCTGACCTTCTGTATAGCACAAACCATTAAGTATCACCCAAATTCGGCATAACAAACTCAAAGGCTTTAGTGACACAAAACATTTGAGTCCTCAAAAAACTAAAGCGTATGTCATGGGCACAGAATAGGCAAGACCATGGAGCCATCAGTGCCCAGCATTCACAATGGCAGAGAACTAACTAGGTAAGATATGTCCAGTTGGTCCCAGCAGGTAAACCATATCCCATGCTGCAAAGGAAAGTTAAATCATGCCTTACAACTTGAACAACACTAACTTTTTCTGATCAGTCTGACCCTGACATGTGAGAACAAAACACCCAACAGGCCCTGAAGAGGAGTCAGCACACAAGTCCCTACTGCTCAAACAAACAAAAAAACCAAACCCAAGAAACCTCAAAAGTGAAATTATGCACTGGGAAAAAAATTCCTTCATGCCTTTAGAAACACTTGGCTGAAGCCCTGAAGCATGAGATATGATTACAATAATTATCTTATTGTGGATTTGTATGTGCATGAGCATATTCAGGGAATGAACAGTGAGATTCAAACCCATAGTCTCCAAGGTCAAAAGGGACCACCATACCCTTTTAGCGTGAAACCCTGGCATCCACATGCACATGCTGAAGAATCTCTTTTAAAATATGAATCAAAGGATAGCTGTTAAAAAAGGCTAATTTTGACTTAAAGGCTCCAAGGGATGGTGAGTCCACCACTTTTCCTAGTGAACTGTTCCATAGTTTCCTATGTCAAAGGATTAGCTTTCCCCTCAGCCTTCTCTTTGCTGAGTAAGTTGAACTCATTAAGCCTTGTATAATAATATTTGTGTTTCAGTATCTGGATCATTTTTTATGAGCTTCCTTTGTCATTTCCCCATCCTTGAAGCATGGATACCAAAACTGAATATGGTACTCTTATAATAGTTTTACCAATACCATGTAGAGAATCAAGATCACTTTACTACTATTGACATTTGCCTTTTTAGACATCCAATGTTTTTGTGCCAGAACTCTACACTGAAGGGTCATGTTGAATCTGTAATCAATGATGACCCCTAAATTCCTTTACAGAGATACTGCCTTCCAAGGCAGGATTTCTCATCTTGTAGGAATAAATTCTTTACTCCCAGATGTACAAATCATATTTAGTTGTATTATATTCATACCCTTTATTCATACCATGTAACCAGACAATTCACATGAAGCTAAAGCTAGGTACAGACAGTAAAAAAGCTCAAGGCTGAATTGATTCAGTCTTTGCAGGTTAGCCTAAATTGAACAGATTAAATTAAAACAGAAGTGAACAGACATACTTACCTTTGATTCAGGAAATGCAGCCATATGCCTGCAGTGGCTCAGGCCAGAAATCAGGGGGCACTAGAGCATGGCTCTCTGGCTGTGTTCACTTCCTCTTCCTGCTGCCCCCAAGGTCTCTGGGATTTGCAGTCCAGAATTACAGCAGCAGGACTCTGCAGGGTTACCCATCATTTCCTTTCCTTGCTTCCAGGTGCTTCTGGGATTTGCAGTCCACAGTTGTGGCCAGCAGTAAGTTTGAGCAGGGGAAAGGGTGTTTAACCTCCCTCCCTGGCCCCAGACCTCAGCCAGGGTTTGCCTGCGGAGGGGTGGGGGGCAGTCCCCCCATGGAGACTGGGCTGTATCCCCAGCTGGGCTTGCCCCCTCTCTCCCCTTGTCAGCAGAGGGCAGCCCAGAGCTGCAAAATGCTGGGGTGTTGGGGAACTGTAATTTAACTTGAACCAGGAAAGGGTCTGGGACAGAAATTTCATAAACTGTTTTGACCCAAATCAGTTAAGTCTGATACTACATTCAACCAGGTTTATCTTAAACCAGTTTCAGTCATTTTAAAATTTTTTTATGTGCACTGAGCTTCTGTTCTGTTACAGGTTTAAACCACTTCCTGATCATGTAAACCAGTTTATGTGTAACTTGTATCCCCAGCCTAAAAAAACAGCCTGTCCATATTGTTTACTGCACCCTCAATCTTTGTGTTATGGGCCAGCTGTCTTAGGAAAGATTGAGTGCTTTTATCTAGTTCTATGATAAAATTAGTGAATAATAATGCTGGACCAAGAAGCATTGTTCTGATGACTCCTACTAGAAGCAGCACCCCATTCACTGATATCTTACAGTTAAGATCATTGTGCTATGTAATTGTGAGCCCATTTTTAATTGGTCTAATGTGTGCCTTGTTAACTCTACACAATGCAAGCTTTTTAATTAACATGTTATTATATGTCTCATGTTTTGGACGAGCCCAAGTATGCTATATCAACACAACTGCTAGTTGCGTAATCCTGTCAATTCAAGGAGAGAATAAAAACCCCCCAGCAATTTGTTTGACACAATTGGTTTTCCATGAGATCACATTGTCTGACTTGACTTATATTTTTTAGCCTCCAGTTCTTTATTGATAGAGTCCTAAATTAAATTTTCCATTATGTGACCTGAGATTAAAATCAGGTTAACAAAGGGGTCAGCAACCCCTGGCATGTGTGCCAGAGCATAGCCCATGAGGTCATTTTACTTGGCAAGCCAGAGCTGGCCCATGGTGGCTGCAAGCCCTGCTGCAAGAAGCCTGGGCTCCATGGCAGGCAGCAGCTGGCCAGAGCCCAGACTGGGTATGGCAGGCATTCAGGAGGCTGTAAATAGCTGTACGGGGCTCCTGAGCCCTGGCCAGGCTTTATGGTGGCAGTGACAGCTTCATGTGTGCCTCAGGGCATACAGCAAGTGAGAGGCTGGGGTTGTGTTGCCCGAAGCCCCTTCTTGGCCATGCTCCCTGAGGTATGCATGCAACCACCACCACCACAGAGCCCACCCAGGCTTCTGGAGCCCAGTGCAACTGTTTTCAGCTTCCTAGCTGTCTGCTGCAGCTGGCCCAGGCTCTGGCCACTAGGGTCTAGAGCCCTGGTACGAGCTCCATGGTAGTGGTGGCTGGACACTTGCCTTGGGGTGCACTGGGAAGGGACTAGGGCAGTGCAGCCCTGGCCCCTTCCCAATGATCTTCCTGGAGGTGCCCATGGAACCTGCCCCAGCAATGAGGATTGGGCCCCTCATGGCTCTCCTGCTATCTGCCTCTAGCATGTCAAGCTGAGGTGTGGGTTGAGGTTGGGGAGTTTTTGGCACTCTGGCCATGTGGCTGACCCCTGGGTTAACTATCAGTAGTTCTCTGGGCTAACTCTTTTATCCTATTTAAGCATTCAAATAACATTTGTAATTCTCTAACCTTTTGGAATTTTTCCATTTTTCCAAGAAGTGTTAAATTTTAATATTAGTGGTTCAGAGAGCTCCTCAGCTAATTCATTTAAGACTCTTAGGTAAAAATTATCTAGACAAGATGATTTGAAAATATTTATTTTCAACAGATCCTTTGTTACAGATAATAAACTTTCTATTCCAGTAATATCATGTAGCATAGAAACATTCTAAATATAGAACAAAAATAGATATTAGACATTTTTGCCTCTTCTACATCATTGTTTTGAATTTTGCCATCTACATTTAGTTATGGACCTACATCTGATCCATGGTTTTCTTGTTACCAATATGCTTTTAAGTAACCTTATTTTATTTACCTCAATTGGCCATTGACATGAGACTGATTCCTTTAGCTTATTCTTACCCACTTTACTTTCCCTTGTACACTTACACTTAACATACACACACACATACATTACCATAGCTTAGACACCTCCTTTGAACTAAGATGGCTTCTTGCCCACCATAAATATTTTCAGGCCTCTGGAATTTTGGTGTTTCAGCATTTAGTAGGATAGGGTGACCAACTGTGGTATGGTTGCCAAAAATGGCATGGACAACCTGTGTGTGTGGCACACATCAGATTGGGGAGGAATCAGGGAGCACAATGGCAGAAAGCAAAGTAACAGACTGGGCAGGGAGCATGGGAGGGTGGAGCAGAAAGCAGAGCAGCAGATCAGGCAAGGAAAGAGGATTGGAGTGGTGCTCAGGAAGGGTGCAGTGCTAATTTGTGATACAACTACCCTAAAGCTTGGCCAAATTGTAGTAGGATATCCAACAGCCCCCAATTTTCACTGGTATTTCACATGAGAATTGACATATGAATGTATTGGTAAATACATGGTAAATGTAAATATTGGTTTATACTCTATCTTGTTTGCACAAGGTAAATGTAACCACATTGTGACTGGTAGTATTAAGCAGCTCATAATTTTGCAATTAACTCTTCTTCTTCCATCAGAATAAGGACTGTGTTGGGTATATGACTTGTGTTAAGAAGTTATCTATTGTTTCATGAAACATCATGGTAGTTTAGTTGCTGGCTGCATTAGTTGTCTCCCAGCTCAAAGTCACTCATGATTACACACTTTTTCTTCCTACATGTTATGGACAGATGTTTAAGGATCTGTTCTTTAGTGTGACTAGGTGGTCTGTTACAGATGCCCATCAGTACATTGTGTGAGAATTTAAGCTACTAGTACTTGAAATCTTGTGAGGCTGACTCATCTATAGGAAATAGTACCTTTGATGTAAAGTACTATTCCTTGTTTTCCCCCCCCTCATCTCCCATTCTATCCTAAGGAACAAGTTGAAACAACTGATTCTAGTCCTATAACTCTTTTGCTAAGCTTCAGTAGAAACCAGTTATATCATATTTCTTCCCATACACAAGTAACTGATATTCCTTATTACATTGGCACTTAGCATTAGCAAACAGACCATTAAAATATTCTTCTTGCATTCCACTTTGTTCTTGGATTTGTTCTATTCATGAGACTCTGATCAGGGTTATTGGTTGTAGCTGTGTTGATCTAAGGGCATAGGTAGACAAGACTTTTAGGGTAGAGGTCATGTATTTTATTAGACAAACTAAATAGTTGCAATTTTCTTTTCTTTGCAAGGTTTTGGGCTTACCCACCCTTCAACATCTGGCAAAGGAGAAATCAAAGGTGGCAAGATCTCTCTCAGGTAGAAAAGAAACTTCACCTTGCAAAGGCGAAACCAGAGATTGCAAGGATTCCCCTAGGTGGAAAAACTCAAATATTTTAGAGTGAATCTCTGAATTTTGGGCCCTACCTGCCATTTTATGTGGACTGAGTAGACTTCTTTTTACATAAATATAATTATCACATACTCACTATACTTTTATACTGGGACTAAAGGCACTAATTTTTGTAGATTTTTCAGGAATTACCTCTTTAAAACTCAAACACTTTCATGTTTACTTGCCCCCTTTCTTTTAACTAGTGTTTTATTTGCATCAGCCTGGCCTGCATGGACTAAATACCGTCTTATCTCCTCCTCCCTTGTCTTACTGTATTCAGGAAGGACATAACTATGGGAAAGAAGCCTGACAGTTTTGTCACTATCTCTGATGAACAAAGACTTTTGTGAAGAGCTGTATCTCGTATAATGGTCTAAAGCATAAACTCATCCTCATCATTTCCAGTAGGGAATTCAGTTGGTGTGGCATCATCACTACTTTTCTAGTATTTTAAATTGTTTATTTAAATTGTTTACTTCCAAAATTGGCACATATTTTTTCCTTGTCATTTTGCAACTCCATCCTATTTTACCAGAAAGGTTATTACTATTGTTCTTTCTTTCAGAGAGTGTTGCCTGCTAACATTAAATATTTTAGGGGGTATGTAAATAACAGACACACACTTTCTTAGGCAGGGGTTTCAGGTGCTGCTAACAGTCATGTTCCGCTTGATCTAGGAATGGCCCAAAAAGACACACTTTATGCAACTTCAGTGAGTGTTTACCCCATTTAGCCAATTTTCCTGGAGTACTTTGTATCATTCTTCAATAATGTTTATTCTAAAAACATAATATAGCTTCAAAACATTAAACTTGCAGCCCTATTTTTATGGTGTCTGTCAATACTCAGGAAGATCCTCTCACAGCTGTGCTCGTAGATACTGCTTTATGTTTTTCTGCAGTAGAAAATCCTGAGGAAATAAGCTTCAAAGTTTTTCATTTTTACCAAATGCAGCTACTTTAACCATTTTGTTTTAGACATGCTGATCCTTCTTTTGGGCTTATAGCCAATGCGATTCTTTTGGGGAAAAAATGACACCTTTTTACTTATCCAAACCAGTCTCGGATTACTCACCAACTACTCCTTCTATGTACTGAAAAACTAAGCACTCACTAGGACATCCTTACCAAAATACTAAACTTTATTTTGCACAAATAAATTACAAGAAGAGATCTAGTGGCATTCTAGAGATTAAAAATCATCACGCTTTTAAACAGCTTTCTACACAGCCTTGCAAATACAAGCAGGCTTAATTAGATGATTAAGAACATAGACCTGCAGATGGCAACTAGTAGAAACAGGTCTGGTCCTAGTGTGTCTCTTGAATTTATGCCCTATGCTTCCCTGATGACACTCACTCTTCCCACTTAACACATGGCATGTAACTATCAAATATTTTTACCTTCCAGCAACTGTGCCCATCACACACATGCTGCACTTCCCAAGGCCAACAGTTGTGCCTTTTTTCCACAGGCTGTCTCCCTCCCCTCTACATCAGAATACACCAGTTGTGTAAGCATGTATTCTTCTCCCTCAGTGAGTTAGAAAAGCAGTCTAGCTAGTCCTTCTCAGTCATCTTCTGGTGAGTTATTTAAGGATATTGAGATGCAATAAGCTTAAGTTTGCTTATTTTGAAAACCCTCAACAATTAATAGATAGTACCTGCAAGAAAGGTATCTTGAACATCATCTGAATTGGTTATGAACCTAAAAGAGTTCTGTTTTGAAGCGGGTAGGAGAGTCAATCTTTTTGTCCTATTTGTTGTGTCACACCTGAATTACCACCCTGTGTGTGTATCACAAAGGCATTGGACACTCAGGGTAAAGGGCCTTGACTGAGTTATTTGATCTTAGGACCCTGCTTCTTTTTTTTTCATCTCCCCCTATCCTTGCTACATAAATCTCTGCAGTTTATGCACTAGCATGCCAGATGTCCCAGGGAAGGAGATCATGCTGAGGGAACTTCCATGCCTCTTCTGGAATTGCAGGGGATCCCTAGTGCACAAATTTGAATGCTATCAGGGCTCCACAGAGAAATAAGGGGCCCAGGAGTGCTGCAGAATAAGAATGTATCTTTCTTTAAAAATTGTAAATCATCCTATGAATGTGCATACTTCTTTAGAAGGTGGTCATCGGTAACAGACATGATCCGCGTATTTGTGAAATGCATGTATTTTCCACATAAGAGAACATTCTTTAGCAGAAACTTGCTTTTCCATTATTCTGTGCTGCCTAATGTTTTGTGAAGTGTTCAAAGATTTTCTATGTTTGAACTATCTTTATTATATCCGCTGACTCTATTCTACCCCATTTAGAAGATGAACACCTCAAAAAGCATGGCCAAAAGAATTTAATCAAATACAGAAAAATAGAGATTAATAGTTTCCCAAGAAGAAAAAAGAAGGCACACTTTCCCTAGAAAAAGGTACAATCCTAGAACACGACATTTGCGGGGAAATGGCCCTAATAATTTTTTATGAACGGAGCTATTTTATTTGATAGTAATAAAAAACCCAATTAGAAATAAAACCTTGGTCTCCTCACAGGCTAGATGTGACAGGCTAGATAGGTAATATTTATATTCTACACATGCGCAAGGACTGACATTCACTCATTCATAAAGCATTTCTGGATACTTTAAAGAAGTTTGCTTCTTGCAAACACCAGACATATTATTTGCCAAATTTTGAATCAGATATTGCTATTCAGAATAATAATATGATGCATAATCCAAATAAGCAATTACAGAAAAAGTTAAGAATTTAAAGTGAAATGACATCCTTCCCAGATTGCAAATAATAAAAAAAAACTATTGCTCCTTTCTACTGTTTAACAGTGTGATTAATGTTAAAATACCCAGAGTATTCATGAAGGAGTGAACTTAGCAAATTATTTAATAATAATTCAGCCTGTGAAAGTTATATATATATTATTTTCAAGTGATAAAGGTATCCAAATTATCTAGAGCACTGACATCCTTAATGAGTCAAGGTTATTTTACCATTTAGCTTACATGTGAAAATCAATAGATAAGCTTTTTCTTTAGCTTTCAGTCAAGTTCAGATAAGTTAGAGGCTAAGGGACTTAAAGTTTATTTGTGGTCCTATCATACACAATAAAAATCTCAAGAGGGTTATACTGATCTTACCTTTGCTTGACCTCAAAGTTTTACTAGTTTGAGGTTTTAGGATATGAAATTTATGTCATGCCTAACTTTCTATTGTCAAACAGTTCTCACAATAGTGTATGTAAACTTGTCTTTTAGGGTGAGTAGTAACACATCTTCTAAGGCTTGGAGTATTAAATGAAATGCAGATTTTTGCTTAACTGATAAAGCTGTTGACTTCACCAGGCACATACCTATCTGGAAGATGCATACCAAAATACCTATAGCTTAAGTATGTAGGATTCTATTCTTTTTTTGCTGTTCATTGAAAGGAGACACTGTGTTTTTCTTTTAAGATTTTAATCTCCATCACGCATATATTTGCTTGCCTGGGGACAATGCCGTGGCACATAGAGTAAGAGGGGTCTGTTTTTCCTCCTTCTTCCAAGCTATTGGGTAATTCAGGCATGATGCTGGCTGGTCTGGAATGCCATGTGTGAATTTCACTGGCGCTAAGTTTTTCAGTATGCCGCTTCCTCTCTGTTCTATAGAAAATACATGATGTTCATGAGGGTCTGGTGACTAGTTTTCAGAGGATGGCTTGCAAGGTAGGACCAGAAACACAATTAGCTGCTTCCAAGAATTAAGCTTGTTTACCTAGGCAGTACTCAGGGAAACAATACCAGTAATTACCATTTCTGACTGACCAGTGCTATCCTGTGCTTTTGTGCACAGTAAAAGAGAATAAAGATCAGAGATAATCAACTGTGTCCTTTGATAAACGGAGCAGTCCAATCAGTACGAAGGAAACCACAGTTTAATGCTAGAGATTTTGTGAGCTACTTTGATCTTTCTCTCTTGAGCAAGATAATTGAGAATCTTGTAAATATCAGTCTGCCGCAGGACCTGTCAATTGGCAGAATTCTCAGTCCCTCTTCACTGAAGCTATGGGTTAAAAGATGGCACAGAAACAATCCTTGTTGCTCTGACTGATAATTCCCCTTTGACCACAGACAGGAGAAGTACAT
This sequence comes from Alligator sinensis, assembly GCF_000455745.1. Taxonomy (NCBI): domain Eukaryota; kingdom Metazoa; phylum Chordata; order Crocodylia; family Alligatoridae; genus Alligator; species Alligator sinensis. The sequence continues at coordinate 2,285,956 of NW_005841834.1, forward strand.
CCCTACTCATCCTACTCAGGTCTCTGCAGTAATATCTTTTATTGCTGTATCAGTTTGGCAATTAAGGAAAAGGCCAAATAAGTCTTTTGACTGCTTTTTTATACCAGCCTTACAGCTTCAGCTTTGATCTACGTCATGCTTCCCTGCATCTAGATAATGTCTCTTTGTTCTTCCTCTATTTTTCATTCCTTACACCGTAGGAGGTAGCTTCACATCTTTTCATTGTATGCTGATCTCTCCCTTTTCTATCCCTAATGCTACTGCTGTCTTCCTGGCTATCAGATTAGAGCTCCTTCTCCATCAGCAGGTGGCTCCTTTAGGTTTTATCCTTCCTATTCCTGAGTCTCTTCTTTTCCTTGGTAGTGGCTCCTCTGGAGTTGCTGGAGGCAATAATGGCTTCTGCTTGTTTTTCCTCACCTCTAGGTGCAGGTAAGCTGTTTTACTATTCCTGTCGATAGTGGTTTGTAGCAGCACTTTTCTGTATGGGTGTGCTGGAGCAAAGTAGAACCGGAGCTCTCTAGTGATGATTGCTACAGCGAAGGCAGCTGCCTTGTCAATTTAGTGTAGGACTTTCTCAGATGCTGTTCCATGTTCCTTGCTCTTGTTTAGTGGGGATGCTGTTAAGCCAGGAGTTAAATTTCCTGTTATTCTCATCAATGTTGGCATTTTTGTGACTGAACAGTAAATTGTTCTCTTTTTTGTTGCCGTAGGCCTGTAGAACTTGTGCCTGTCTCCAGTCTTCTTTGCTTCCACCACATGGTCAAGTTGTAACAGTAGGAGATGGGCTAGTAGTACCTGTCTCAACCTATATAAATGCACATCTCTGGTCCCAAGGTGTAATGATCAGAGGACTTATCCCGCTATGTCACAGCCTGTGATTAACCAATTTTTTATAAAGCCCTGAAAAAATATGGCAAGGGGATTATATACGTATGTGGTATTTTCTTTATTAGGGAATTTCTGTAGGGAAGACATGAGGAATGTAAAAATAATGAAAGGCAAACATCCCAAGATAATCAAAAGTTTAAAGAATTAGATGGCAGCGTTCCCAAAATATACCAGCAGTGCCTTAGGCAAAATGACATACTACATCACGATTTAAATACCTCTGTCATTACCCAATGATTGTGTGTGCGCTTCGGCACTGCAGAATTATTTCCCGCCGCATGGAGCTTTCTTTGCATGGTGCAATTCTCAGCTGCAGAGAGAAAACCCCGGTGCAAAGGAGTTCCCGCCGCTCGCATGCAAATTTGTGTCCCATTATTGGCTGTTTCTAAAATATTTCACCGTGGCGCAGTACGGTTGGCTTGCTAGCTGTATAAGAGGCTTGAGCAGTTCCCAAGTCAGAGATCTCCAAGAATCTCAGGAGGATCCTGAGAACCCCGATTCCGAGAATTCCGGGAGAAATCCGAGAGAATTCCGGCAAGGAGTCCATGATTATCTCGTGGATTTCTACGTATATCTCGGACCGAATGATGGTTTGATCAGCCATCAAGAGTCTCTCCCCGTCACCGGACGATCCTTGACGTACCCCTGCCCCACGCGCTCGTTGAGAGTCACAGAACGGACTTTCATATCGGTTTAAAGAGCTCTCATTGTTTGAGTTTTCTTCTTTTCTTCTTTTCTTCTATCTACAACTGTAACCAAGAAAGTTTCCTGCCTGCACCGCGACCATCTACAGTGTAAGTAAAATAATCTTTAATCAACCTCTACGCGTCAGTGTCTAATTCTAGTCCGCCGTGCCGACTTCCCCGGCCCACATGCCCGGGCTGCTGGCCACAGCCCCTCGGCCCCGACAACCTCAACACTATCTGAGCAGTGCACAGCATATATGGAGGTATATCTTTCCTTGATTAAGATGAATTTTATCAGCATATTGTCAAGGGGCTATCCATATACTCAGGCATCCCAGATGGTGAATGGTGGCTTTGGTACATGATTCCATCCTGGACAGGTCCAATAGCTCATAATACCAATGTGCTGTTTTCTGAGTAGTCACACACTCAGAGAAATTAAGAATATGCTTTGCTGGGCCTGTACTCAAGTGAAGTATATTTGCCTCTTTTGTAAGTAGAAATATGATGGCTTTTAACACAAGAACTGCTGATGTTACTTTTCAAAGGACAAGCAGATTCAGGGTGTGTAGGTTGAGTCTCAGTGTTGCCTTCCTCTGAGGCACCTTGAGAGGCATACTTCATAGGCTCTTTCCCCAGTTAAAATGTAGAAACCATGTACACTACTTTAGGGTTACCTAAACCAAATGGATAAGAGCAGCTGTGGTCTACTGGACTGGTCACAGACAGTGCCATAGCAAGGGGTGGGTGAGCAGAGCAACCACCCTGGGCACTGAAGTTAAGGGGCACCAACAGGTACTGCCCAGCTGGGGTGGGGTGCAGGACAGAGGTGCAAATGGCTCATTTGGGGGTGTGTGGGGATAGGGGAAGAGTGGCTCCCACCACTGTGTGCACTCCTACACAAGCATGGCGGGGGGGCATGTGCCCCCTGGGTCTTTTGCATGGGGCGAGGGCAGGCTGCCACTGTGGGCTTTGCCCTGAGAGCCAAATTTTGTTGCTATGGCATTGGTCACAGAATCAAAAGCCAGATTTTGATTTCCAAACTGACAATGACTCTATGACAGTGCCACTTTGCCTGTGTATGATTTCTTTAAGCCATCTTAAAACAATATGGTTTGAAACAAATTTTGGGTTCCATGGATGATATAAGGATGATAAAAGCATGACATAAGGAGATATATAAGGATAATAAAAGGATATAAGGAGAAAATATTAACTGTGCTCAGGAGAAGCCTTCTCAGCTTTTTATATATCCTAGCTCTGGATTGTAATACCATATTGTGTCTGCAGAAGGAAAAAATTAAGACATTTTCCATTTTGTAGTTATATGAAAATTCCCACATCTATACCAATGCTGGAAAATGGGTATTAGTATTAAAAATGCAGACAAAGCAAAAAAGTATGCTATGGCAGGATGGAAACTTGGGGGATTCATGGATGGTGCCTCACTTCAGGTTAGGGTTGGGTATCTGACTGGTCAAATTAAGTTTGGTCAATTGACTGGCCAAAAATTATAAAAAATTGCCAATAAGTCCAAATAATACACAGAAAAGGCACACATTTTCCATTAAGAAATGTGTAAAAAAATTAAATCAATCAATTTTATGTCAAGAAAACTACAAAAAAATTAGGGGTTTTTTTTTGGTATAATTGTTATAATCTTTGACTGGTCAAAAATATGCAATCAATTGGCAATATTTAACTGACCAATTCACTGGCTTGCCAACCCAACTCCAGGTGTGTTTTGCAGGAATAGTATTAAAGCAAAGCTCATTTTAAGTATTTGTTCATTTCTTGCTTTTAACCCCATAGGGAAATGGATTATTTAGGTAGACATAGACCTGTATTTGGTATATAGATTTGGAATATGTTAATTGTTTGTACAAAGGTGGCACTGTGGATCAGGTAAAACATTAAAAGAGCCTTCCTCCTTCTCCCTGTTTACTCAGAAATGAATCCCTTAGTTTATTGCCTTTGGGAAGTTAATCATTTCTCTTCAGTGGGTTATCTTTAAGGAACTGGGGTGCACCCATGATGCCTATTTCCCTAATATTTTTTCCAGTGGAAGGGACTTAGGCAATGGCCAGAACATTGTTTAAAGCTGTGGCTGGCATAACGGAGACCCCACAGACAGATTAGAAGACCAGTAGTCTTTTCTGTAAGCGCATGTTTCTGGGTAGAGTTGGTGTCTATAGAAATTGTATCAGGCCTCCTGGATAATAAGTAGGGATCTACTTAAATTCTGGTTTTGTAATTTTTGCAGAAACAGAAAAATGTCGATCTCTATAATCGCTGTGAAAAATGGCATTGGCTGTGATTTTTGCAGGAAATCAGCCAAAAGAAAAAAACTTAATAAAAATAAAATTCTGGCTCCCCAGTGAGAACCAGTGATCCTCACTGCTGCTGCAGCATGCCCTCATAGCCCACTCAGGTGTGGAAAGTGCTGGTTGGCAGGGTGGCATGGAGGCAGCTTGCAAGACGGTGGCTTCCCTCTTGTGCCTCTCTCCCAAGCAGTGCCCATGGGTTGGGCTGTATGAAAAGCAACCAGGAGGCTAGATGGTGGCTACCCCCTCATCCCTCAGGGGCCTCTCCATCAATCAGCCCTGAGGGGTGGAGTTGCTTTGAAATGACCACGAAATTGGCTCTTTGGGCAGTGGGCAAGTTGTGAAAATTGCTTTTTTTCACCATGAGTTAGGTAGATCCCTAATAATAAGGTGAAAGAACATCAGTTTTTCAGTATGGAGAGGAATGGAAGTAAGTAAGGTTCTACAGTTACAATTATATTTTTCTTGCTGCTTGATCATTTGGATTTAATTCTAGGGTTTTTGACTTGGGCTGTTCATCCTGTTATTGTACAGTATCCATGATAGAAACCTGGAAGAACCACTTTATACACATTACCAAGAAAATAAAAAATGACATACGTATGTCTGGGTTTATCTAGGTTTCTATTTTCTATGCTTGGGTAGTGTTTATGTTTTCCAGATATGAGCAGGGCCCTATTTTGCTGGATGCCTTTTAAACACATAGTATAAAATATTACCTACCTTGAGGGATTTACAGATTAAAAAAGACAAGACTCAAGGATGTGAGAAATGAAATATTATCATCTTCATTTTAACGATAGGAAATTAATAAAGGCATAAAGAAGTTAAGTGACTTGCCCAAGGAAGCCCATGGCAGAGCAAGAAATGTAACCCAGATTTTCCTTGTCTCAGCCTACTGCCTTAACCACAAGACTATTTTTCTTCCAAATGAGATCTGATTTTAATCCTGGCCTCTGCCTTCAAGTTCCTTTGGGAATTAGATGCTTTCTGGGAATCAGGGTTTGGGGTGTATTTCAGCAGAATGTTGTGTTGAGTTGTGGTCAGCCAACAGAATATCAAGGGGATTATGTCTGTGAATCATTTCATGGGAAATTTCTCCTGCCTCAAGAGCAGCGATGTTTTAAGGTGTGAAATTCAAGAGCAGCTTAGTTCTTCAGTCAAGCAACTAGTCTGGAGCCAATGCTATCAAGAAGCAGCCCTTGGCCACATGGCTTATGTGTATTTTTGTACTACCATAGTTGACTGATTTTAACTTGCCAAAAGTAAGGATTTTTTGGGGTAGTTATTACAGAAAAGGAAAGTTTTAAGGAGAATTTTGAAGGGGGAGAGATAGTTATGTCAATATCTACAGGGACCTCCTCCTAAATATTCAGTGACAGCGTAGAAGAAAGAACAAAGGTGACTGAAAAATTAACAAGTGGGTTATGAAGTCTGGTGCCGTAGGTGAACCAAAACAGGTATGGCTATGAGCTTAACTACATTTTTCAGGGCCAGAGAGGTATGCATGTTGTGGTAGGCAATATTTGGAAAGGTTTAGGGTGGGAAGATTAAAATCTTTGTTTTAACTGTCCTGTACTTGAGCTGATGATTAACCATTGCCAAGAAAGACATCAGAGAGGCATCAGGGGAAAAGGAGTCAAGTTTATAGTAGAAAGGTATAAGCAAAAAGATGATAGTTTATTTTGTATTTTTGGATCACATTACCCAAAAATAAGGGAGAAGAGAAGAGGACTATAAGATAGATCTCAGTAAAACCACTCCACAGAAAGCTGGAGCACTTGTCCAGTATGGGCTAACACCATCCATAATATTGGAACCTTGCGAATTGGAACTTTTTGCATCAAAATGGTGGACTTTCCTGATTTATACATGTGGCCTTGGCTCATAGAATATTGAAAAAAAATGGTGCAATGAGGCAAATCCAGGAAGAGCCTAATGGGCAGATCTGGGATTTTGAAAAGTGGGGTGCAGGTGGTGTGGTACAGCATCACATATAACACAACAAACATTTTTCTCCAGATAAAAAGAAACTAGAAGCTTCACTAATAAGTAGGGTCCTAGAGCTATATTATTCAAATTAAGATTGAAGAAGAAAACCTAAAACAAACAAAACCCCCCACTTTTACTGGAATGTGCATTAATTTACTATATTATATATAAAACACAACTAACTAGGCAAAAATAATCCAAAGATGTTGTTTAATTAGTCCTGGACTCATTATAATTAAATGTACATCTTTTTTCAGATTTAGAAAACAAAATCAAGCCTTCTTGAGCATCTAGACCAGAGCTTTCCAAACTGTGCGCCGCGACACATCAGTGTGTCGGCGGCAGTGTGTAGGTGTGTCGCGCGAAATGCGGAAAATTTTGCGGAAGGGCACCATGGAGCTCCCTTACTCGCGTCTGCTTCCCTTGGCCCCTCCCCCGGAACTGAATTACTGTGTCGCGAAATGATGCATGTCTAAAAAGTGTGTCACCAACATGAAAAGTTTGGAAAGCTCTGATCTAGACAGTATTTCCAGTGCTTCATTGAAAGTGATTTCCATGCCTGAGCTAATATTCACCTGAGTTAATATGTCCACACCTGAGCTAATGTTATTAGCTTGAGTTGAAAACCAATCTGCAGGGCTGTGAAATAGGAGCTGTGTTACTAGGAGCAGTTAACAGACAACTGTATTGCAGAAATAAGGAAAGCTGGAGTAGTGAAACCATTAAAGACCATTATAAAGGAAAGAGGATTGTAAACACCCGTGGAATGAACAGTTTAGTAAGAATCAAGCAAATCATAATGAGCTATTAAGTCAATTGACTTCCTCATTGTTGCTTGAATAGAAGTGCTGCTGCCACAGCAAGACTTTAAACTTTGGATGGACCAGCAATCAAAGGGGAGTGCAGGTGCATCAGTGTATCCCCTTGGATCCACCCCTGAATGGCCTCTATTGGCTTATTACTATTTCACATTTGGAGTCTCTCTCCAAAGTGTGTAGAATGTATGCTCTAGTAGGCTGGAATGATTGTTTTGTCAAGTAGCCTTTTCAGTAATTTTACTGATGGTCTTTCAGATAACCAAGCTAGTTAAATCCTATATGACTCCAGGATGACGTCAGTTGCTTACCGGCTTGTGAATATTTTTAGTGTGACAGCAGACATTTTTTTATATGCTTCTTTTCTGGAAATAAAGCAGCTTGTACCTGGGCTCATTACTGTGCCAAGTGAATGTCTGGACAAATAAATGTAGTTTCCCAGATACTGCACAATATTTGATACTGGCCGTTGGGCCATGTTTGCTTTTCCTGCTCAGTAACAGCAGGCTACCTAGCAGGCTTCACAATAAAACATGTTTATTAAAAAAGACTCATCTTTATTGACCTGTATCACATGTAATTATGACACATTTCATAGGGCTTTTTCTTCAATGATCAGATTAGCTTAATTCTGAAAATATGCAGGCCCTGTGTAATTGGAGCAAAGTTTACTAGTGTAATACCTATGTTTACACAGACCCCAGTGACCCAGTAGCCCTTTCAATCTAAAAGTTTTAACTTAACTGGACAAATAATAAATAAAATGATAACTATTTATTAGTCTTCCTCTTTTCTTTTCTTTTACAGGGTTCCTGGACTGTATCTCCCACAGAGTTTCCAAATAGAACAGAAACAAATTTTGAAACCTTTAAGATTGCTGTAAAATGAAACTGTCAGCCCCTCTAGTTAACCATACAAACATATAGCAAGTCTTAATTTCTTTTTGTTTCATAATTAAGAGAAAATTGGTGTTAAAGAATATCCTTTGTACAGAAAATACACAAAAAGTATATGAAGGCTTACAAAATAGGACTTGTCAGTGCTTAAATAGTCATCACTTCTGCTACCATTGTTATGCTGTAGTTAAATTAATGTTTGCCTTTTTCCCCTTCATGCTAGTGATTTTATAAGGGTCTGTGTCATTATAGTAGTTCTATAAGTTAGCTGGAATAGCAGGTCTTTACTGCATGTACAGTAAGTTTTGAACCTGGTTATAAAGACATATAAAAGTGAACCCTGCTAGGAACTCCACTGTTCATGCTGAGGTTTAAACACTAGAATTGGGTTCCCAGTGGATTTTCACTTTCACAAGTACTTAATGCAGCTTTAGGTGTCCCTAGGGCAATCTGAACTGGCCACTGAATATCCTTTTTAAGGGGAGTGAACAATGGCTTAGTTCCACCTCTCTTGAAATACAGGATTCATGTTTTCCTCTCTTAAAATTTAGTGTTCCTGGAGGCAGTCAGTAGCATTAGAGAATGAGACTGTATTTATCTATCCCAAGGCTAGGTACAATGTAGGTGAGGGCAATCCATGCTTCCCCATGGTGCTTTGTCAAACCTTTTTAACCCTAAGCTGAAAGGATAACCACTCTAGAGTATGATTACAATTGAAACTCTAGGCCTATTAAAAAGTTAGGTCTTTAAATTGGCAAAAGCTTTTGATTATAGAAAATTCTATGTTACTTTTTATGATGTGCATCTCTGTACTAGGGGCTATACTGAGAAACCTGAACAGATTTCACCTTGAACCAATTCTCAGATTGGAACTCAGATCTCTGGAGATTTCTTTTCTTGAGAAACAGCATGATTTTATTTTTCACTAGAAAATGTGATAAAACATCCTTGCAAGGAATAAAAAAATAACTAGAGTAAATAGATAATTTCTAAAAGAATGAAAAACAAAGCACAAGTTGGATAAGAACAACAGTAGAAATGAAAGTATTCAGATGAAAAAACATGTTTGTTCTTATATTATCAAAATGAACAAAAGCATTAATGGTGATTTAAGGATTGTAGTGAATACATTAACTCTTTCAATGATTTGGAAGTACTAAACAGCTCAGTCCTTTTGAGTGTCCTCGACTTCTGTTGACCTCAAAAGGAGCTGAAAGCACTGAACACTTTGTATGAGCCTGTCTAACTAAATGGGGACAGCATGATGAACAAAAGAATTTTTTTAAATTTTAATTTTGATGATTTTCAAGGCCCTGTTCATAAACTCAATACAATTTTTTTTTATGAACTACAGAAATCTGCATATCTATAGAGGGCTGTATTTCATTAAATATTCAAATGGCATTTCAATATTTAAACAAAATCTATAGGTTAATTTCATTATTGTCACAGGCAGAATATTATGTTACCTGAAAAGTGCTCAATAAGATTGATTTGTGTTGCTCTGTAAAATATAGTCTCCACTGACCACTTGCCAGGTTGGGTTACAAGAGCATTTCAAACCACAAACTGTGCTGTGGTCTTTACAATGCATTGCCTGAAATGCTCAGACTATGCTTTGAAACACTACAAAATATCAATGACCACCTCACTCCAATAACTACCTAGACAGGGCCCTTTCCTGAAGATCTTTTGAAGAAGCTATTAATGTAAATCAAAGGCTTCATGTGTTTTTATCTTTTTTCTTTGTCCATCTACAATATTCATAAATGGTTTGTACACTTTTGCAGCCCACTTTTAAAAAAAACCCCAAAAACCCAATAAACATTTAACTGCTATAATTTAATCTCTTCCGCAATTTTTTATGAAGCCCATCAATACCATTCATAATTAATGAAATGCAGGATGATTCCTGGATGAACTAAGTTTTAGTTCTCATTGCTAATCAATACTTCTGACCATGTCTGTTTTATTATTGACAAGATCTACCCACATTTACTCTTATAATTAAGTTATAGTTCAACTCCTAACTTTTCTCAAGTGTTTGAAATGGCTGTATGGTGTTCTTAATTTCACTTGCTGTTTCATCTCTCTCAGTAGGTGCCTATTTTATTGTTAAAGGTCATACTCATTTGTCTGCTCCAACAAAGGCAGCCCTTAAAGTTGTCTGTGGTTTTGACAGACAGTGGTCCCTATAAGTGATGGCCTTAAGGACAGACCTGGCACTGGGAGACAGTCACCACAGCAAGGGAAATAACAGATAACAAATCATGCCACTATTTTTCCTCCTGGCGTGATTGACGACATCACAGCGGGTGTAACTTTTCAATGTCTCCAGATTAAAAACCCCTCAAACAAATGAGTTCTTAAAATACTGTCCGGGGGCGTCAAAGGGAGCTGCTGGACTCAAATGCATTTTTAAAAACAGGTTTTATATTTAAAAAAAGCAAAGTGCATAATTTAAGACTGCTGAGTACAATTATCTAATTTTGAGAGATCTTTCCACCCTGGTGGTATAAAGCCCTGCCATAGATGAGGAGGCTATTGTATAATACATGTAAATATTTATGTAATAAATACCACCATGAGAAGCAACATTTTTAGTGGGGAATAAGACATATGTCAGCATGTAATACAAAGGTTTTTATATTACAGGCTGTGAGAAAACAGCAAACTCTTTGGTTGGGATATACTTACTGTATTCTGTAAGCAATTTAGAAGCTTTGGCTGTAAAACAGGAAGCATTTGCCTAATTTTATATTCTACAGTGTTTGAGTACAGAAGAGTGGGAACAAGGTAAAAAGTTTTACATTTCTGTTTTCAGATGTTCATTTGAATTCTGCCTTGTACCCCAGAATAAATTGTAGCTTGTTGCAGCAGGTTGCTTTGTTGCCAGAATAAAAATACTTTATTTTCTTATAATGGGATCCAAAACTAAATAACATGAAGGCCATCCAAATCCAGCCCAGTGATGTTGTTCAGTAGCTCCTTTATACTAATGAGTGTTTGACTCTTGAGATTTTTATTAAAAATATCTGCCATGATTTATTTTTGAAATGTAGACTTCAGTTCCCTTACTGGACACACTATACATCCTTATAAACTGAATATACACTGTATGGGCCATAACTTTTTTTGGGTGAAATAGCTAGATATAAAGTGTATTCTACATATGCATGACATCTAATAAATGCAAAACAACTGTATATGCATAGAAATTGCATGAACAGGAACAGGACAGGATGGAAATTGATCATACAAAACAGGTGAAAGTGTTACAGCATCTCATGGCATATAGTACTAATCTCATTGAAGTGAAAGATATATTACAGTATTTTTGCCAAGCCTAATGGCTATTTCAGTTTGAAATCCCATCTTGTGATCTGTCTCAGTACACTGAAGGGAGTATGTACATGTTCATATATATACTTATATTCACTCTCCTGTGCACTTCTACACATGTGCATACACACAGGGTTTTAACAACAAACTTTGGTAAATGAAATTCACCTATGGTGAAACAGCTAATTAAGACACCCTTCTTTTATCATACTGCAACGTCAGTAATATTGCACAAATTGCATTAGCTCTTGTTACTGATAGATTATGCACCCCCATAAACAGGTCTGCTTCATCTTGACCAGATAAACACACACCAAATACAACTAATTCCTACTATAACATTAACCATTAATTCTGATGTTAGCATAATTAACATCTATCATACGTGCAATAATTAGGTGTGTAATGTAGCATTTGTTAGAAGGGAAAGTATGAGGTCAGGGAACTGCCCCTCATCCTCAGATGGTAGGGATCATTAATCCTAGACAAATATAGATGGAGGAGGGCGGGGTCCCAAATTCCTATTTAAGTTCCCTTCCCGCTCTTTTCAAGATTCTCTTCTTTTTCC
>NW_005841834.1:2297476-2383989 GCF_000455745.1 Alligator sinensis
GCCTCACCTCCTCATTAATGACTGCTGAATCAGGTGGAAATGCTTCCCCTCAGAACTGACAGCCTTGGTCTGACAAACTAAGGAGCCCCTGGTGGCAAACTACAAGTGCTCACCAGCATGGGAAGCTGTCTGAACAGCAGCATTGGCAGCTTGGCTCCTGAGGCAGCATGGCCTCAAGCTGAGCTACCCTCCCTGCTGCTCAGAGTTCTCCTCCTGGTGGCCGACTTCCTGTAGTTCTCCACCATGGAGCAGTAGACTAATGAACCATGGCTGGTTTGACAGCCTAGGAGTGCTGTTAGTGAGGGAACACATGCCAACAAGAGGAGCTGGGGGTGGATGACATCTTCTTTGTTCCTAGATAGTAGCATTTCTTACCACTAAATCAGGCACCTCCAGAGCTGAAAGCGGAAACTGCTACTGCTTGAGCTAACAAACCAAGCCTCTGAAGCTATGGCTGTAACAGACTGATATTGTCTGTGGATCAGATGCAGAGGGGGAGCTGTAATAAACACTCATTAGTGGGTAACGCATACACATGCATGTGTGAAGTTGGGTATTTGTAAGGGTTTTGGTTCTTTACCAAGAAGAGTACAAAATAAACCAAGACACAGATCCAGAATTTCAATGGGAAACATTTTTCAAGCTTTATCTACTAGTTACAGATGTTTCCAAAGACAGGAAATAAAATTCAACTGGTCTAAGAAGAATTAAGCTGTTACACAACTGGAGATTATATTTAACCTTTAAAATAGCACGTTCCCTTTTAGGACAGCAATTGGCAGCTTTTACTGGCAGCAGGCTGGAATAACGCCATCCAGATCTGAGGTGGGTCAGTGCTAGGACCAAATTGCTGCCATGGCTGCCTCTCCCCACTGCTGCTTCTCCCTGATGGTGCAGACAAAGCCACCTACCACAGAACATGACTGAAGATCTCAGCTCTCTGGGCTGGATTCAGTCTGTAGGCCTTAGGATGCCAATCCCTGATTTAGGACATTGTATCTGGGGGAGGGGAGACAGAGGAGGGAGGGGACTCATGACATAAAAGACTAGATGGCTAAGTAGATAAGTTTAAAAGGCCCTTGGCAGAAGCTTTCTAACTTACTGTGCTTTACCTAAAGCGCTGTAAGTTAGAGTGGGAGCCAACCAAATGGATGTTTGCTGTTCAGTGAATAGGGGTCACAGCTTGCCCCTATTGGCCACTGGGGGGTGCTCCCATATACCCCTCAGAAGGCTGCCTCACCCCAGCTCTGCCCCCCAGAACCCCTTGCTGCACGTCCCACTTCCCTACAACTTGTTGGCTGGGGTCTGGTGTCCATGTGGGGAGACTCTCTTTCCCCTTCCACCAGCCTCTTGATAGCTGTAGCATGGCATAGCCCAGCTGGGGCTGCTGCGCAGGAAGGGTTCCAGAGTCCGTGTCCCACCAGGCTGTGTGCAGGGATCAGAGGTGGTAACTGACTTTGGTTAATGAAGCTGGGGGGTGGGCAGGGCTGGCCAGGCTCAGGCAAACTAACTCTGCTCAAGGCTAGAGCTCAGCCCTGTGGAATGCTGTCTGGGATGGCAGCAAACACACTGTAAGTTAACCCTTGATGGGATCTGGCACACACATTTGATAAAGTGCTTTAAAACATGCCACTTCAGGTTAATACACATCCATCCAGAGTTAACTTAGGGCATTTATACATGTGCTTCAGGAGTCAAATGAGCTTTAGATAAAGCACCCCCACCACCATTTTGAAGTTGATACATGAGATGCGGGAAGTTGTTGGAGTGCAATAATTGCTACACTCCTGCAGACTCAATTAATCAGGATGGCTGATCTACTGGACAGGGCTTTAAACTGACTTTGCTGGGGGATGGGGAAACTCCAAGTGAAGCATGCCTGGGGACTGGCACACAGGAAAGCCCCCCTGTGGACACTAGCACAACTGTTTTTGAAAATGATAACCAAACAGTTCTCCCACAATGTCTCAGGAAAACGAGGGTGTCAGTTGAGGATCTTAGCTGCCTGTACACCAATGCCAGAAGCATGGGGAACAAGCATGAGGAGCTATCCCTCCTGCTCTCTAGTGGGCAATATGACCTGGTAGGGATCATGGAGACCTGGTAGGACTCCTTCTATCACTGGAGCATAGCTGTAGAGGGCTACACCCTGCACAGAAGGGACAGAGTAGGGAGAAAAGGTGGAGGGGAAGCTCTTTATGTGAGAGAGCAGTACACCTCTCTGGAAGCTGACATTGGCTCCAAAGATAAGCAGCTTGAAATCCTCTGGGTCAAGCTATGGGGTGGAGGGGGGGGAGGGGGAGGGGAAGGTGAGAGGGACCTAACTGTGGGCATTTACTACAGGCCACCGAACCAAGGAGAGGAGCTGGATTTGGAGTTCTCTTGAGAACTGACAGAGGCCGCACGCTCAAGGGACTTGGTTGTCATAGGTGACTTCAATTACCTGGACAAAGATTGGGAGAAACACTTGGCTAGGTCAGATCATTCACATGGTTTCCTGATTGTGATCTAGGTGCTCTTTCTGATCCAGGAGGTGCAAGGGCCACCAGAGTTATGCTGTCCTGGACCTGGTCTTGCCCAAGGGAGATGATCTGGTGTGTGGCTTGAGCATTGAGGGTAACCTGAGCAACAGAAACCATGAAATTATCAGGTTCACTGTCCACTGCAAGGTTGACAAATCAACCAGCAGGATTGAAGTCCTGGACTTCAAGAATGTTGACTTTGACGGGCTCAGAGCATTAGCAGGGGAGGCAATGAGGGACCAGGAAGGGAAGGTAAATGGGGTACATGAAGAGTGGTCATTGCTCGAGGATACGATCCTTGAAGCACAAAAGAACACCATTCCTGCAAAGAGGAAAGGTAGCAGGAGGGTTGGCAAGCCCTCCTGGTGTGGCAGCAGGGAACCCCCACGAGCCTTGGGAGTGCCAGGGGCAAAACCCGACATTCCCAAAGGGGAAAAGACAGGCATCCATGCACCGGGGAACTCACTTCTGGAGCAGGTGGGGGTGGAGCAGGAGCCACATGAGCCGGTGTTTTACCAGCTCTTCAAGTGGCTGCTTCCTGGATGGGGTGGTGGCCAACTGATTATGGCAGCTGGAGCCACCGGAGTGGGAAGTTTAAAAATCCTGCCAGAAGCTGGCAGAGGGAGAACTGGCAGGGAGCAAGCCAGGCTGCGGGAGACTCCATGCGCTGGCACCACCGGCTCCACAGACACTGCCCTGTGGCAGAAAAGCAGGGGCTGTGGCTGGCACCAGGCTGAGATGGGCAGTTCTCAGCCCTCCCAGTAATAAGGAGATTTAAGCAGGCACTTCTCTCATCGAGAATGCCTGACACCAGAGGCGAGGGCCCAGAGGCTAGGGGTTGGAGCTCCGGGAAGAATCTTCATCTGGGTACCGGACTGGGTATTTAGAATCTATACTGCACCCCAGTTAGTCAAGGGGTTGACATATCAGTGGGACAAAGACCAGGATACCCAAGCAGCTGGCAAGTGGACAGGGTGTAGGAGAGGTGGAGCACCATGGAAGATTGTGGCGTACCTGTGAGTACCTCCATCTCTGTGACTAAAGGTGAAGAAAAACACCACTGAACCCCCTCCCTTTCTATATACCATCAAAGTTGTGGCAGAAGAGTTTGGGGGGACCCCGACTGTGGGGGCGGAGCCATACTCGCCTGGCTTAATAGGAACTTTGCGGTCCTTTTAAAAATGAAAAAAAGAGGTATATGCACAATGGAAGCTAGGGACGGTCCTCAAGGAGGACTATACTTTAGTGGCCCGAACTTGTAGAGAAATGATCAGGAAATCCAAGGCAGCGACTGAGTTTAGGCTAGCCATGGGAGTCAAGGACAATAAGAAGTCCTTCTTAAGTATGTAGGCAGTAGAAGGAAAACAAATGGAAGTGTGAGACCCCTACTTAACACCTTGGGACAGCTGGTAACCGACATTCAGGAAAAAAATGAACTCCTGAATGCCTACTTTGCTTTGGTATTTCACTGGACTATGGGGAAAGTCGAGCGAGATAAGGCTCATAGGGGGCATGCTGGGACTGACAGCCTCCCCGCTGTGGATGCTGAGTGGGTGCAATACCAACTAGAAAACTAGACATTTATAAGTCAGCAGGACTGGATGGGCTCCATCTGAGAGTGCTGAAGGAGCTGGCTGAGGTCATCGCAGAACCCCTGGCAAAGCTCTTTCAGAATTCGTGGCACACAGGGGAGATCCCTGAGGATTGGAAGAGGGCCAACATTGTGCCCACCTTCAAAAAGGGGAAGAGGGAGGACCCGGCAACTATTGGTGAATCAGCTTAACCTCTATTCCAGGGAAAATCCTGGAAAAGCTCATTAAAGAATCTATGTGTGATACGCTCATGGAAGGTAAGATTCTAAACAACAGCCAGCATGGCTTTGTCGTGGGTAGGTCTTGTGTTACCAATCTCATCTTCTTCTATGACCAGGTCTCTGACCACCTGGACATGAGAGACAAGGTAGACGTTATATACCTAGACTTCCAAAAGGCTTTTGATCTAGTATCCCATGATATCCTTCTGGGAAAACTGGCATATTGTGGGCTCAGTTGCTTGACAGTTCAGTGGGTGGGAAACTGGCTACAGGGTAGGACCCAGAGAGTTCTCATAAATGTATCTGTGTTGTCCTGGTGCGAAGTGGCCAGTGGTGTCCCTCAGGGGTCCGTGCTTGGACCGCTGCTTTTCAACATCTTTATCAATGATTTGGATGGGGAAGTGAAAAGGTTGCTGACCAAATTCATGGATGGCACCAAGTTATAGGGCAGTGTGGCCATGCCAGAAGATAGGTTGCTGATACAGGCAGACCTGGACAGGCTAGAGAGTTGGGCAGACTGAAACCAGACAAAGATTAACACTTCCACGTGTAAGGTGCTCCACCTGGGGGCAAATAACCCTCAACATGTATATAGGCTCGGAGGTGACAGCCTGACTTGCACCATGGCTGACAGGGACCTAGGGGTAATGATTGACCATCGCATGAACGTGAGCCGTCAGTGTGATGCAGTGGTCAGCAGGGCAAACAACACGCTGGCATGCATCAACCAATGCATCTCATGTAAAACTTAGGAAGTGATACTCCCACTGTACTCGGCATTGGTGAAACTGCAGTTGGAGTACTGAGTCCAGTTCTGGGTGCCACACTTCAATAAGGATGTGGAAAAACTTGAGAGGGTCCAGAAAAGAGCCACCCATATGATCAGGGACTTGCAAGGCAAGCCATACGAGGGAAGGCTGAGGGACCTGGGCCTCTTTAGCCTAAAGAAGAGAAGGTAGAGAGGGGACTTGATAGTGGCTTACTGCTAAAGCAAAGGAGTGCGTCAGGAGCTCAGTGAACAACTGTTCACTAGGGCACTCCTTGGGAAGACCAGGACCAATGGATATAAACTGCTGGAAGATCACTTCAGGCTTAATACCAGGAAAAACTCCTTCACAGTCAGGGTGTCCAGACTGTGAAATAAACGCCCTCCAGAGGTTTTCAAGAGGAGACTGGACAGTCACCTCGCTGGGGTCACTTGACCCCAGTTGTCTTCCTGCCTAGAGCAGGGTGGCTGGACCCGATGATCTGTAAGGTCCCTTCCAACCCTGTACAATCTATGAATCTATGAATTCAGTCTGCTCCAACTCACTGGAATTACAGTGCATTGGAGTAGCCTCCCTGCTTATATAGGTGCCCTTAGAGCAATATCCACCATTTTTAAAGTGCTTTATATGCAATGAACATCTGTTCTGTTACAGATATAAAACACTTTGTGTGTGCTTAAAGCACATTAAGTGTAATGTCTGTACCTAGGCAATGGTGACAGAGACAGGGGTCTCTGTTGCTCTCCAAAGGTACAGCTTTGGTTTAAATAAAAAAGTTGTCAAAATTGTGAAGAAAAGCTTGAAAGTGAAGCATATTGATGTAGTGTTTTGTATCCTGGTTTACTAAGAGCCTTAAACAATTACTCTGAAGTGTGAAATTCCCCATTGATTTTAAGGGGTTTTAATGCAAACATTTGTGGAAGTGCTATTGTGGCAGATATCACCAGATTGTATTGCTTTCTACCGCATATTCCAGATTTTAGAAAATGAGCAAATGTTCAGTCTTGGGAAGATATACTATAGTCTGTTGATTTTTTTAGTCAAGAATCTGTGTCAAGAGACCTGTGTGTGTAGTAAGAGCATTTGCTTTCTGCCTTGGTTTCTGATTTGTGTCAGTTCTGGAGGCAGAGCTGCTCTCTGGGAACTAGTGTTGGTGCTAGGCTGAAATTCCTGAAAGAAGGGATTATCTATGAAGCATTTGGAACTAATCCTTTTCTGGGGCTAACATACTTGTGTAAATAAAACAACTTGCACTTAGAATATACCTGGACTCCTCACCACTGATTTTTCTTTAATGGGAAAACTGAACTATAGTGCTCTGGGTATCTGTTATCATAACTAGGCAAATATCAAGGAAAGAAATTTGGATGAACGAGTATTCTTATTGAACAAATAACAATGGAGCAAACAGCCAAGGTGCTTGCACAAATCACAGAATAGAAGGAATTAAAACAATGCCTGGGATGTGACAGAATTAAAGTAGTGTCTGCAGGCTTCTCAGAAAGGACGCAAAAAAGAGGAATTTAAAAAAAATAGTGATTTTAAATTAACTATACTGATTTTGAAGCCCAGCTACAAAATGTCATATACAGTCTTACAAAATAGGTCAAAGAGGCTGTCAGCAACCTGAGAACTTGGACCAAATGGTCTTCAGACAATAGGAGAGATCTAGAAAGCTCTGGCCAACTTAGATGTGCTGCAACAAGGACTTAACGAACTAGAAAGTCACCTTCTTGAGAAGACATTCCATGGGTTGCAAACAACCATAGAATTCAGCTGCTTGAATGAAATAAAAATTAGATCATCTAGGGCAAGACATGGTAGTTCAAATTCTTTTCTATTCCATTTGTACCCCAAGGAGGTCTGAAGGGAGGCATTAGATTGTGATAAAGATAGTGGCTTATTGTAATAAATTTCCTAGGAAACTTATTTGGCTCAATCACTACTAATGGCTCCATAATACATGAATACACATACTTTTCCCTCAGTGAACTGTAAGAAATATCACAAACTGGTTTTACACTGTGAATTGGCCACTATACAAAGACTTGACTCAGTTGAAAAATGAATGTAAAATACTTTTCACTTCAATAAGAGTAGTGTTATATTCTACGAAATGTTTTAACCCTGTCACGTATTGTGTATAATCAAGATCCATTGAACTCAATTCTCCTAAACTCTGTTTCTTAGAGAGTTGAATTAAAAAATGATTTAGTTGTTTGTATAGGATTATACTTTGATTGCTTCCTAAGGGCCACAGTATGACATTTAGATATGATCTTGGGTAGAAGGTGCAATGTAGACTATACCATACCAGAGAAAGCTAGTAGAAGGATTGTGTCTACGGAGGCACAATTTCCCTCTGATACATGCAGCATCCAGAGGAAGTCTGCACAACATCCCTGGAATAGTGCAGCTTCATCCTTCCCAGGCAGGCACGGGGAGTAGAAGGCACGGGCCTTGGCTTCTCATCCACTTCAGGGCAGTCTTCATTATTAGATAGGGTGAAAAGACCCCTGCACTTTGACTTCAACAGCTGTAACAGTCCTTATGCCTTATATGTTTTGCGCATGGAGTTGGGGCTGAAGGCTGTATGGCTAGGGACAGAAGTTACACATAAACCAGTTTAAGTGATCAGAAACTGGTGTAAACCTGTAACAGAACATAAGTTCAATGCACATAAACCAGTTTCAAAATGGCGAAATCTGGTTTAAGATAAACCTGCTTGAATGTAGTATCGCACTTAACTGATTTGGTTCAAATCGTTTTATGGAATTTGTGTCCCAGACCCCTTCCTGGTTTAACTTAAATCAGAGTCCCCCAGCATGGTTTTCAGCCCTGGGCTGGGCTGTCTACTCCAGAAAGTAGGGTTGGCTCTGCCCCTCTCCTCCCTAGCTGGAGCTCCAGGTGGCTGAGAAGGAGGTAGAGACTGCAGGCACAGCAGTGTCTGCCTGGCTTCCCCTTGCCCTGCCCCCTTCTCACTGCTCACTGTTCAAGCAGGGATACCCACTTCCTCCCTTCCCTCTCCAACAGCACAGACCCCAGCAGCATCTAGTCATGGTCATGCCACCCCCATGCTAGCTAATGCTGAAAGGTGTCTATATGTGTGTCTCCAATTTCAGTGGAGCAAAGGCAGACAGAGCAGTGTCCATTTAGGGATTTTGGAATTAATCAGCAGGTCAACTGCTAATGTCTCTCTGTTCTTCCTTTCAAATGCCTTGGAAAAAGCTGTTTTTTTGTTTTGTTGATGGGCTGGTAAGCTTTGTGTTTTGATAAACTCCCTGCTGGCTTGCTTCAAAGTCTGCAATCTGACTATGTTCAAGAGCGGACAGAGAGAGGTCTGAGAAATGACATGGTTTGCAATGCATGAGACCTGTGAGTACCGTCATTTTGCTGCAGACAGTATGAAAAGCTCAGTATTATCAACAGTTGCATGCACTCCACACAAGCAGTCCTCCCTTTCCCCCCACCCTTTGCCAGTGCTAGCTGGGGGCCTAGGTCTGGCAACACTCCTGTCCCCTGAGCAGTGAGTGGGGCATGGGGGGAGGGAGAGGGAAAGCCTGGCTAGGCACACCCCAGCTGGGGACTGTGCAGGCAAGGTGGGAGTTTAAACCCCACCCTAATCACAGTACCCTGCTGGGTCCTGGCCATGCCCCCTCCCTCAGCTCAGCATTGTAGAAGGGAAGGGAGGGCTTGCTCTAGTGCCCCCAGGCTTCTACCTTGAGCCACTGCAGGCATGTGACTGCATTTCCTGAATCAAAAGTGAATGTCTATCCACTTGCAAATCAGTTTTATCTCTGCAAGTTAGACTAACCTGCAAATATTGAATCAATTCAGGCTTGGGTTTTCTGAATATCTAGCCTATATGTCCTCCTATCCCTGTATAACCATGAAATCACCAGGGACAATAACTTTTTAAAATGAGAATTATCCTTAATAAACATGTATATATCTTTCACAGGTGAAAACAATTAAAAATGAATGAGCCCATGGCACAGAGAGTGTCTCAATTACAGTCATCACGACTTCCAGCTTTTACCCTGAAATGTTAGATTTAGCTGTAAGATGTATAACCCATGCAAGCAGATCACTTCTGCCTGCATATTTAGATAGGATCCTATGTTTATTCCAGCAAGTGTAGAATATAGTACATTCATGAAATTTGCTGTTGATATTCAAGCTGGAATATAGTTAATAATTGGTGCCTAAAGCTAAATCCTCCCACTTGTGGTCAAACCATTTCCCATTATTGTTATTTTCAAGTGAGCACAGGCGTGTTATATAGTCACCTCTGACCTAACACATATCCAAGTATATATTGTTTAGGCACAGCAACAATTTTGCGCTAGTGTTCTCATGCCTTCCTTGAATGAACGGTTTATTCGATTTTTAAATGCTAGTCATATGTTCATCTGAAGTTAAAACTGACTTGGTCCTGGGAGATGCTAGGGACCTTCCAGTTCAGTTATACTACTTGATTACCTCACAGTATTGGACCCTTAATGAGCAGCATCTTATCCAAACAGTGAAACTCCATAGCTTTATCTCCAGTAAATATATACTACAATTGAACCCGCAATCCAGACCATCTGCAAAGATTTTTAAAACGTTGTAGTTAGGTTATATTTTTTACACTATTAAAAAGCCAGTAACTACTGTTGGAGATAATAACAGATGACAAGCACTCATAATCCTACAGAAACCAAAGATTCTTCAAAATGTATTTTAGCAGGGATAATATAATATTTTTGTATGAATAAATAACAATTCTTGTAAAACCACTAGAGATTACTCTGTTTTGCATTATAGAAGTAAACGGTCCTCACAAAATTGTAATCTTATACAATATATGGTAATTTCCCATAAATTACATGGGTATATTGGAAGCTTGTTAATAATTAAAAGTCTTTTACTTTTTCAACTCACAAATAAGTATTAGAGTAAATAATTTCCAGTCTTCATCTGACATGACATCTAACCAATACAGGCATCACAAAATAAATAATTTATGAAAAATATTTATTTAAAGAGCTGTAATTTACCTTGCATTTACCATATGCCATTCATCCAAGTATCAATATAAAATATTCATTAGAGAAACTCATTAAAACAAACTTCTATACAATGAGGTGACGGGCCAACAAAAAACATCAATCATACCATAGCTTTAAGTTTTTATTAGCGCATACAGATACACTAATGTTTTAAAGTAGAAAATTGCTAATATTTTAGCTGTGGCCCTGGAATGACCAGTGAGGCACAATAGCAAATTTGATAAATGTAACCAAGACAGACAGAAGTTCTTTCTTCACTTGTTTTCATCATAGTCAAGAAATCAGTGAAAAAAACCAGAGATCTATATTGTTAATGATGAATAAACCTGATGTAATAATTAATGGGAAATCTATAGCTAATCTTCCAGAAAGAATAACTAGGCATGTAATGATATTTAAGTCTGGCATAGCAGAACTTTGTGCAGTTGTTCTTGACTACATGCAATACAAACAGTCACATATGAGTGGTGATAGGCCTAAACTTATAGGAGGATACTAAAGAAAAATGCAAAACAGGTTTTTCCCTCCTTAAAAGCAAATAATCTTTGATATTTCATATTATAATCTTTCTCAACTTGCCTTAGATTAGCTAGAATATATATGGGAATATATCTAGCTAATCTATCTATCTATCTAGATTAGCTGGAATATGTATTAGCTAGAATATTTATCCAGAAGGTTGCAGGCTATTAATATCCTCCAGTCAAAAAATGCGTGTGCTGTTGAAATTTCTTTAAACAAATATCAGAATTTCTGATCTGAATTCAGGAAAGGTAACACACGAAATCAACACATTTATGAGATTCTCATAAGAGCCATTGTAGTTCACTGGCTTTCTGCATATAGACTCTCACTTATTCATTAGGAAGTTCTGTTAAATATCTGTTTCACATAGACTGCATTTCTATTACACTGTTGATCTGTGATTAAATGTTCTAATAAAATTAACTGGCGTTGCTACAAACAGAACATCTGGAGCTATGTTTAATTTCATGTCAAACATATACAGGAAACACCTGTCTAGGTGAAGTAATTTAAAAAAAAATGACATTAATCCATCTGTTGTGGAAATGTATGTCACAGTTGTCACATTAAAAAGCAATATCAACAAACACAGAAACCCTAAATTACTTTGGAAAGTAAGTCTTCTAAAATTAACAAAAAATTCATTTATCCAAATGTTATCGTGTCAGTCTTATTTCATACTGAATAAGATCTCTTTCTTTTCTTTAGACTAAGAATGTCGTTCAGTTATTGCACTGTAAAACTTCCAGATGTGAAATTAGTCTATGCAATTAGATTAAAAGCACTGATGTGACTGACTCTTCCTAAACACCTGTACCAAAAAAATCCATAAAAGATTCTTAAGGTAAATCAGACACAATATATGAAAAACAGTACACAAAAACAAAAAGAAAATGTGCATGGTATTTAGAAGTAGAACCCTTCCAAGTCAATTTGAGAACCAGCGTGTATTCTGATAAAGGGCATTAGCTCATTATAAATTGTTTAGGAGTTCCTATGACATATGAGGGAAACATTCATGCTTTACAGTCTATTTAAGGTATTTCCTTTCTCAAAAAGATTAATTAACTGTATACTGTATCTTTTTAAAAAGCCATCTTCAAGAGAAAGGAGTAAAAAAGAATCATTATTAAGTTTAAGTGATATAAGACCTTCATAAGAAAGACTTTTGTCTGCTTAATGTTTCCCCATTCTGTTATGAACTTTCAGTAAACATTTTATCTCTAAAAATGTACCCTTTATGTGTCAGACTGAAATGGAGGGGTGAAATTTACTTTGGGTAACATTTGATCGTCTACCTAAAGTTTAAGCCTCTATGCAAATAAAGCAGAGAAAGGTGATTTTTTTAAAAAACAAGAGGCATCTATTCATGTTTCAAGGAATATTTGATACTGATTAGGAAGAATATAGTCCTATATAGGTAATGTGCTCTGCAGTTATGTATTACCAGGTTTCTTCTACCTGTCTCTGATCTATCTGATTGAAGTGAAGATACTGAACTAAATGAATCTTTACCTGATGTGGTTTGGCAACTCTGGGCCTCATTTCATCCACTTCTTTGCTAAACAAGAGTGTTAAGTGCTGTTATATAATATTTGATATTCTATTTTGTTTCAGGGAAATATTTCTTGTACCTTCTGAGTTATGCAAATTACATAACGGCTTTATAGGAGGGAATGGTCATCTGAGAGTAACAAAGGAGGGAATCCCTGAGGAACATTTACAAGATCAGAACAACAAATCAGTATATATGTGTTATGGACAGGCTTGTGGGTTTGATGTGCCATGGGTGAGAAATATGTAGGTAGGTCTGTCATTACCACTATTGCACCATCAGTTTGATGGGAGATTTCAACGGACCAATGAACGCCAAGTTGCAGACCTACACAGATGTAAATGTAAAAGGGAGTGAGACAAATAACTGTAACTGTTGTTGTTTGCATGTCAAGAGATCTCAGATGAATCCACGGGGTTTATACCGTTCATACTCCTGTTTGTAGGAGGATAAGAGGGCTCCTCAATCTTGTGAGGGACAAGCAGAAAAGCAAGCTCTAAGCTCCAGAGGAATTAGCAGTACAATCTTCACTGGACTTCCACAAGAGAGTAAGAGAGTTTATGGCCTTAGCACAGTATAATAACCTTGCTAAAAAATCCACAAAAGCAGAAAACTCAGTATGATTGACAAGCCAAGGCTTAGACATATGAGGTGGGGCAAAAGGTCATAGTTTTGATCCCAGTTTGGCAGGAAAACTGTAAAGAGACTGGGAGGGACCATTAACAGCATTAGACAGGTCAACAGTATTATCTACACCGTATAGCTTCCAGAGAGTAAGTGGAAGCACAGACTCTACAATTTAAATACTAGCAAGCTGTAGCATGAACAGCCAGGAATGATCTTCACTATATGTGGATAGGGAGAGGAAGGAGAGATGGAATTCTCTCTGGATTTATTAGACCAGGCAAACAAAAATGGTGCTAAAGAAGATGCTTTTTTCACTGCAGGTTCAGACAGTATCTTTATGCAGTGTTCAGAAGACAGAGGTTTGATCACTGATGTGTTCTGAGAACAAACCATGGCAAAACTAGCAATATGGCCTCAGGTGAAGCTTGAGTCTTCAGAGGCACAGTTTTTGACACAACAGTCAGACAAAAGGAGAACACTGTAAGTACATATTGTGAACTTGGTCTAAGGCCTGGCTTTCCAAAGTGTTGAAACTACTGCTCATTTTTTTATAGCTATTTGGTGAAGGTGTCACAGAGAAAGGCATCTTATATTATTTGAGCAGGAGACTAAAGACACTGTATGTGATATGGCTTTTAGAAAGAGAGGCCGTAGAAATAATGTGTAAAGAACACTGGCTATGGGAAACAAAAATATTTAAATTAAAAAGCAACAATACCACCAATAACAATATCTGAACTTCTGAATATTGGAAGACTTTAGATGTATTTTTGTTGCATTTCTAGTGGTAAAATTGATGCATTATGTTCAGAATTAAAACTAACAACTTCTGCTTAGAAATGATCAGATTCCACTCATTGTATGTTGTCCTCTTAAGAGGCATCAGTCTTGGTGGCTTTTTTCCAGGAAATAAAGTTTTCTAGATAATTTGCAAACACCACTGATGTGAAGTCATGCTTGCTGTATCAGCCTTCATGGAACTTGAAACACAAGATGCCAAAGGAAAAAAAGTTTGAAAGAAGTGCCTGGCTTAAATAGTAGCTCTAGCAACAGCACTTTTGTAAGTAATGCTCTTAATAAAGAACAAGTTTTACATATCGGGAGGTCCTCTCATATTAATCCTTAGCTTATAGCACATGAAAAATGCAAAGCTTTAAATGGTACCTTTAATACAATAGGTGTTGGATGTATTCCGATCTTCAGTCCACAACTAAAGGCCTTCTGGTGAGAATCCCCTTCCCTAATCTCAATAATTTTATCTAGGAGACCATATGCCGCATCATCTTCAATTCTTATATCAGGGTGCAGAGATAAAACGGGTGTCAGAAGATATGTAGGTTCATCTTATTGAAATGTTTACTATTAAAATCAGGGCCTTGTACTAGAACAAAAGTTGGACAGAAGATCAGCAAAGAGTGCAAAGCACTTGTCAACCTGTCCTGTCTAAAATATGGAAACTACAAATTGAATTACATGATGCTTTTCTGTATCCTTCTCATCCTGGGGTAACTAACATTGCAGTAACTCAACCTGAGTAGACAAAAACTTAGATCAGGTCTACATTATGCCAACTTCCAATTGGAAAGTACACTGTTTCTTGGCTTGCTGAAAGTGAAAAAGACATTTCTACCCGTTTTTACTATTTATTTGTCTAGAAGCAGTGAGAAGTCCAGTCCTGCTCTCTCTCTTTTTGCCACTTACCCATATATAACTGGTGTTGACAACCAGTTCCTCACCACTTTAAATCTTATTTTTCTATATAAGTCTTAAGCCCAGTGTTAGAGCATTACTAACTTTTTTCACAATGTGGTGCCTACTTGCTTTCATCGGTAAAGCTACATTTCTCCAGCTTTTTCCAGTGGCCCTTAACTGTCTTAGGGATACATAGATGTATTAAAATAGATACACAAAACCTTTAACCAGATGGAAAGCAGATATTCAACAACTGTTACCTGCTTAGTTGGGTCTCATTTGAAAATGGAATCTAATGTCTTTAAGGCCTTTGCAAGGTTGCTTCTGCAGTTTGCACCTCTTCTCCCACTTCTTTCTCCAAAGGTAGTAATTCTATTCAATTCAGTGTTGGTAGGGCTCACTTGGAGTAATGTGTCCAGTTCTGGGCATGGCACTTTAAGAAAGCTGTGGACAAATTAGAAAAGTTCCAGGAGAGAGCAACAAAAGTGATTAGAGGTCTAGAAAATAGGACTTAAAAGGAAAGGCTGAATGAAGTGGGACAATTTAGTCTGGAGAAAAGACTGAAGGAATATTTGATAACAGTGTACAAATACCCATAGGGTGGCTATAAAGAGGATGGTGAGAGCCTATTTTCTTGTGACTACAGGTGACAGGACAAAGAGCAGGGGTCTTAAATTTAAGCAAGTGAATTTTAGGTTGGATATGAAGAAGAACTTTTCACTATGAGGATGGTTAAATATTGGAACAGGCTGCCCAGAGAGGTTATGAAATCTGCATCCTTGGAAAATTTTAAGAGTAGGTTAGACAAAAACGTGACTGGGATGGAGTCCGAGATGCCCCTGCCTTGAGCTGGGTTGGAAGTCATCTGTGACTTCCTGGGGGCTCTTCTACCACTACTATGAATGCATTATTCTGAGTCCTGGCAACAATGACAGTGATAATTACCTATTTATTTCTTTTCATCCTCCTTTTTCTTCCATGTCCAGTTCTCCATGTTACCATCCTCTTATCATTCCTGTCCTTCTCAAAACCCATTCTTTTACACACAATTCTCAAGAAATAAGTTTACAAATAATTAAAAAATATCAGCTTGACTAAAAGCATACATTGTCTCTCTTCCCCCCCACCCCCAACCCCTGCATCCCACGGTGCATCCTGCTCTCTGTAACTCTAACATTTAGACTATAAATGTCATTTCTGTTCTTTCAGTTGCACTGTGAGTCAATGGACAACAAATTACCAAAGCCAGCAAGGTACCTGGGGTCCACATAAAAATATAATCAACAGTGGTACTGAAAAAAAGAGAAAACTATTCAAAGGGATGAGGATTGATCTGCTCCTTTTCTAAGAAAAATCAGAACAAATAATGCAGACTTGTTCTCTCATAACTTCTGGTCCCCTGTAAAATTCTAAGAAAGCCTAACTCCACTGAATTCAAGGAAAGTTTTGTCATTGGTTGCAATGAAACTATTTCCCTAAGAGTTCACTCAGTCAATTTTGTAGTTTTTATCTAGTTTAAAGACTGGACCAGATGTTTCACATAATAACAACACATATAATAATATAATTCCATTTTTCCTCCCTTTTTCCTTATTTTTTTCATTCAAACTTTGGAAGACTGATTTAAACATAACTGATTAAACCTAATTAAATGATATAATTTTTTATTATAACCAACATAAAATATTAATTAATTTGGGACCCTCACCTCCAAAATAATTCCTAACTGGTAAGAGTGTTATATATTTAACTTGTTAAGTTCTTCAGGGCAGGACTGTTTACTATTCTGCTTTTGTACAGTGACTAGCAAAATGGGGGACATCTCAATTTGTCCTTAGGCATTACTGTAGTGAATATGATTCATAACTTTCAGACAGTCTTCATTGCTGGAGTCTGTCCCTGTGGGGTGGGTCTATTTTTCTCCTGGTTTCCAGTTGCTGCTCTACAAGAAAGTTCCTTATACTCTGTTAAGTGTCCTTTCTTACCTGCTGTGAAGAACAAGGGAATATTATAAATATTATAATCTCTTGTTTGCCTGATTATTAACTTTTTGTAATCCTCTGGCAAGCAACATAATAATTCAATTTGGGGATACTTGCACATCTGCAGAAAAGGGAACAACAGCTTCAGAGAACCTCATTTACTGCTGTGTAAAGGGTCAAATACAGCATCATTCATTTTGAAGTCTTATTTCTGACCCTGCTGAGACCAACTGTCTGATTTGTAGCCAAAAAAGGGGGCATCCAAACAGGAAGCTGAAACTAAGAACTTGGCAGAGGGGAAAGCAGTCTAAAAGCACAGCCTTTAGAACAAGAAGAGTGAGGCAGAGACTTCAGGGGAGAATACTGAAGAAACCAGAGGCTGGGGTGTCCATGACAAACCAGGCCTACCTAAATCTGCAGATAAGAAAAAATTTACTTAATTTTTTCTCTTTTGTTACGCTTTCACACTCTATTGTGATTAAACAATATGTTCTACTGAAAAGCCTCCTTGCAGTAATACTGGTCTCATCAGTAGGTACAGAAGGAAGTAATACTTGTTTTTTAAGGGGCTTACAGAAGCTCTTTAGAGCAGAGTTTTAAATTTTATTTATTGTACAATAAAAGCCATTGTTTGTGCTACACAAACAAATAATAGCAATGCTATTATCTGAAAGGTAGTTCTTTTTTTGAGTTACCTTTTCAGAAAGCCTATAGACACATGCTAGAACAAGAGGCTGGTAACCTTCTTCGGTTACCAAGAATCAATTGTAATTGGATTGATAATGGGCCCTGTTTCTTATGCTTAATTCATTCTTAACAACCATAGCTTTCAGTCTGGAAAGCTTTCAACAAGTTACTGGTAACTTAGAGTATCCATTACATCTACTATTGCCTGACAGTATCTCACTCTTATCTGATTGTTTGAAAAAATGGAATTGGGTCTCGGGTCTTTCAGATGCTTGCTTTCAGCTTGGCACAGTCATTAAAAAGAATGCCTACAGATATGGATTATTACAAATAGATAATCATATATAATCTTTATTTTATTATACATATATGATATAACCAACATTTTTGTACATTTTGTGCTTTGTTCAGCTAAACAAATTCCCCCCAGGCTGGGAAAGCATCGTGTCCTACTTGTATAAATCTTAACAAGGTATCATCTGTTATCTACTGATTCCAAGAGATTAATTTTATTATTAAATAAATTCAGCTCATTTTACCTAATATTTCACTGATCCCATGTGTTTAAGTATATTTTGTTTACATAGTTTAACATATAGAAAATCCACAGCTGTCAATTTCTTGCAGAAGCTTACAGTTTTACAAACATTTGAATATACACTAAAAGTAGAGTTTCAGTCTGTCTTTTGACTAAGTTAGTAGTTTTCAATGACAGATTATAAATTTATTGTATTTCCCAGTGACTTTAGTCTTCACTATGTAAAATGCAGTATCACCCAGGACTGGAAGACAAGCCCTCAAATAAAAAAAGGGGAAGGTCAGTCTTTTAGCATGAATGATATTCATAGGGTTATGTGAAGATAAGGATTCAGAAGTAGAAAAAACATAGGTAAAAGCCCAGCATCACTGAAGTCAAGGACAGTTTTGCCATTAATTTTAGTGAAACCAGGATTTCACTGGTCTCATTCTTCCTTAAAGATAAAACCAGAATTATTAGGTCTTAAATGCAAAGAAACTATTTTTTCTTGCAGAAGTTTGCAAATGAATAGGAATATTTACTTTAGAAGACAGACATCCGTACTGTATCAGCATGAACAATAGCCATATCACTGTTAAAAGTTTATAAAACTTTGGGCTAAAGCGCACACCATTAATAAGTTTTCATGTTCTTTAATAAAGTATAGAGAAGCAGGGTAAAATGGTACCTGAAAAATTCTGGGGAAAAAATGTATACTTGGAAACAATCTGCCAGCATTCATAATGGATTAAGAGGACCCTGGGCCAAAATAAATGAGAGAGAAGCCCTTTACAATGTGTTGATAATGTGAATAAATGTAGAGATTCCTGAGCGGAATCTGCCAATTTAGGATTTTGTGACAGGCCACCACACTATTTTGGTTTAGAACGTGATATTATGATAGAGAACTGCTCTCCAAACTAAAAATAATATATTTTCAGCTAGGAATCAGCACTTTATATTTAGACTCAATACACTGTCGCAGTGTGTGATGTTACTAATGATGTGCTATGCAAAACTGGGGAGATACTGGCTACTTGCTAAAATGTAAAGTGACATACCTATTTTCAGCAGGGATAGTCCCCATAACATATGTCATGTAGCAACAATGATACAACCTACTGACACCAATTAAAAAGTCACATGTGGTTGCTTTCTCTAATATTCAAAGAGCTCAAAGAATTTTACATGTGTACATTAAGGGATCAGATGCCCAGCTGTATAGTCTACAAACTACATTTTAAAAAGATCAGCATACACATGGCTGTGACATAATAACGACTGAAGAAAACTGAAGAGTGAACTGTTGCAACATTTGACACTACATCACATCTTAAGGGTCTTCTTTTCCCATTGTTTACCAAATAAAGCTGTACTATTTTTATACTCTGTTTTTCATGCTTCTGCAGTTAGGTGGAAGACAGGAACTGGACTAGGAGCTAGAGCAATTCCTAACTCTACCATGCAGACTTCCAACTGAGCTCCTGCCTCAGTTTACCCATCTGTAAAACAGGATTAATGTTAATTGCCTATCTCAGAGGGTGCATATTGCAAAGACAAATTATTTAATGTTTGTGAAATATGTAGCTACTATCATACTAGAGGTGGCCTGCTTTTACATGCTTAGCTCACTTATTATGTTATAGCAGCCAAAATGATTACATTAGGCTCCTTTTTCCCATTGTTAGATCTCTCATCTTCCTTGGATCAATGTAGTATTAATTTCTCAGTGGTTTCACCTATAGAAAACTGATTCTTTGGTGTACTGGAGATATGGGAAGGCTCTTGCTATCCCTTTATTTGATTTCCTTCCATGGGAAAGTGCTCAATTCATATTGGTTTTTATTCAACCCTGGACTGTGTGGTTCAGTTTTAACTTGTCCTGTGTTTTTGAAAAAACAATGCTACTCTCAAGCTTGAACCCTTGATAAAAAGCATGACACAAGGGAAGAAAGAGTAAAATGCCTGGAAAATTAAGACTTATGGCAAGGTAATGACCCAAGAAGAAAGCACTTCCACTACAGAGAATTCCCAACAGTAATCTCGGAAATCTCATTACAGAGAGATCCTCTGTTACTTCAAGGAAGGTCTCAAATACAATTCTCCTACTTTTCTATATAATAATAAGAGGCTCTATGTGTCGATTAAGATCTAATTATTCAATGCCTGTATTCAGGATATTTTGTAGTAGAAATCAGGAGTACAGGATGCCAATTAAATTCCCCCAAAGACTGGATACTACTGTTTTATTTGACCATAGCTTTGTTTAGCGTTTGGTAGTGTAATAAATTGCAGAAAGAAGTATTATTTCCTTGATTCTTCAGATTCAAGTGTTCTAGTTTTACTTAGAAAAATAATATTTACTATTTTCAGTGCTTAGAAAAACTCTTTGAAATGGCTGTAATAATGGGCATGCTATAATGTAAAAGAAGGGAAAAATAATTGAATATATCTTTAATATAACCTTGCTAACAATATTATTATTTCCTTAAATATCATGCCTTCAAGACACTATTCCTTTTTCTTACTTGACTGAAACTCCAAAACTGGCAAGGGAACTGAGAACAGAGATCATACCCTATGCAAAATAGCCAATAAAAATGAATAGTGACCAAAAATGTTGTGGCCCATTTAAACTTATCCTTGAAAATCCTAAATAAATGCTGTTACAGAATGTTTTTTATATAGCTGCTTCTATACATGTACCTGCATCAGTAATTTAATTAACTACCAAATATTATACAAATATTACCATTATATATTTAATAATTACTTTATTTTCCCACATGCTTTCTTTCCCCTAAAGAGTTTCTTTATAAATCTGTAAAAAATACTATTGCTCTTTCTAAAGAATTTCTGCTGACCAGACTGTTATATTCTGGCATTAATTTGGAAACACGAATGGTCTCTGATTGTTTCTCTTGGGTGCAGATGTCACCTTACCTTTAAGTTAATATTTTCATAATCAGTGATATGGCTGATTTACCCATAAGAATAAAGCTATTTTGGTCCTATATGTTATCATTTGGTTTCACAAAGGGAACACATTTAGATTTACAAATCTGTCCTCAAACAAATCTGATTCCTTGCTAATCCATAACATATTTTGATTTTTACTATGTAATGAAGTCTTCATTTTTATGTATAAAAAAAATCTCATGTATAATACAAACAACATTATCTCTAAAACTGTGATACATCATCATACATGCAAAACCAAAGCCTTGGGTAAGACAGGCTGGCAAGTTAGATGAACCACTTCAATTTTCCATCAATCAAATTATAGTTTATTGTTCAGCTGAACTACCTCAGGCAACACAAATCTAAAAACTGTCATTTTGGAAACATTACATTTTTTTTCTGTCACATTATAACCCAAGCTGTGGCCATAAAAAAGAATGTCATACCATTACTGACTGTAATATTCCTTAATTTAAGAACAGCTAATTCATCTGTAGTTTATGCAATGCTCCCGGTATTAGAAGCTTGTAGCAGTGTTCAGTTACAGTAATCTTATCAAACTCCATTAGTACATTTATTATTTCTTTAAAAATGGTGATTTTAGAAAATTCAATTAAGTATAGAATGGTTGTTTATAACAGCATTTTAATGTCCACATTAGAAATAAGGTTTACATTTTAGAATCTCATAATATTTCAATTATTTGGTTTCTATGGACAATAAATTGTAGACAATTTAATTAAAAATTAAGCTTCTATAGCATACATTTGACAACAGAATCAGCTGTCTCTTTTTTTGTTTGTTTCTTTACAGCAAAGAGAGAATCAGCCATCAGTCTTCATAAGGCTCAAAAAGTTAAAAACTAATCTCAGAAACATTACAAATCTGATTGCATTCTGTCACCCACAAGTGTATCAACATCCTTTATGACATTTAGCCTATGAAGTTCCTCTAAAGTTGAAGAACAACAGTAGAATGCTAGCACATTTTAAATGTTCTGTTTGTAATTTAGCCTAGATTTTTAAGCCATACACTTTTGGTGGTTTTTGTCTAGCAGATATGATGGCATTTCCATTAACTATGTGTTTTAGTAATACACCTGGCCCTGACTGCTCAAAACACAGGGCCCTAGGATACTAAATGCTTGAGAGGCTTCTGTCTTTCAACACTGGGAAGAGCATTTCCCCCACTCCTGCCCCTCCTTCCTGTCCCAGACTACAGAGGAGGTGCCAGGCCCCACACCCCTGCCTTTGGGTGGTTAGCAGCTCATCTCCCATTCTATGGGAACATAAACCTGCCTCATTCACACCTTCCTGCCCTATCTCTCAGGGCCATGCTCAGCTTCTGGGAAAAAGTAGAGCCTCCTCCCAGTTGGCCAGAGCAGTGGTGATGAAATAGCCCTCACATTCCCTTTGCACTCACAGAAAGGCATTAAAAGAGTTTACTGAGCTCTGCAGATACAGTGTAAAAAAACAGGTAGAAATGCAGGTGCTTGGTGCCCGGCCACAGCTGGCAGCATCACAGGCCTGGTTGGCAGGGTGGACCCTGAGGTCAGGGACAGGAGATAATATCCTGCTATCTATGAGAACCCCTAGAGTTGCAGTGCAGCAGGAACAAGAAAAATTGCCCCTTGCCAAATTTCCCCTTATCTCAGCTGTTTCAGTCCTGCTGTCAGGGTGACTCCCAAGTTGTCACCTGGAGAGGCTTACAAGTGGCACTCCAGTACTTTCCCCACTTCCCTCTGACCTGATCCCTGGGGAAAGGCTGGATGGCAGGTGACTGAATCTCATGGCCCAGGCAGTCACTATACTGACCCCTCAAAGCAACCTCCACCCTGCAATTGTGGCCACATCTTGGTCCTGCACCACCCTGCCTTCCCCAGCCCTTGAAAGCAATGAAACCCTCTACACAGGGTCACCCTAGACACCCTGATGGAGTGGAGCAGGTGCCTATCACAGTGCCTGCAGAGGGACCCAGGACCTCGCAACACATCCCAGCACAGCTGCAGGGCCTGCTGCCCACCTGCAACACAGCTAGGACCCTGGTCTCTGCTGTATCGGGTAGAGAGCAGCAGTATAGCTTGCAGACCTGGGTAGGGGAAGGGTCCAGACAAGGGACATACAATAGCTATGTTGCTGTCTCCCCATTACTGACCAGGTGAATGTTAGGAGTTTCCCAGATGCCTGCCTTTATACTTCATTTTTATCAGCAAAAGTTACAACTTCACACAAAGCCTCTGTGTCTCTTCTAACTGCAAAGACACCACCTGTATGAGGGAGGACAGTCCAATGCTCAATGGCAGCCCGATGCTATGGGGCTGCACAGCTGCAGAGTGCATGTGGGAAGCCTGTAGGAGGCACTGAAGAAGTGAGGAGGAGATGCTGCAGGCCTTGGTCACTGCCTCCAAATGCATATAGCTGACTCTTGGTGCCAGGAGCCGTGGGACCAGCACAAGAAAACTCCAGATATGGAGTGGGGTTATGCTCAGGCTGGAGATGTCTATATCCAAGCTGGTAAGGTGCAGGAACAGGGGGTTGAGATGGTCACCTGCTGCATGCTCCTTTACTGCTGACAGAGTCATAGCACCAGGAGAGGAAATTTATGGACAGGATCCTGGATCGCTTTGCAGCCACCTATGACACACATCTGAATGGTACCAGCAATGCATCCCGCAGAGACCCCATATCTGTTCAGGCTAGGAATGACGGGAGAGGCTGTCTCCCCCACAACCTGCTGTGCCCCATTCTGGGGACTCTTCCTAAGGGAGACAGGTGGGGAATGGGGAGGAATGGTCCCCACCACACACAGACTTGGAGCTGACAGAGTGGGAGGGGGGCCCAGGACAGGTGAAGTGGTGCAAGGGAGCTGGTGATCTGTGATGTGGGGAAGCAAAAAGGCCCCTGGCAGTGTCTGCTTTGGTAGGAAGTGGTGGGCAAGAGGAATGGGACTGGGGGTCTTGGGCCCTGATGCTTGGCCCATCAGGGATACCACCCCTCTCCCAAACCTCCAAGCCATGGCATTTATCCTGTGTATGCAGGCACCCCAAGTGGTTCCAGGTCAGTTTCCAAGGGCACCAGGAACACTTAGAACCAGGGAGAGAGTGCAGACAACCAGGCCTGGCTGTCACTACAACTACATATGGCAATTGTCCACTGGCCCCCGCTCATCTACCTGCAAGGCAAGGGTCTGGGGGTGAACTCTTCTGTTCCTTGTGGCCCCACTCCTGGCCCAAGTCTTGCTGTAAGGAAGTGGTGCAGCCTTGGTGGGGATAGACAGCCCCCAGGCTTAGACCTGCTGCATGACATGAGCCCCAGGCATGGTTGAAGGTTGTGGGGCCAGGGTCCCCAAAGGGGAGTCAGGTGTCCCAGGCCCCTAATGCCTCCCACCCCACAGCCTCCTCTTTCCTCCAGCCCAGCAGCCACCTCCCATCCTCAATCCCACCCCTACTATGCAGCTCTCAGATGGACAGTGGGTCTGGGATTACCCACCTCTCCAGCTCCTACATGGAGAAATCCCTGGTCTTTAATCCCAAGTCTGGGAATTAGTGTGTCAGGTCAAAAGCCCCCTACCCTGTGCCTCCCCTCCAAGGGACTGTGTCTGTTGATTTCAGCCCTTGCAGTATCCCCTGTGACCCCAACTGCCTCCCCTTCCCCATGCTAACCACCCCTTCCAGGTTGTTTTGCCCCTTTCACAAGCTTCCTCTACGCCCTCCAAAGGTTTGTTGGTTTGTATCAATGGGAAGAGGGACCAAGCTGAGACACAGGCAATGCATTCCAACAGGTTTTCTTTATTAAAAACTAGAAAAGCTTGGCAGCTGCAACATTTTAAACTGAGGCACATCTCTTTTTCATGCTGCATTCTTCTTCATCCCAGTGTGTGCCCTGGGGGAAGCCGGGGAAGGGGAGGGAAGGGGAATAGTGTCCAGGCAGCCTGTGTTTTGGGCAGTGCTGCCCAAGACACAGGGACAGAGGAGCCCAGGGCAGGAGATCTGTTGCCTGGTGCCAGGGCATGGGCATTAGAAGCTCTCTAGCCTCACTCACCCAGGAAGGGCTCCTGGTCTTCAAAAGCAAGGTGGTAGTCAGCCAGGGCTTCATGGATCTAGATTGCCTATCACTGTGCAGAGATGGGGCAATGATGGGTCATTGCAGGTTCTCCTCCTGCACCTCAAAGTGCATGCTGAGAGCCCACTAGGGCACCCTGAAGTGACCAAAGGTGCACTCCACCATCATCACTTCTCAGACAACAGTTGAAGTACTCCTTCTGATGGTCCACCTACACCCCAGAGGACTTCATGAGCCAGAGTAGGAGGGGTTAAATTGGGTTTCTGATGATGAGGGGAGGAATGAGGACCTTGCCGATGATGAAATTGGGGCCCCCAGGAATGTAGGTGAAGATGTAGGTGAAGTGGCCTTGGTGGTTGATGACACCCTGCAGGACAACAGAGAAGTAGCCCTTGTGGTCGATGAATGCCTGCGTAGCCTGGTCTGGGCAGAAGATGGGACCATAGGTGCTGTCCACAGCCCCCACACAGTTTTGCATTTTTATATAAAATAGATACAAATAATATATTTATATATGCATTTTTGTGTAAAGATATGCCAATGCTATATGTTATGATGCTCTACTTCATTGACTACCTAATAGAGTAATAAACCTGTTAAAAAATAGATTTACACTATGCACTGAAGAGGTCTCCCCTAAACAAAGACACAGTTCCAGTGGATAAACTAGGTTATATTCTTGAACAAGGGTGGGACTTTTTAACTCATTTTTTGTGTGTTTTTAGGCATCATTTTTGAAAAATGAGGAATTTTCATAGCAACAATTAGTTATACATCAAAGTCTTGTAACATTAATGTGGCAGGTCACCACTAAACCTATGCTAAGAAATTACTATTACTAATTTTGGTAAAACATCCCACACATACTTGACAAAACAAATGGACTCAGCCCACAAAGACTGGCAAATAATATGAACCTAATCCCAAAAGAGTTTCATGAGACACACATGCAAGCTAGAGCTTCACATGCAAGATTTGGATTAGCTGTGTCATGACATTTTGTTACTTTTAAAATGTGCAAATTAATATCATGACATTACTTTCTGTTCTCTATGTTGTTGTACATTTGGGCATGTTGCAAAGGATATGATTGACAGTCTCAGTGAGACAGGAGTTAAGTTACTGGTATGTGTGTGACATTTGAAAGATCAAGCTACCACTTAAAACTCTGTGTTTATATAGGATTCCCAAAAGTGGTCCCATGCCATTTAAAGAAACAGAGATGTGAGTCCAAGATTAGGACTGCTGCATATTAGGTTTTAGCCACCTCTGTCTTAATGGGAGTCATCTGGCTAAAGTTTTACATGGCATTTTGAAAATGTAGTCTCAAAATATTAGATATTTTTAAAAAAAACAGACTTTTTCCTCCAATGTTAAGCTTGCCTTATAACTATTTCTTTTCTAAGCTACATTATTTTGCTTTTCTTTCCTGGAGAAAATACCTTTTCATGAGCTGAAAGTTGTCTCCTAGGTACACTACTCCCTACCCAACGTGAGCTGTTAGATCAAAAGTAGCCTGAATAGACTATGCATCAGCAACATTCAATCACAGGGAAGGAAGGCAAGGGAAAAAGTAGAAAGGTGATGGCATGGAACTGGTTTCAATCAAAATGGCTGATTTCTCTAAGAGTATTTTGGGGCAAAGTTGTGTCCTCTCAAGTGAAAACATAGCTTTTGTGACTCATCCCACTAACAAATCCATGTATATTTTCACTATACTTACAAAAGTTCTTGTTTTATCCTGTTTTGCCAGAAGCTGGTCTTCCCTGCTGTGACACCAGATGCTGGCAGTGGAAGCAGCAAAACTGTTGGCATCAAGGGATTAAGTTATAGTCAACCATGCAATAAAATCCAGGGTGTTTCCCATGTAGAGTATAATTAAAATAACATGCTATGTTACAATTATGTTAAGGGTGTGACTTAGACAAAATAAAGCAACTTCTGAGTTAAGACTGACATACTGTTCTAAATTCATTGTTTTGTGCATAGGTGTTATAAATATTTCAGAACATTATAGACAAGTCCAAACCAAAAGCTTGGAAACAAACACTTCTACAGTCAAATACTGATTCAAACACTGGATCTCATTTTTCAATTTGAGCCAGATTAGCTGGTCCTCTGAGTTCATACAGTCTTCAGTTCAAAATATTATGCATAGAATCTAATGAGCATTATCCAGACTTCGCACTGTATTACTTAGGACTATGTATTAGGACTCATTCAACCTCAGTAATTCTGCACAAAACCTGGAAAATAAGACTTTGTTCAAGGAAACTAGAAAGGAAGTCATAGTGCTATAGTTGCAGTTTCTAACTGCCTGTTATACAGTGAGTTTTGGCCAATACATCATTACTGATGCTCCTTCTTCCACCCCATCCAAATTTGGTTGCTGATACCATCCTTTTAATCTGTCAAGTCTCTCCAGAGGTTCTGCCAGTTCACAGCAACTTTAAATTTTGTGTCTTGGGAGACAAGGAAGGAACTATACAACTGTACTTCATC
Source organism: Alligator sinensis (assembly GCF_000455745.1). Lineage (NCBI taxonomy): Eukaryota > Metazoa > Chordata > Crocodylia > Alligatoridae > Alligator > Alligator sinensis. Next base: position 2,324,742 of record NW_005841834.1, read on the forward strand.
CTGTTAAATACTACCTCTTGTTCCTCCTAGTACACAAAAATGTTTTGTTTTCCAATAAGCATTATTCCTTTAATAGTTATCTAATCCAGAGCAGGTTTTGAGAGTAGGAAAGTACTGATACACAGGCATGGCAGATCCCCAAGCATTCAAATGTTGCCTCTGGTTTGTCTATCTTTCTAGCTTTTGACACTCTTTTGGGTTGTTTGATGTTCCTTAGAGAAATGCCAAAGAAAAGAACTGAATGGGGGAAGAAGAATGTTTTTAACTGGGCAATCATTTTAAACCACTGTATATCACAATTTCCTTCCTCTCCCCATAGATACTGATAAATATGTATTTCCAAGCTCATTCCTTAGCATAGACTATGAATGAGAAAAGGAAAGAACTTTGTGTGACATTCTATTCACTGGTCCAGCAGGGGATGTGCTAAAGGAATCTTCCTAGTTCTTCGCTCCAAGCATATCTTTTTGAGTCAGAAACTTACAACATGTATGACAGTTAAATCAATATCACATTTCCTCATAGGATCTTAAGTACAGAAGAGAGTAAAGGTGAAAGAAGAAAGAGAAGTCTCTTTAAAGAAGTGGATATAAGTTATTAAAACAAAAAAAAAGCAAATAATGTATATTGTTATTATTTCTTTATTTAATAAAAATCTGGACTTTTTATGGAGTAGTATATAGTTCTATATCTTCATGCCACTGGGTGTGTTATTCCTATAAACAAAAAGATGATTTAGGATTGGACTATACCAAAGATGAAACCTTATACTTTTTTCATTTGTTAAGATATGGACTCCCATTTTTAACATGTGACATGAAAGATAAATTACCATGAAATACCAAAGAGTATAAAAACTAGAAGCCAGAAAATGAGTAGTAGACTTTGAAAATATATCATATTGTGGGAAAATGACCTAAATGTTCCAGTTTTTATGAGGGTGCTTGCTCCCCTCCTGACCTTTTTTCTATCTTTGTATTTGAAACTCGAGGGATATATTTCCCCTTTTGGAAATCTCTTTAAGGAGGCTTGTGGACAACATGTGTTGGATCAAAAGTTTCAGAACTTAAGGCCCTTCAAAGCATATGTATATAAATGTATATATGCTTTGAAAGGTCTTAAGAGTGTGTGTGTGTGTGTGTGCATGCACGCGTGCTCTTGATGATGCTTGGCTTGGCTGTTCTGGGTGGAGGGAAGCATGTGAACCTGTTCAAAGTTCACTGGTTAAAAAATCTGAACTAAAGTGAAGCACATACTTTTAATGGTATTTCTCTTATTCTAGAAGCTTAAAAACACCAGAGGTTTATGATTTTTGTGGCTTTAAACATTGGCAAGAGACAATATTTTATTATGAAATAATTACCATGCAATGGAGAGACATTTTTAAAATGATCAAAATATTTTGCAAAATGTTATTATCCTAAGATGCAAAGGAGAAGGTTGTGAAATCAAAACAAACAGCTCTAATTTTATCCATTCATATTTCCATGTCACTTGTGCACCAACTGCAATATCCCAGACATAACTTGTATTAACACTATCTTCTGAAAATGCTAAATATACTATTATGACATAAATGCTAAATTTATTATTGTTGTTGTTGTTACTTCTCTGGAACCTATACAGAAAATCCTCAAACCATTGCAACCCATACTAGAAGAAGACCCAATTCTTAAAGAGATCTTTCCAGAACCACCCACCTTTTTAAACAGGCACCGAACCACAACAACCTCGTCATCAGAAGCAAACTTCCTATGGCTGGAAGCACACCGAATGGATCCAGACCATGACAGGACAAGAAATGTAAAACCTGCCAACACATCTCCACCACTCCCACAATAACTACACGCCAAAACAGAACCATCTCCATTCCTGGATCTTATACCTGCACCTCCAGAAATGTAATATCTCTCATCCAGTGCACTAAATGCCCTGATGGAAACTATATAGGAGAAACCAAACAACAGCTGTGTACCAGAGTGAACACCCACCAAAAATCTATCAAAGACAGAAGTACCCAATTACTTGTGGGTGCACATTTCTCACAAGATAACCACATTCTCTCCACTGTCTCAGTTCTAATCCTCAAAGCGAATTTATAAAGCAGCTTTCATAGACAAGTCTACGAACTTCATTTCATAAATCTACTGGATACAAAAAATCACGGACTAAATAGAGACATTGGATTTATGGCACATTATAACCTGCCTGCCATCCGATAACCCTAGGTAACCTCTCTATACTTTCCCAGCTGCATTTTATCACCTGTCGACATTCCTCTTTCCCCACCCCCCTCACCAACCTGTCTTAAACCTATTAACTCTTATCCTTTCTGATCTTCCCTGCCCTGCCCTGTTTGCATTTTCACAGACCTGCATTTTGCATATTGGCTTAAGCTTCTGTTGGACCCTAGAGAGAAGACAAAGACCAGCAGATTCTCTTTATGCCTGAGCAAGGGTACCTGTCCCTGAAAGCTTGCAAAGAACAATTTTTCCAACTATTCAGTTGGTCTAATAAAAGCTAATCACATTTACCCAAATAACCTTGTCTAAATATATTGTCTGGGCGCCCACATGTATCACAGACAGCTTTGTAAGAAACATCATTAAAACATGATTTTTATAAAAAGCACATTATCTTGGGGAGAATCTTTCATTACTAAAGACAGCTACATCCAGTCCTACACAGAAGCATATGGGAATACTCCCATTGACTTCAGTGAAAGCAGGATCAGATTTGGGGGGGGGATATGGCAGCAGTCTTCAAATATGAAACAGGCTGCTATAAAGAGGCCAGTGATCACTTCTTCACGTCTGTTTGGGGTAGGACAAGAACCACTCTTTGCAATTTTCAGCAAAGATGATTTAGGTTAGATCTTAGGATTTTTTTTCTAATTATAAGGATAGTCTGGATCAGGTCACTCAAGAGGGTTGTTGAAAATAAGTTACACAAAACTCTTCAAGGAGGGGTGTAGGTGTAAGTGAACCTGCCTAAGCACAAGATTAGATGTCCTCTCAAGGTCCCTTCCAGGTCTGCATTTCTATGATTCTGTTGTTGAAAAGACCCCAACACATACATTGCTCACACTTTGTTTTCTTTGTTCCTAAATTGGTTATTTCATGCTTCAATGGAAGGGTGGTGAACAGGGAAGAGCAAAGGTTTTAATTTGGCAGTTATGAAACATAAATCTTCATATATATTTTGCTAGCTGTTTTTGGCAGAATCTGCCAAAATGTATTTGGGACAAATTCAGGTAGCTGGCTCTCAGCTTCAGTGTAAAGCAAGTGATTGTATGCAAGGCCAACCTCAAGTTCTTTAACACATTTTTACATTAGTTGCTTAGAAAACCTACTGGGCCCTTTTAAAATCTTGGTTGCAATGGCTTCCAAGGGATCATGTAGATCCAACTGTTGGAGAATTTTGCCTAATGCAAAAGCTCTCATTTGGCATAATTTACAAAAGGCCAATTTTGTAATTGAATTCCTTTCTATAAGATAATGGTACATACAGAGAAACTCTACTAGTATACTTTGTTCTAGTTTATAATGATGTTGGTTTCTTATCTTCCTAAATATCTTGTAGCCATTTTTACTAGGTTCACAAGTCAAGTTATTCACAGAAAAGTTAAAAAAGCACACTTTTTGTTTTGGCTTTCCAGTAGGAACAACCACTGCTATTGGTTTGTCAGCTTTGAAATTCAAGATTTTGGAAGACAGTGTGATTTAAAGCATATTATCTCCAGTTCCCTCCATTCCCAGGGGCATAGGTTGGTGGAGAAAACAGTTCAGACTAGTAAGATAATTCTATACCAAGAAGCATATTTCCTGCATTCTCTTATGTGCAATGACTGGGATTCTGACGACTAGGGTAGACTAGGGAAGGTTCTTGCATCCTTGTTGCCTACATTTTGCGCACACATAATAGCCAGGGAGAACAGGGCCTCAAGTGAGAACACATAATCAGAGACATTAGAGGCCGGTTCTGCACTTGAGTGGTGGTGGTGCCCAGTGAAGGGGTAGTGACTGGAGCTATGCTGCTGTCTGAGGAGATGCCAGATTATTTTCTTATCACCAAAATATGTGGTGAGTGGCCATTTGAACTCTGATTTTTTACAAGAAAAAAGGAGGTAAGAGGGCTAGCCACATCTGACACCTCTCTTCCTTCCTGCACTCTATTTCTGCTTGCTGCTGCCCCTGTACAATGTTCTACCTCCACCTTGGCACTTCCAACTCTGTCACTCCTGCTCTGTTCTTTGCACTTCTTCACATGTCTCTACACCACATTTGACCATTTTGTTACACATGCTTGTGCTTATTTATTGTACTTCACAAGAACTTTCATTGTACATGTGCCTTCAAGCAGCAGGCATTGCTGCGGGTGTTGTATAGTGTGAGGCTCTGTGCCACAGTCACAGGTAGGGGTCGGGGAACCAATGGTATAACACCACTTCTTCATTAGTTCCTTGTAATGTCTGACTTCGGTACACAGGTGGTTGAGACATTGCCATGGCTTGTCAGTCCCTGGTGATAAGGGACTCAGTTACTGGAATGTACATTTGTTCACAGTCAGGTATTTTCTTCAGCCTCTCAAATTCCACATCTGTGGTCATTTCTTCTTGGGTGTGGTGTCAAGAAGTTGGGTGCTGGTGAGGAAGCTCATGCATGACTTCAGATGTGTGTGCACTGCTGGATGGTCATACAGCAGGTGTCTCACATCTTCAGTTTGTCTCAATTGTTCTGTCCTGCTGGCTACTGCTCTTCTGATGTTAGGCAAAATGATGCCAGCCAGCAGGTTCACACTGTTTAGGGTGGTAGGCTTCAGACATCCTGTGATGCATTGAAAGCTATCATTTAGAATGGGGTCATGGCACGTAGCTTGTATGGGTCTCTCTCATACAGGGCATTGCATACTTGGCTGAGGAGAAGCTGAAAGCCAGAGCAGTGGTTTGAATTCTGCTAACAACCCAATTCCAAACCACAATTTTGACCTGCTGCATTTCTGGAGCTTCTTAATAGTAGGTGCAGGGTTCAGGTTGGGGATGGAGGGAAGGGAGATGAAAGGGCGAAGCACTCCTCTGGTTCCAGTCTGAAACCCTCCTTAGATAGTTCCTGGGGCTTGGCCCCCGCTTACCTACTTATTGTTACACTACTGAACATAATCAAGATTTTAGCTTTTAAAGATCAGTTTATTTCCTGAGTGTACTAAGGGGAACAGGGTTTGAAATATTGGAGGGCTTGGGGGGCTGAGCCCCCCCAAAAGAGATGAGAGCTTCCCTATAAGAGACGATAGCCCCCAACCCACCCTGCACCTTTCTAGCCAGCTCAGGTGGCAGTACCACCTTCCAGTTTCTGTCTGCCACCACTGCAGACACCCCACCCCACCCTGCAAGAGTCAGAGTATAATTCGAACCCTAAACTGGAAGGATGAGTTTTGAAAGCTGCAGATGGCTGTTAGGCATTTACCTCTCTGTAAAAGCTAAAGGAATTTAGGCACTTTATCATGGTTTGTGCCTTTTAAAATTTTCCCTCTGATTGTTTGTCTTTAAATCCTGATCAGTTGTCATCTTTTTACTCTTTTTCTGTGTCTCTACAGACAGCTACTCTCTCTCTCCTTTTATAATTTCCACTCCTGCATCCCTTCCATTCATCTTTTTGATTTTTAAGCGATCCTTTTATACCATGAGCATTGGTCCACTGTATCCAGAACAAAATCTGGAGGGGGAAAAGTAAACAAATAGTAAAAAAAGGGAGTTCGTAACTATATTTATAGCAAGCCTGAAATCCCATAGTACATGTCCCATAGCATGGTTGTAGAATCACTTCATACTGCACTAGTACCTGTTGTAGTGGAAGATAAATTCAATAAATCTCCTTTTTTTATTTTTGGAAGGAATAGAATTTCAATCCTTCAGTACCAGTGAAAGATATTACCTTAAGAAGGAAAGAGCTTAAGGGGAATGTAGCTATGGATATACCAGAAAACTGAGAGCTGTTATGGTTTTCAAGGTAGTTTTTTGGTGTAGCAAGCCATTTTCACAAAGGCTCTCAGAAATAACTGGTCAGTGGAGCTGCTGAAGCTAACAAGCTATATGAACATTTTTTGGACCACCCTCGCTACCTCATAACATGTTGCTGTCCTGTCTTGGAAGAAAAGATAAAGTCGGGAACAGAAAGTGTATTTCATTTCTCTCTCTACTGTAACATTCTGAGTTATCCTTTAAGAGGAGAAAGAAACAAGGAAGCAAAGAAAGCAGGATTACTTGGCTGTAAAAGGAAATGATTACCTTATTTTCTCTCCACACCTCCAAGAACACCTGCTTGCCTCCCACATTGACATCTACTTGATGGCTTTTCCTCCACTCACACATACACCAACATATACTTTTAGCACTGCTTTGACATGGCCTAGATTTTCTCTGAAAAAAAATCTAGCCACCCTACTTAAAAGTGAGCTGTAAATAATTGTTCTTATTACTCAAGATTTCAAAACAAGAACAAATATCTGACTGCCAGTTAAACTAGAAATTAGTGCTCTATTTTTTTATGTTAAGATCCTGAGAGATTTGAAGTGCAGACTTCCTGGAATTTTTGTTGAACTAAGTGATCCCAAAATTGTGGCAATAAAGCTGATAACACCAACATTAGGGCCTAGCATGTCTGGCCCTAAGGGTGTCTGTGATGCCCTGTGGTAGCCAAGCAACTCCTGCCTCACTCCAGTTCTCCAGGGCACCCTCCCTTTTCTAAATCACCTGCCAGGCCTTGATGGAATTCATAGTACTGTGGGAGGCTGCTCAAAAGTCCCAGAGTGCCTCAGTCCCTCAACTATCTTGTTCCCTGCATGCCTGACTGGCACCAGTTTTGGCCTCAGACACCTAATCGCCTTGGGGCATAGATCATGGCCTCCAGCCTCCCCCATGGCCACACCCATGCCCCATGGCTGTCACTCAACATCGATTTGGAGGAAGCCTCCTGGCCTCCAACATGGCAATTGGCCCCTCAGGCCTCAAACATCTATCTGGGCTTCAACCTTTCACCCTTGACCCTTTTACCATGGCTGTACCCCATAGCTGAGGTCCACTGCCCTGGACCCTGGCTTCTGGGCTCCCTGTCTGATCTTACCCTCTTGGGCTCTGGGCTTCTTGGCCCTTTAGTCTCACCCTCTGGCTTTGCCTTCTGAAGCTCTGGGCCTTAAGGCCCTGTCTCTTATGACAACCTCCTGGGTTCCCTGACCAAGGTGAGGCTGCTCTCTATCCAGCCCCCCTGGCAAGTTTCTGACCCAGGCAAGGCTCTAACTCAGGTGCCTCTTAGGTACTACTGTGGTCTCCATATCACCCCCACCGCCACAACCCAGTTTTCCAGGGTAAAACTTAAGCATAACACAAATATAAGCAACCCACTTCCCAAACTAAACTTTACTGCCACTCTGGGTCAAAAAGCAGGCCCTCCACAATCCATATTTCCCTCTTAGCTGCTCAGTCTAGCTCGCATGGGTGTCTGGTGCCTCTTGAGTTAGGGGGAGCATGTCAGTGACTGGAGGGGGGGGTCCCCTGGAGACTGACTCCACTGACTGGGGAGAGGGTCCCCTGGTGGCCAATCCTGTTGATGGGGAGGGGGTTCCCCAGTGGCTGGTCCCGCTGACCTGGGGTGGGGCATGGCTACTTTTCCTGGCAGCCCAGATCTGGTACTCCTGCCTGCCCCCCTGCCCACCAGCTAAACAGGGAGTGTGGCCTGACAGGGGGTGCACTGGCACTCTCAGGGGGTGCACGTGCACTCCTGTCTACCCCTACGTGTCGCCCCTGCAGCTCCCCTGGGTATCTTGGGTATCCACGGGCCTGCTTCTTGGAGCCCTTCTTTCCCAGGATCTCCTTTCCTTGCAGCATGAAGAGCCAGGCCTCTGCCTCTGGCCCTAGGCTTATATATCTTTAAGCCACGCCCCTTCTGGTCATGTAGGTTCCCAGCCACTAATGGCCAACCTATGCTCCTTTGCTGCAGCCCCACACAGTGGGCTTGGCCTGCTGCACTCTTTACTTAAAGTGACAGTAGCCTTAGGCTCTCTGTCACACAGGGAAAGCAGGTATTTGCAGTTAATTTTGTCAGGATCTTAAATGTGCTGGTAGTTAACTGAAGTAGAATAAAAAGTAATAATAATTATGGGGGTTATTTTTAAAGAAAAAATATGGTAATACACTATTTATTTTCTTGAGAATTTCAAAATATTTATTTAAAATTGTGTACAATTTACTTTTAAGTGGCCCTTCCTGCTAGCTTCTTGTCCACTGTAACCCCCAGGTCCTTTGTCCTTTTCTGCAGAGTTGCTGAAGTCAGTCAGAAGCCTGTAGCGGTATATGGGATTCTTCCATCCTAAGTGTGGGACTTTACACTTGCCCTTGTTGAACCTTGTGCAACCTGACAATGGGTGGTTGGACCCAGAGTATGCGAGCAGGCCGGGGACAAAAGGGGTTCGGGGCCTTATTCCTCCCTCTTCTGTCTCTCCCTCCGTTGACAGAAAAAAACCAAGGAGGCGGTGAGATAAACAATGCTTGACTCACCGTTTAGGCAGGAAAAAAAACTTCTTGACAGCTGTTTTACCATTAAACTTGTTGGTGACTCGAGAGCTCTAAACACATTCAGATGGTATACCCAGTTGTAATGGGGGTGTCCGGGGGGAAGGGATTTCATGGACGCAGGATCCTGGAAAGGGTGATCAGGCCTCTCGAAACTGATGTGTGGATCCATCCCTTGTGCTTGTGTTCTGCCCCTTTTATAAGCTACAGAGCCAATCAAAATGTGTCCCGTGTACCTGCTGACTTTTAGGAGGCTGTGACTGCCGGCCATGCGGTCACGCCCCTCATGTAACCCCTGATTTGCTGACTCCCTCACACTCCGAGCATAGTTTAACATGCCCCCTTGACCAAATGCCAGATTAGAATCAGTTCTATTGTGACAGGGGCACTCAACTCATCTGGTTATGACAAACCTCATGAGATTTTTTTCTGGCCCAATCCTCCCGTTTGTCTAGGTCACTCTGAATCCTAGCCCTACTCTCCAGAGTATCTACTACTCCCCACCAACTTCATGGCATCTGCAAACTTGTTTAGAGCATCTGGTACACCTGACACCACTTGGAGCAGGGGTAAGTAATTATTTGGGCCCAAGGGCCATGTAGCTATCGTTGCCTGGGTCAGCACCCTTCCCCCCACTGCAACAATTCACAGAAATTCCTTATGGGGCTTTGGGCAGGCAGGGAGTAGTGTTCAGCAGCGGGATGGGTGAGTGAGGCTGATCTCCTCCCTGCATACCCTGTTTTGTGGAGGGGAGGAGGTCAGTGGTGTATGGGGGTGTGTATGTGGGGGAGCTGCTTGGGTCCTAGGTCCTGTGAGCCAGCCAGGGATAATAGTTTGGAGGGGGGAGTGGAAGGGCACATGCAGCAAAACTCGCCTGCATGTAGGCGAAAGGTAGGTGTGTGGTACAGTCTGCAGCTGACCATACAGTGCTCTGCATGGGGTTAAGCCCCACCCAGGGCAGCCTGTACCACACACCTACCTGTACCCACTTACCCAGGTGTGTCCCGAGCCCCAGCCCCAGCCTTGGCCAATACGCATCTTCCAATGGGGCCATTCCCAGTGTGGCTGCAACCAGCCAGGTGCTGCTCTGCTTCCTTCATCTCCACTGGGAGGTGCCCGGCTGAAGCTCCGCCCTCCCGCCTGCCCAGAGCAACACATCGGGGTCAAGGGTGGGAGGAGGAGCCACTGCTGGATTCAAGAGAAGCAGAGCAGCACATGGCCAGCTGCAGTCACACTGGGAACAGCCCTGCTGGAAGCTGTGTGCACTGGGCAGGGCCCAAGCTGGCAGGGCTGTTCTGCTCCCCTCACCTCCAGTGACAGCTCCTCCTCTTGCTCCTTCCCCTGCTGAATGGCTCTGAGTGGTGGGGGGCTTCAACCAGGCACCTCCTGCCCCAGCTCATAGGGCTCCAGCTCCCAGACACCTTCCACCCACTTTGCCTACCTGCAGGTGTGCTCATCATACTGGGCGGGTGGACAGCTCCCACTGGAGGTGAGGGGAGCAGAGCTGAACCTGACTGGCTGCAGCCACACTGGGAACAGCCCTGCTAGAAGCTGCACATGCTGGTTGGTGTCCAGACTGGCAGGCATGGGCTGGAGTGTGGCATGGGCTGCCCTGGTGGGAGTGGATAGGGCTCAGCCCCATGTGGAGTGCTGTGCCATATTTTGCCCACCCCTGAATTAGAGTCTTTAAAGAAGAGAGTAGATATCTTTTTTTTATTCACCAAGGCGCCCCCGGGGGTTACAAGAAATAATGGCCACAAGCTAGCAGAGAGCAGATTTAGATTGGACATTAGGAAGAACTTCTTCACAGTTAGAGTGGCCAAGGTCTGGAACGGGCTCCCAAGGGAGGTGGTGGTCTCCCCTACCCTGGGGGTCTTCAAGAGGAGGTTAGATAAGCATCTAGCTGGGGTCATCTGAACCCAGCCCTCTTTCCTGCCTATGCAGGGGGTCGGACTCGATGATCTATTGAGGTCCCTTCTGACCCTAGCATCTATGACTCTATGAATCTATGAATCTTTCTAAAGGATAGTATATGCTTTAATCCAGTTTCTAGGAAAAATCCACCCACCTTGGTATAAAGGAGTATGTACCTGTTTATCACAGGTGTCTCTTCTGCTCAAAAAGTTTATGAACCTATTTAAACCACTTGGAGCATTTGCGCCTGTGACTGATAGGGAGTTTACAAGTGCTCAGGGGACATGAACAGTTCTTAAAACTATAGATTTTCCTCTGCTAGATATGGCTTATGCAATGAGCAAATACTTACTGGGTAATAACACCCTGTGACTGTTAAAGCTGAGGTTGTATACATGCCAGCAGCTTGAGGGAACTAATTATTCCTTTCTATTCTGCACTGGTGATGGCACATCTGGAGTACTGTGTCCAGTTTTGGGGCCCACACTACAGAAAGGATGTGGACAAGTTGGAGAGTGCAGCGTAGAAGAAAAAAAATGACGAGTGGGCTGAGACACATGGCTTCTGAGGAGAGGCTGAGGGAACTGGGCTTATTCAGTCTGCAGAGAAGACTGAGGGGAGATTTGATAGCTGCCTTCAAGTACCTGAAGTGGGCTTCAAAGAGGATGGAGCTAGACTGTTTTTAGTGGTGGTAGATGACAGAACAAGGAGCAATGGTCTCATGTTGCAGCAAGGGAGATTTAGGTTGGATATTAGGAAAAACTTTCTCACTAGATGGGCAGTAAAACACTGGAACAGGTTACCCAGACAGGCGGTGGAGTCTCCATCCTTGAAGGTTTTTAAGGTCTAGCTTGACAAAGTGCTGGCTGGCACGATCTAGTTGGGGATGGTTCTGCTTTGAGCAGGGGGTTTGACTAGCTGACCTCCTGCAGTCTGTCCCAACCCCAATTTTCCATGATTGCAATAATTTAGTCACATGATTAAATACATTGTGTAAGAGTAACCTGCCCTCATTATTTTCCAACCACATCAAACTTAGTGTAAGCTAAAAATTCAACCAGCAAAGACATTATGTTATCATTTAGCTGATAAAAATTTTGAATGGATTGGATCAAAAATACAAACCCTGGGGGATCCTGTTAAGTAAAGCCCCCATTCATTGGTCTATCCATATAAACAACTCAATTTTGAGCTCACTCAGTGAGACAGTTTTTAATCCATCTAATGTGTGTCCATGTAATTCACATTTTTTAATAAAGATGTCGTGCTAAATTTAAAATGTTGGGATAATCCCAAATTTACTGTGTCAATACAGTTCCCTTTTTCAACAAGATATCTAATCTTCTCAAAACAAGTTAAAGGGTTAGTTTGAGAGCTCCTTTACAGGAAACTAACTTGAGTGGCATATTTTTAGCCTCTAATTCTTTGTTGACAGTGTCCCAAATTAACTATTCCATCATTTTGCTTTGGGCTGACATCAGGCCAACTAGCCTGCAATTCCCTGAGACAAACTTTTTTCCCATCTTTAAACATTGAAATTATAGTGGCAATCCTTCAAATCTTAGGAATCTCCCCAATTTCTATATTTGTTAAGAATTAACATTAGGGATTCCAAGAGCTCGTCAGCTAGTTCCTTTAAGATTCTTGGTTGTATGATATTCAGGTCTATTGATTTAAAAAATATTTCATTTTAGCACATACTACCTCACATCCTCCTTTCTTACAGATGGTAAACATTCTAATCTGTTCTCAACATCACGTGGGAAGGACACATCCCTTTGTTTCATTCCAAGAGTAAAACATAATTTTCTCTTGAGCATATCTGCCTTTCCTCCATAACTATTTATTATTTTACCATCTGTATTTAACAGTGAAACTGTGCATAATCACAAGTTTTATCCCTACTGGTCACTGATATTTCACTGATTTTTTATCTTCCCTAATCAGTCATTTACACTGTTTAACTTATAACTTAAATTCACTGCTATTAACTTCTCTTTTGTCTATTCTCTTCATCTATGTCATTATTTTCAGGTCTTTTTTTAAGTCTGCATATCTTTTGTCTATCATAACTCTTTTCATGTGAAATCCTGGTTTATGGATACCCACTAGAACATGCTTAAACAATTGCTAGTTTTCATTAACACTTTTCACTTTATGTGCTCAGTAAGTTATTCCAACAATTATTCTAAGCTTAGGGAAATGGACCCTTTTAAAGTTCCAGGTATGCCCATTTTTGGCTAGTAACATATTTTGTTTCCCAAAGTAAATGTAACCAGATCTCAATCATCAGTATCTAGGCAAAAAAACCCTCTTTTTCTTTATTAGAAAGATGTATAAATATATCCAAACCATAGCAGGTTTAACTGTTTCAGCATCAACATGGTTTATAGAATTACATGGCTGAATGGGACCTCAACCCCATTTGCAGATATAGGAGTCACTCTTTCTACAAAATCTCATACAGAAAAAAATAGGGAACTGTTTTGCAAAACTGTGAGAGGAGACTCCAATACATTTTTGGTTCCTTGCTTTAACAAGCATCTGACATCAAATGCTGACTGAAACTATACAAGCTTTTCTATCTCTGTTGCAAGGTGCACCAATGGTCTTTTAAGAACATAAGTGCCATATTGGGCCAGACTAATGGTCCATCTAGCCCAGTATTGTCTTTGACAGTGAAAAAATCAATGCTATTCAGGGAGAGCACTGAACAGGATAATGATAGAGTGATCTATCCCCTCTTCAATACAGTCCTTAGCTTCCATCATTTATATAGAGATGCCAGAGGAAACATCTCCAACCATTTTGTTAAACAATTTTGAAATCTCCTAGAATCCATTGATTTTACAAGGTGTCTTAGGACTTGTGTATTGCAGTCAACCTGGTTTGGAATGTTATTAGTATCAATGTGATACAAAAAGTACAAGAATTTTTTTTAAAACAAATTCAACCTGGCCAGCATCCATTCCAATAAACAGCTTGTGTTAAAAAATGCTGATGTCCATCTGGTTCTGGTGTAAGCTACAGCTGGAGACATTTGCTTGGGATTAACAAGCATCAGACCATTGGTAGTGATACAGATCCAGTCACAGAATATACAGGAAGATTTCCGCCTTTTTCAGATTTCTTACCACCTTTTCCAAGCAAGTGAAGGAAAGACTTCTTCCAAAGAAAGAATCTATTCATTTGTATATAAGATCCATAAGAGAGTTACTGGGGTTTTAGACCCTGGGCGCTTCTACATGAGACACTTACCACGCAGTAGCTCAATACTCCTGTGCGATAGTGTTGTGTGGCAAAAACCATGATGCGACGCTACAGGCAGTCCTCGACTTACAACATTTCGAGTTACAACATTTTGCACTTACCACATTTATAAATTGACACCATGTTTCAACTTTCTGACATTAGTTTCAACTTTACAACACTTGATTTGATGTGATGCCACGCCAGCAAACAAGTTTGTTGTGTTGCCTGTCTCCCTGGGGAACATCTTTCCAAACTTCCTCCAACATTTTCTTTAAGAAAACAGACAAAACTCCAGAAAAACCTGCCGCCAAGACTCCTGAGAAGACTCCAGCCAAGAAGCCTTCACAAAGTCCAACCAAGAGCCCTTTAAAAAGTCCAGCAATGTCACCTCAAAGAAGTCCTTCCAAATCAATATGATTGCTATTTACAATATAAATACATTAATATAGCTATATTACTTCCCTATAATTGACTGAGTACAAGATTGTGGGTTATTTTTGGTGAAAATAGGGTACCGGGCCTTGGTTCAGGAACCAATCCCTCATTTATAACATTGTTTCGTATGGGAAAATCAGTTCCAAGTTACAATGTTTTGACTTAAAACTCTGTTTTCAGGAATCAATTGTGTCATAAGTACGAGGACTGCCTGTACTATGCCATAGCATCATAAAAAAGGTGTTCGCCGGCACTACTATGCAGTAACTCTGGTTACTGTGCATTTATTTAGTACTTGTTTATATCAATACTAAATAAATGCACAGTAATGACTGCATAGTAGTGTCTTGTGTAGATGCATCACCTGATTCTGAAAATTTTTACTCCGATAAAGATTATTGATTCTATGAGTAAGAGTTTGCAAGATTGATGTTTTTTGCTCAACATTAACTGATAGCACTAGCAGCCATTTGGACAGGCAGCAGCAGTGCCCTCAGTCCACAGATGGAACTTATATTTTCTCAGGATTTTAGGAAGCTGATTAAAACATCCATATTATAATATAACAAGGCCCATTGAAAACAATGAAGCATTAGTAACATCCAGAGTGAAAACTAACCCAAACCACTCCAAACTTGCATGGTTTTTAAGCCACTAGGGTTTTTTTACACGTGGGTAGCTGCCAATCAGTACCTTACTGCACTGCACTTAACATTCAGAGCATTCACTTCTGAAGCCATGCCACCACTATTTATTACAATTGACTGATTTCTACTATCTGTAGAATAACAACATGTAAAGGCATATATTCAACAGTCATTCTTAGTACAGGAATAACCATAAATAAGGACAATTCTATGAATGTTTCCTATATGAGACTTGAATCAGTTACTTGAACCTTTTCTCTACTCACAGCATATTTTTGTTCCACCCAAGGCTATTCAATTAAAGAAAATGATCTGCTTGCTGAACTAAGTCCAGATAAAGTATACATATTCCTCTAGAACAACATGCTTGGTCATTTGCCCAACCCTCCTAACAACTATACATTAATGTCTATGTACAGAGCTAACAGTCACAAAAGGAGCTGCTTGGACTATTAAGATACACAAAAAGGATCCCCCAGGTTTTAATATTGCTGTCATTAGTGAGTCTTGTTTTCATTGTTTACTTTATAAGTTTTCTTTATAAGGTGCTTGACAAAGGGGCTGGGGTTGTAATTCATTCTCTAATTTCTTTGAGAAAAACTATCACATTTTACTGTGATGGGTAATTTGTCTGCTCTCAAGAGTTCAGAGTAAACATCACATATTTTTTCCCTTGCCTATGCTTAATTCCTCTCTCTCTCTGTTTTATTTATTATTTAAAATCTGCAAAGCATTTTGGGATACAATTTGTATGAGAGGAACTATAGAAAATAAAGCCATGCTGAAGTTTAGATGCATTTGTTCTGTGAAAGAACTTGTTTTTATAGATTGGGCTGTCTGACAAAATTCAGGTACATGAACAAAAGGCAAGCCAAGCAGATTCACACTCCATATTGTCATTAGATATATGCCCCATGACTCAACAACTTTATGGAAAGGCCTGAACACAAAAATGGGCTTTGTACCAAGGCCTGAAGGTCCACAAAATAAGATTCAGTTGTATCCGCCACAGAGTGAAGTGCGGAGTTGAGGGCCCATCACAGAAAACAGCAGTGTGCCACTCACAGAAGTATTGACAGGTACATGAGATTCAAACCAAATATGGGTTTATACATCCCTATCAAACTTAGAGCTAAATGCAGGAATAAATAAGAAGCCAGTAGTCTTTGGAGAAGTCAAATGCAGTCATGGGGAGATCCAGGATTTACTAAAGGGAGCACATTGCCTAAGAGAACATAGTGGGCTGGGTATAAAGCATAGCAGAAACCCCCAGAATGATGCTGGACACCAGCTGGGAGCAGGCACATGAAGGGGGAGGGGAGAGGGATCCACCTTCAAGCATTACTACCACTGCCCCTGGCTGAGGAAAGCAAAGGTGGCACACAGATTCCTCCTTCTAACACCTGCTCCCTACCTGGCTGTGCCCTCCCTCAGGTGTCTCCCACTGGCGCAGAGCAGGCATTGGAAGGAGGAACCTGCATGGTGCCACTGCTGTCCCCAGCTGAGGGACGTTAATGGGGAGTGACAGGAAGCAGGTGTAGGAAAAGGAAGCCCTCCCACTGCTGCTACTGTCACCTGCTGAGCCATGCATCCTCCTGGCTAGTGTGGGGCACCAGAGTAGGGGGTACTTCTAAGAATCAGAAGGATTTCTTCAACAAGTCAGAAATTGGTTTTCAGTGTCTTCTGATTCATTATAAGTATTGATTAATTTGATGTGGTCTCTTTTTGAAATTATTAAATGGTAAAAAGAGGTCTTATTTCATTTTTTTTTCTTCTTTGACATGAAGTAAACTCTTCCTTTTTTCTATTAGGCCTGATGAGACTCAAGGCAGCCCTGTCCAGAAATCTATACTGTCCCTCCAAGGAGGGCAATCAGGCACTAGAACAGGTTACCTAAGAAAGATTGTAGAATCTCTATCCTTGGAAATTTTCAAGAGCAGGTAAGAGAGACACTTGACTGGGATGATTTAGTCAGGAATGATCATGCCTTGAGTAGGGGGCTGGATTAAATGACCTTGTGAGGTCCCTTCTAGTCCTAATTTCCTGTGATCCTACTACTCTTCTCTGCATTGCACTTCCCGCCACACTAAAATCTCTAGTGAACAGAACTCCTTTTTGTGTTGCTTGTATGTAAGTTTGATATATCTTGTAATGCAAGGATTAAAACAGTCAAGTATTCTCTAATATTTGATAATCTCAGTCTGAGTCACATTTCATTTTTAAGGCGATGGGAGAGCCCTTTACAAATGTTGAATGCAAACATTGAGATTAATGTTTTCAAAAAGTGCTTAGTGATTTTGGTAAATCCTAGTTTTTGAGAGCTCACCCTAAGGCACCTTAAAAGGGCATGACTTTCATGTCATCTACAAAAGGACATCTCAAGGTGACACTCCAAAAACTGTAAAATGCTAAAGCTAAGTCATTTTTTAAAAATCTGGACCTTAAACCACAGAAGCAGTTCCCATGTTTTTAACATCATAGGCTAATGAAAGAAAACACAAAGGCACCAGACAGAGCACTGTTCAAAAAACTCACAATGTTCTGATCCTACTTGGGAGTTTTGAGTATGTAAAGAGTGCATGAGTGGACCTTCAAGTAAAGGGAAAGCCATTTTTGATGACACACAATATTCATTGATGTGCTTTTTCAAAAAGAAAATACTTAGGACTGAATTTGTATAGTACTGAGGTTCAGGGAGCATAAGGTTCTCAGTGTTTTGCATGATCGCTGTCAAAATATATCGTATAGCTTATATTCAAAATGGGCTAGGTCCTCTGGGATGAGAGTGTTTCTTCCAAAATGAAGTATTCTCTACTCCTTCTGAAGATAAGAGAGTTGAGGATGTTTCACAAATCACAGGAACAAGCCATAAATAGAAAAGATGGTCAAGGCTCCCCGTTTAGTTTGGGAACTTTGGAATTATTTAAAAAAAAAACTTCAAAATTTTGGACAGGTGATCTAGATATCGTGTCACTAAGCATAAACAATATTTAATATTATTAATAGTTTCAGTGTAAAGAATGGGAAGGATTATTTATCATGGAGCTGAGAGACCACACATACTATTCTTCATGGTATAAAGCAGCAGTTGAAAATTCTTTTAACAAAAATCAGTTGAAATTCTAGGCCTAGTGTCAAATGCAGCAATTTTGTTCATTGGTCCAAGATCTAGGCTCCATAAAACATTCTTCCATTTTGTTTTAAAGCTTCATGAGGCATATTTTTACGTTTTGCTACTTTGTTGCTGAAATTGCATTCTTTCCTTCCTAGTAAATCTACACAAAGCTGGACTTCCTAACAATACTGGTAAATCAAGATTCTGGAAAACCTTGCATAATCTCCTAGGTCCACCTGATCTTGGATGATTAGATTATATTCAGGGGTTGAGTTTCTTTAATCTCTTATTTGGTCAACATGGATGACCATCCACCTGGTTTTGCTACAACTTAGCACGTGGCAGATGGATCTCTGTAATCTCAGTGGTGTTTATGGAGGATTTTGTTAGCTGGATAGGAACTGAGGACTGATCACTCAGTTAGGCAAAATGTTACTTCAGGAGAATGGAAGTCCTAGTGAAATTTTTTTCTTTAATTCTTTCAAACCTAGCTATACCATGCTATCAGCTTTCCTCTAGTATCTTGTCTTGTTTTTGTGGGAGTACAGCATTCTTGAATGCAAGAATGAACTGACCTGTTTTTATTAAAATTTCAGTATTTCAAAACCTCTAACTCCAGTAAAGACAAATTTACCCCTTTCTCATAGTACTAGAAGTCAGTCACTATGTTACCTATTCACAATAAAATGCTGATATACATTGGACTGAGCAAACCAAACATGGATATGGTAAGAAACAAAACTCAAACTATTCCTACAATTTAGAGCATCATATATGATCCAGGTCCGAGGTTTATTATTGCTGCTTGATATGGCAAAAGTAACTTTAATACATTCTGAAAAAGGTGCAAAAACAGCTCCCAAAGTAGTTCATGGAAAAACTCCCACTTACATCATTGGGAGCAAGAGCAGGCAGCCTTAAATTAGTAATAGCTGAAGTGTCATTAGATTTATCTTCTGCAGCATAGGGCCACTTCTGTATAGCATGATTCATTGCAGGTTCCAACATAAATTATGGATCCATGAGAAATTGGTGGTTATATACTACAAGTTGCAATGAGTGGAATTTGCAATCCTGCCTCTTGTTTTTTTCCTTTAACTATGAAGGCCAAGCTAGCTGTAAAAGTACTTCTTAATTTTCCTTCCCCTCCTACCTGTTTTATCAGCAACAGTGCTGTCTCCCTCATTTCATGAGATCCTTTTCCCCACTACCCCTCATCCTTGTTCTACCATAAAACTCAAATATAGAAACTAGATTCTGTTAACCTCAGCCTCTCACTTAATATCAGTTGCTTACCTCTGTTAAACAAGAGTTGAATTCAGCCCCAAATGTGGCTATGTTTGGTGGAGAGTAAATTGATTTAATTTTTGTAAAGAAGCTCAATGTGACGGTAGTATGGTACTACTGTTCATACTACCATCATCACAACTACTGAGCACTGATGGCCAATTATTTTTTCAGAATACTCTACCAACTTTGGGCCAAATTCTTTATTCCCACTGAAGACAGTGGGAGGTTTGTGGGAGGTTTGTGCAATTAAAAATTACAGAACTTTCTTAGAAGTGGTAATGAACCTTTTGACATGTTCTTGTTAGTACACATTCAGCTTACAACCATACTTAAAAGCTTGCCCACTGACTAAGATAATACCTCACAATTATTCTGTATGTTATGGTAGCTTTCAGAAGAACCAATCAGAACTGGGCTCTCATTGTATGAGGTACTGTCTAAAAAGTGCTGTTCTTGTTCCAGAGAGCTTGCAGATGCAACAAGTAATAAACAGTAGGATATTTCAAATACCTTAAAATCTTAGTGACCTTTCAAATATACATTTAGTGTATTCAGATATCCAAATAATAATTTTTCAACATTTACAATTTTCCAGATAAGCTCTCTAGTAACCAAAGGGCTTTTTAGTTGTAAAAATAGTGAAAATACCACTTCATAAGGCAATATTGACAAATATTAAAAAAAAAAAATTAGATCACTCAAACTTCACTTTCCTAAAAAGTGGTGAAATTTCCATATGTTTTATGTTGTTTTGCTTTTTAAAGTAGGGAAAATAGCATAATTCAGCTAACGTTACTTTCCAAGCAAAGTCTTGCAGCGAATAGCCAAATACAATGAGAAAAATCTTTTACAAAACCTTAAATAATTTTGCTTAACCAAAAGATATTCCCTATGGGGTTTCTACACATGGGGTGCACCTACACATGTGCTTTACTGTGGAGTTGACTAATTACCTCTACAGTATAGCATCACCATTTACATGTCCGCTGGTATTAGGATGCAGCAAATTAATTAAATCTGCCATAAGATAGTACTGTCAGAACAGTACTATCTTACAGTGGAGTCATTTACTATGTAGAAACATATGTGCAGACAATGACTGGGATCACAGTAGTTTGAGCTGGGGTGGAGCAGCCTTGGGCTGGCAGCAGGCTTTGAGGCGGGGGGGTGAGGGGGAGGGGGCATCAGACACATGGTCCTACAGTTTCAGCACTCTCATGGCCCAGCTAACCCCTTCACCACATTATGCTGCCACCTGGATCCTCAGGCTGATCCCCTGAGCCTACTGCCATTCTGGGGCTGCTCTGCTCCATCTCAAACTGCTGCAGTCCTGGGTGCAGGTGCAGATGCTGTGCTCGGGAGCAGCTGACTCTGGTGCAAACTGCACCAGAGTTTATCTTGTCACCTTAATGGCGTGTGTAGAAACACTGAGTGTATATGATTGGTGACTGGTGTACACTGAGTTTTAGGCAGAAAAGCATCATGGGAACCAAAGTAACTGATTTAAATGGAGTGCACTTTAAATGTTATCTATTTTTAAAAAATGAATTAAAAAATTAGTTTCCAATACTATAACTATCCCCAAGCTCTTTCTACTTTTATAAATGTACATTCCCCCATTTCCTTGTTTTAAAATGCTTTCTTTTTATTCTGTGCCACATACAGGACCTAAAAAAACACAAGGGGAAATGACTTTTTGACTATATAAGGGAAACAGTAAAATGAGCTAAACACTAACAGCTGTCAAAGAATATAAAAATATAGAGCAAACTGAGAAAATAGAGAATTTTCTTCCTGTCTGTACTTTTATTTTTTAAAGAAAAGATAAGAAATGTATACCTCACTCTGCAATGAACTTTATAATAGTACTGGAAACTCCCCGTGCGTTGCAGAGTTAGGGCCTTAGGTGCAACTTGAAACAATAAGAGGGAAAAAAAATTCTTATGTTAGAAATGTGATTGATAGCATCCCTTTAATTTTGTGGGCCAACAATGTCTGAACCTCACAATGTATAAAGTGAGGTGGCCCACTGTTGGAATTTTAAGCCTTTAGAAATACGATGATTTTGATTGAAATGGTGTAATGGGCTTGAACTGCTCTTCAGAAGCCATCCCCAAAACCTATAACAAAACACCTTGTCCAGTGCTAGAGAAGGTCCACATTATGGAATACATCCACTTTTTATTCAACAACATAATATACATAAAAGGCCAGTGAACAGACTGGAGTTACTCCCAGGAAATTACCTTCGCACTTCCTATTTACTGGATTTTTTTATCTTATTGTCAGTTAATATGATTAACATATTTGGAGCTCAAAGCAGATTTCATTCACTTATGTATCTCTCTCTCTCTCTCTCTCTCTCTCTCTCTCTCATTCTTTATTTACCTGCAGCAGAAAGTTAGGGAATGTAGAATGAAAGAACAAAAGTATTCAGAAGTTAATTTTTCAAAGGATAAAGTATAACAAAAGTTTGTTCTGAATGTGTCCTCCAAAAACATCAAGGTTTTTTATAATGCTATTTGGTTTGGATCTGAAACTTAAATACCAAGAATTATTTTGTATTGGGCTCCTTAATTGGAAAATAAATGAAACACTATTTTCCCTTCCCAATAAAGAAATTGCTTTGATAAATTTCCAAAACAAAATATAGTAAGTACATACTCAAATCAAGACAACCAGTAATATCAATTAATGAGACTGCTTCTTAGTTATGTGCATAGGGGCTGATAATATAGAACAAATGATGAAACCAGTGATTCTCCTATCTCAAATCAGGCACCATTTTGAAAATGTATGTCATGATATTGTCTTCCCCTGGAAGTAAAAGTTATCTAGCTCTAAAGCTCCTCAGACTGAACTTTATGTTCAAGAATAGTAAATAAAAAATAGCACATAAAGACTGTTGTTTTTGTCTGATAGTGTTAGCATTATCTTGTATTGCTTGTTTTTCATTGGTTTAAGCTGAATCAACCTATAGTATGCTAAGTAACTTTCTAAATGTAGTATTTCATTCCACATCAAAGAGATATTCTCAAATAACTGATCTCCCAATAATATTCCAGATCTCTTATAATATTATAACTTTTTAAGATAAAAACAGATTTAAAACCATCATGGAATGTACAATGTGTAATAGGATACAGGGCCTGGCCAGTCTTTCACTTACATACATGTTAGAAGGCAGAGTATATTGAGTAAAAAGACATGAAAAATGGAAGTGATACCTGCACATACATGGTTTTTCAAATTCAATATCTCAGAAGTCTTCCATATATGTTTTTAAAGCCCTCAAGATTTGTTTTAAGCTTAATCTAGCCTCTAGGCCTTGCATTATAGCTGCCATTTTTCTAGTCATAAAGTCAGAATCTCTTATTGTATGCATTCCAGTGTTCTTGGTTGATTGCTGTTAATGAAAGAAGACCCCAACTTCATGGACTAAAATCATGATTTCAAGGGTATTCATAGCATCTGTTGACCACTGTTGCAATTTTTCACTGTGAGTGAAAAAGCAAGCCATATAATGGACATTATGGGTGTGTAAAATGGGCTGTATTTGATTTGGATTCAGCCCGAATAGGGGACAGTGATTCAATTAGTTGATTCAGATCACTGTCCCTGATTCGATTTGGCCAAATCCAAATCTGAAGATTTGATGATGATTCAGAGAATCAGCAATTTAGCTATAGACACAGCTTTAAATGTTTTTTCTATATACCTCGATGTACCAGACATGGCTCAGTAGTCTGCAATGCTGGGGTGGATGGAGAATCCCATAGGAGCATGGGGGTGAGGGGCGTGCTCAACAGTGAACCCAGAAGTGGACTGGAAATACTTCTGGGTCCGCTAGAGAGCGCACAGAGAGCCCCCCCACCCCGCATCCCTCCAACTAGGCAATTGGCCACAGGAGGACCTCAGGCTGCCCCTCCAGACCCAGGAGGCACCAGTCACTGAGCTGGCAGGGTATGGTGGCCCCCCCTTGTGTGTTTCCTGGTGGATCCAGAAGTGAACCGGAAGTGCTTTTGGTCTGCTTCCAGATCTGCTGCTGAGCATGCTGGGGAGTCCCCCACACTTCTGTGGGATGCTCCATCCACCCCAGCATCTCAGTGTTCATGAGTCGCCTGCTACCTTGAAGTATGTAGAAAAAACATTTAAAGCTATGTCTATTTCCAAATCTCTGAATCTTTCTGAATCTCTCCAAATCAATTTGTAGGGTTCTGATTTGAGTCAGAGAGACTAAAGGGTCTCTGGGTTTAATTCAGATTAGAGATTCAGCCACCGAATCAAGCCGAATCTCCGCCAAATCGAATCAGGGACAAAAGCTTCGCACAGCTCAAATGAACATGCTCTTTTCAATATTTGAATCTGAGCAACTTTAAAAAATAGGAAATTAAATAGAAGGATTTGGAATGGTATGTTCTTTCACTTTTGTATTCCTGAATTGAAAAACTTCTAAGTTCATCTGGAAGAAAAAGGAGATAACTGTTAAGAAAAGTTAGGCCTCAGGGAAAAATGTAGTGGTCATTGCTTTGAAGCTAAAAAGCCACATTCAGTTGACACACTACTGTAAATTTGGAGTAAGTCCAACCAAATCAGTTCAGAATATCTGAGAGTATAATAAGGCCCAAGGCTTTTAATGGAACCATACAAACATACATACTTATTACAATGACACAAATAAGAATGCCAAAGTAGCCTAATAAAATAATATAGCATGCTATATAGTATTTAAGTTTAGTGCTATTTCATGTTGTTGTGCTTTGAATTCTACTCAAGTAAAGCAGTGAAATCAAATCTCCAGCTGATACAGGAGATCTATTTGCTTTTAGAACAGTGTTTATCTATTTGCTTAAAGAATTCTTTCACATGGTCCCTAGACACTAGAGTTAATACTCTAGTCGCATGTCATACTATATCTTCACCTAAAACGCTTACTACTGGTGTATTCCTGCTTCATTTTGTTTCAGACTGACATCACATACTGAAAGAGAAAGAGGGCCAATGCGCTTCTTAGAAATCAAGTAGTCATGAGACTTTACCTGCCACTACAGATACGCGCACACATATACACACAAATAGGAAAAACGACTCAGCAATTGCAAGAGTTACAATTTACCATGGAAGCCTCTACTTAATATTCCGCTTGATCTGCCAAGTTTATAGCCTGGCAAATCTGAATACAAATGTCGATGCAAATGAGGATTCATTATTCTTACATCGTCTTTGTGTTGAAGCTTAATGTAACTTGGTTCCTGTGGTTGCTCAGGGATTGTAGATTGCAAGACAGCAAAAAAAAAGAAAAAAAAAAGAAAAGAAAAAAAGAGAAAATGAATAGGGACAAGTAAATAGAAAGAAGTGAAAAATAAGCTAAAATCTGGAATGTGAGAATGCAGAAAAAGAAAGCATCAAACTAATACAGTATTTTCCTTGTTTTCTCTTTTAAGGTGCATTTGCTTACCATTAACAGCAGAGAAGGAGTTAACTAACCAAGACCATTCTTCACAGAGTCAAAACATAACAATCCTCCTTTTACTGATTGTACAATATTGTGCCCATTGTAAAGTCAGTGCCCCATTTATCTGAAAATTTCAACATTCTTTCATAATTACAGAGCACGTCGGCAAGTGGAACCTGTACATTAAGATCTGTAAGAAGATTATAAATGGATAAAATACCACCCCACTCATTCTCCTCTTTCATTATAAATTACTGCTGAATAATTCAGAAACATGTTAAGCAAACTACATACGCTTAATAAACTACACATTGAAAATCACAGTAGTTTAAATCATACATTTATTGTCCCATTTATAGCCCATCACAAGCAAAGACTGAAAAACACCAAATTAGAAAAAACATGAAATGCTGCAAAATTATAATTAGATCCTATATGCAACAGTACATTGTTCTGATGAATCTTTTGTATTGGTAGCTTATGTTTACAGATAAATACCTTATCAGTAAATATAAATATACTGTAGGCTTGACTTTTAGAGAAGCTGTAAAGCTTAGCATATGCGATGATCCCAAAGTCAATGCTGTAAGGCTTGCTTCTTCATCCATAAATAAAGCACATTTGCATCCATTCAGTCAAATTAGCTCCATATAAAAAGGTGGTTATAATTAGCTCCTCTTTCAGGTTCACGGTTAAAACTCAAGCATGCCTGCCGTCTTGATTAAATCCACCATCGTCTTCCAATAGCTAGTGCTAATTCTTCCAAGGAAATATTCAGTTGAGGTGTTATTTTATTCTGCACTGCTGTTAGTTGTCTAATTTACGCCAAGTCCCTGCAGTGCTTTCCTTAAGCCATCCTCTTTGTCTTGCCTTTGAAATTTACCAAATCTTACAAGAAATCAATACTTAATTGATTATTCACTTTTCTGCAGCTTCAAACAGCAAGCACGCATAAGATCCTGGAGTAGTCACCCGATTTCCAATGCAGGAGGTTGCTTGGTGGCAGGGATCTGCAAGTATCCAACAGCAGGCACTCCATGAAGCTGTGCAGTGGCGTATAGTGCCAGCATCCAATAAAGAAAACGAAGATACTCTAACGAAGCAGGAAAAGTTCCCATGTGAGCCAGATCCATATCAATGCTTTAAATAAAAAGCTGAGGCAGTGGCATTCAGATACAAGAACACCATTCTCTTGCAGTTATCCCTTTGTTTTTTGCTTACCCTTTTCTTCCCATGGCACTGAAATGGAGTATCCAAAGTGCCACCGAACTCAGAGAACTCCACACCGGAATGGGGGTGAGACTTGTGCTGTACCTCTGACATAGAATAAGGATGGCAAGCACGTAACATTACGAAATGTAGGACAAATTCAAGCGAGAGAGAGAGAGGGAGAGCAAGAGACAGATGGCGGATCTGGCTAGAAGCCAAAGCCAGTGAAATGAATTACATTGCTGAATAACTGTACACCATTGATTCTGCCACTTGTTGCTGCATGGCAAAAAAGGGCCCTGATGTTGGCAGGAATCTCCGTGCGTGTCATGCACGCCGCAGACAACTTTTCACACATAACTCATGACACTGACAATGCTGTGCTATCACACAGAATGCCGTGTGTGTGTGTGTGTGTGTGTATGTATGTGTGTATTTGTGTGCATGACAAAGAAAAAGTGTGTGAGTGTGTATGTGTATGTGAGAGAGAGAAAAGAGAATGTGTGTGTGTGTGAGAGCATGCACATGTGTGTGTGTGTGTGTGTGTGTGTGTGTGTGTGTGTGTGTGTAAGGGGAAACAATCACTGCAATACAGCCATTTTGTTTAATGAAGAATGGAAGGCTGGCATTCAGAGACGTGGTTATGTGCCGCATATTAATGTGTGCTCTGTAGACATCCTCCCCCTTTTTAAATGAGTGGCACAGGAATGAAGCCCTCTAATAGAACAGCCACAGTGGGAGCAGGAACTCACAAGGTAACATATCATCACTAAACCTACAAATGTGGCGCATGGAATTCCGCAGAAGAACAAGTTGCTGTCTTACAAGAAGAAAAGCTCGTCCCTGGGTTAAAATGTTTGGGTGTTTTCAAAATGATAGCCAGAGTCGTAGCAGATTGTTCAATAAATGCTTCATACCCAGGATGAAGGGAGACATTATGGGATGCCCAGGGGGCTTTGGAAATCAAATACAATGTTTGAGTAGCACAATTTGAGGTACATTATAAAAAAGCAATTTGAATTGCCAATGAGGTGACACATATCTGCATGCTAATTAGACCTGTGTCAAGCTTAGTCTGCAGGCTTCTGTTGATGGCTTGGAATGCGCTTGTAACTCTGCTGAGAGATTGTTTCTGCATAAATTATCAGCTTTGTCCTACTAATCATTTTTCGCAAACAAACATGAAATGTAAGATCATAAGGCAATTCTGAAATTAAAATTATTGATTGATAAAGCCTAGATTTCAGAATCTAATTAGAGGAGGCACAAACAAAAGCTGATATTATTACAGATTGTGCCTGAGCTAACAACCAGATTGTGCAAGGCTTGTAATTTATCTTTGTTTATGCAGCCAGGATATTAAAAATGTAATTAAAATGGTAAAATGATCTGATCAGAAATAGCCACCTAGTGGCAAGTATATTATTTTAAATGGATTATAAAAGCAGTGGTCTGTGCAAATAAAAGGGTTTTTTTTTCCCTGACAAACGTAGCATCTCATTGAAAACTTGCTGAGCAATTTGTCTTTTGCTAATAAGTTGTCTTTTGTGTTTTGTTCCATAGATAAGCAACATCATTTATAACCCTCATTTGCACACTAATAAACATTCTGTTATTACAGGTGGTGTTAGGAACATCTTTCATAAATGATGGCATATGAAAATGAACCTAAAAAGATACCCACACCCCCTTTCTAGACATTTACTATATACATTTTGTAGAATTAGAATATTCAGCTGACAGAGTTGCTTATTAACTTACCTGATTGCTCTGTTTAAACCATGAAAATGTAGCAATACTATCAATCTGTATTTTAGCTACTTCCGTAACTTGGTTGCTTAAAAATACTATAGAAAACACACGGGGCTCAATTTACCAAGTCTGTACAGATTCAATTACTAAAATTCAAGGTAGTAAAGAGGTCTTTGTGATTTATACGTTATTTTTACCCTCATTTAGCACCTTTTTAGAGGTGCCAAATGGATTAAGTATTTAAGAAGCAGACTGTTTAATTGCACATAATATAAAAATGTATTTTAAAACCCGTCTGACATCATGAACCATGGACTGTGGGGCTGCCACAGTAAGCTTTGCAATATACTAACTGCAAGCCAGATTATTAAAAACAAACTATAAACAATTTTTTTCAAAAAATGTAATAGGAAGCTTGTAAGTCCATGAATGGGGCTTAACTTATGTATTTCTTTTTATTTCAGATTTCCACATGAAACTGCTATGGAAATACTCAATTCCTTTTTCAGAAATTCACAATTTAGGGTCCTGTCAGCAGCTCTGGGGTCTTTTGTTAGGTGCACTTAAAATGCCAGATTAAATATTAATATGTGGTTAGAGTTGTGCTATTTTGCAAGCTCTGAAATCCTATTAGTAAATCATGAGCTGGTGACTGATGCAAGAAATTCCTAGGTGCCAACAGTGCATATTGCCCTTCAATCTGATGGATCACTAATTTTTAGTAAATCAGGGCCTTGGACCTTATGCTGGAAGCAGATGTATGTTTTCCAGTGACAGGAAAAGCAGTCTAATGAATACAGCAATTTTTTGCCCCATATGTGTACCCTAGCAGGCAGTATTGTTTGGCATAATCAGTAAAGTATTTGAATACAAATGTCCATTTGGCTTTCTCTGCATGAGTGTTGCTTTCCTTAAACAGCAAACTTTTGACCGGTTTGTGGGGAAGCTGGCAGAAAAACAATGGATTATTAAAGAGAAACACTGGAGTTTTGCAAATGATGTCTAGGTTAGTATGGCAGAGTGGCACAGTAGGGAATTTCCAGGAAGAAGTAGCATCAGCTTCACAAGCATGCAGTATAAGCCAGGCAGTGGAACAAAATCCTTTAAAAGGGACTTATTGCCCACTGCCCAGCAGTGTTTGAGTTGCACAGAGATTGTATACTTGTGCCTGGGTTTCATATTTCATAATTGTTAGGGGCTGGAAGGGACCTTACAGATCACTGAGTCCAGCCCCCCTGTACTTGGGCAGGAAAGACTGCTGGGGTCAGTATGGTGGTATAGTCAGCTGACTAGGGAGAAAATGGCATTCAAGAATGTAGGGATGGGGGAAAATTAAGACTGAAATGCCCTTAAATCATAAGCCACTGCTCTGGAGAAGTGAAAGCCTCTTGACATATGGCATGCTTTGATACGTGGCTGAGTTCCAACCCACACTCTGATGCCTTGCTAACTGCCAGAAAAAGGTCTTTATTGGCAATGTTTATTTCATACAGATGGGTCCTGCCTCCTAAGTCCTCATAATATAGATTTAAGCATCTTATTTAGGTATTTACCAATTATAAAAAGTGTTTTCATGTCTACAGATGCTAATATAGCATATGTTATCTCCTGTTTCACATCTGTCCCTTTTATTTTCATAGGTTCTCTTTCACTTTCCTTCATTTTTAGGGGTCTGCTGGCACTTCTGTAGAAATGATTTCTAAAAGTTGAAGTAAAAAGATCTACTGACCTCTCCCACCTCTACTGCCAAGACTACTTCACAGTCACTGAGAAGCACAGTTTGAAAAGTGTAACAAGTCTTTCATGTGTTCATAACCATCTCAGGTCAGCTTTTTCAAAATACACTAGCATAAAACAAAAAGATTTAATCTTCAAATAAAATTAAATACAATTAGCAAATTTAAGTTTTCTTCCATATGAAACAATAAATATATACCTTTAAGATTAATACATTGAAAATACTGCATGTGATTTATGCTTTTTATGACTAGTTGCCATTATACAAAATTTGCATGCCAAGTTGCAACTGTTAATGTCCATAGTCTGACTGGATTGTAACAAAAAGGAAACAATCACAATATTATTTTTATAATAGACGGTCTTTTTTAATATTTTAAAGCATTAAATCTTTTCTTTTATTTAAAGACTGTGATCTGATAGTCTAGAATCAATAGTCTTTCTGGCATTGACATTGCAAAGTAATATGCAGTTAAAAAAACCCAGCACACTAAACAATCTGAAACATTCCAGCGGGCTTTTAACATGAGTTAGAGCCTGCTGGAAATACAATCTTATTGGCTGAGTTTCATGGAGAGTGTTCTAATTTCCACTAAGTCCTGATCAATGGGAATTTATTGCCACTTAGACAAATAGAAAGCCAGATTATTTGCACAAAACCAAATTGGTCTGAATATATGACCAACATCAGAAATACAGGGGTTTTTTAAAATTTGTCTGTGGTTGCTTTTTTATTGTTCTTTTTTCCAGAACTCTACAGGCACATATTGTAAAAATGATTGTTAAGGCAAGAAAGCTAACAGTTATTTTAAAAGGCTTCTCCAGGAATGCATATGTCATTGTTTTTTTAACTGTAGTTCCTGTCTTGTGAAGTGTCTTTCTTACATGTTTACAAAAATGTCAGGAACCTTCTTAACAGGCTATTAATACTACTGTGGTCCCTCTTCCACACACAAATACACCCCCCCACCTCACCACACACATTTTCTCAATGTTCATCAATATATTACAAAGTCTGCATTTCATTACCATATCATAGAGAGTATTGATTTTTGTTGCAAGCTAAATATATATTTTTTAAAGATCTTTTACCCTTGTAGTAGGAATCACTGGCTGAACCATAGCCTGGTAAGAAAGTTGTCCTATAGCATGTGATACAGTATATGCTTTGGCAAATACCAAAAACAGCAATTTAGGCAGAAATTTCAATGCTTAATTCCAGTTTTACAAACAGGAAAATTGTGCGCTAGATCTTGTTACATGCATTTCATGTTAAAAAGGGAAACAATCCTAATAGACCTTTCAGCATAATAAGATTCAGGCCTTAGCAGTAAAGAAAATGATTACAAGTTTTATTAGTCTTCAACTAGTTTCCAAACCAGATCTAAAAAGTCACCCTGCACCTATATAAAGAGGATTATTTATGTAATTATCTGTACATCTGTCCTCATCAGCCACTGTATACAGTCATTTCATAGCATTCAGATTCAGCACAAAAACATCAAGGCCTAAGTACAAATATTATTACTATAATGGGTTTTCATTTCTAGAGGTCATCAGGGGAAAGGATTAATTTTGCTTTCTTTATTGTATACACAGAACAGCACACGGGGTCATATTACAATGCCTCTATCTAGAAAATCACATTCAGATGTAATGAAAAAGGCACTTCTTAAAACAATTTCACAATTTTAGGTGCATTAACTGTATTTTACTCCATTTATATATTACTTTCTTTTACATACACAGAGACATTTATTTCACATATTAATTGATTCTCATTGATTTTTTTCAGAGAAAACTATATGCCTTTTCTGATTGTTATCAGATTCTCTTTTTCCTTCAAGATTTCATATGTATCAATACTAATCTGTAAACATTTTGTATCATGAATAGCTGTAAAGCATTTTTTCAAATTGTTAGGGAACTTAGTCTGTTGGCCACAAAAAATATAGTCCAAATATTGCATTTCCTTACAGTTTCTATATATCACAGATAAAAGAATCCCAGTATAACAACTTACTGGCACAGCCCTATTTTTTGTCACTTTCTGCCCAAGCACCTTGGGTTTGGGTGTCATGTAAATGAGAGAACCACGTTACTAGAATTTCTCGTCTACCTTATATGAAACTGATATTCTGCTGTCTGAGAAACTTAATTCATTCTAAGATGTATTCATGTTAAATAGAGATCTGGGGTTTGCATTCTACAGACAGGGTCAGTGATAGAAGGAAAAGGTACCTAAAAGATTATGCCTTAACGTATTCAGAATATATGTACATGCAGTGTCTGTTTAACAACTACAACACTAATAATCAGATTTCACCCACAACAGGTCACCTTCTTTTGTCTAATTTGAACTCACTTCACCCTCGTGGGTTTAAAAGTTCAACTCGAAAATTGACTGCACTTCACATAGGAAGAACTGGAAAAAGGAAAAGAAGAGGAAAAGTTAAAATTGATGTGAGAAAAAAATGGTAAAAAGCAGTGTAGAGATGGGATGAGAGAAGAAACGAACAAAAAAGGTAACAAATATTAGAATAGAATCAGAGAATAATGACAACATTCCATTGTATGCCTTACAGAGGACAATCATTTGTGCCAGTCTCAAAAATGTAGATATAAAAATGACATATACTTTCCCATATCATAAATATGTCCACTTTAAATGATAATATATAGTTATATATAATGATCTAATATTGTCTTCAGGCTAGTAAGAAACATTTTTTTGGCCTTTTTAATGAATGAATATCCCTTGCTTCAACAGAAAAAGTAGAGTTTAGCTGTAGGAAAAAGATTGACCAACTTCAATTAATTCAAACTTCACTGGATAAGCGTATCCCTATTTAACATTCTTTGGACTTATTTTTGTTTCAATGTATTTGCTGAGATGCAGAAATGCCTGGGGGCATTAAGACTTCAGAGGTCAGGAGCACTCAGAGGGAGCACTCAGAGGCTGCATACATGTTTAAATAATCTGGGAGAATTCTCCCCGGTTTGTTCTTCTGGTAGAAAAGACTTATCTGGAGAAGCTTGAACAGACATTTATAAGCTGAGCCCTTGAAGAGCAGAAAGCTTACAGTGTTGACTCTGCATAAGCAGGGAGCTTCTGTGTACACATCTCATCATGTTCTTCAGGCTTCCTCAATCTGCCCAGAGACAGAATGGCAGTAGTGCCCAGGGCAGTCCTGATTGGCTGACCCAGATTGCTCAGTCAGCTTGTGTGTCTCTGCCTCAGAATGTGGGCTTGTGAAAGGGGCACGTTTTGCTCCCTGCTTATCTGGAGCAGCACAGTCCAGAAAGTGACACACTGTATCTTGGGGTGGGAGTGGAGGACAGAACTGGAGCAAAGCACCTTGGGATGCTGGAGGACTTTTCTGTGGCTTCTCTTAGAAGAGAACATGTGCAGATGAGTTACAAACTCACTGGGGGGGGAAGGGGGGGCAGCTCAGCAGGGAATAGGGGACACTCTGATTACCAGGGCACCCCTCAGGGTTACCAGAAATAACAGCCACAAACTGAAGGAGAATAGATTTAGATTGGACATAAGGAAGAAATTCTTTATAGTAAGGGTTGTCAAAATATGGAATGGGCTTCCAAGGGAGGTGGTGCTTTCCCCTACCTTGGAGGTCTTCAAGAAGAGATTAGACAGGCATCTGGCTGGGGTTACTTAATCCCAGCGCTCTTTCCTGTCTGGAGCAGGGGGTCGGTCTCTTTCCTGCCTGGAGCATGGGGTCAGACCCAATGATCTACCAGGTCCCTTTTGACTCTAGAAATCTATGAATCTATGTTCACTTTCCCAGGAGAAACTGTCCTGGGATTGATTTAACTCTGACTGTTCCCAGGTTATTTTTCTCTTGGGGAGGACATTTTGACTCTGGGAGAAAAATTCTTGAATGTCTATATACTTGTGGTTTCTCTTGGGAGAGCAGTGACTGTCCTGGAAACTGAATGTTTATATGTGGCCAAAAACCTTCTGTACATGAAGGAGTATGCACAAATTTATAGGCAAGAAGTAATGCATGTTTTCTTCTTGTAAAGTGGCTTTGTATTAAAAAGAACCATAATGACACTTTGGGGTGGAAAGCAACCTGTTTAAATTCGCTGATGACACCAAAATTTGGGGGGAGGTGAGCACGCTAGCAGGGAGAGAGAGATTGCAGAAGGATCTGGATAGGTTACAGGGGTGGGCAAACAGGAACAGGATGTGTTTCAATACGGACAAGTGCAGGGTGCTGCACTTGGGTAGTAGGAACCAGCAGCACACTTATACGATGGGGAACTCCCTACTTGAGAGCACGGAGGCGGAAAGGGATCTTGGTGTCATTATTGACTCCAAGATGAACATGGGCCGACAATGCGAGGTCATGGTTGGCAGGGCTAACCGGACCTTGTTGTGCATCCACAGGTGCATCTCGAGTAGAGCCAGGGAGGTGATCCTCCCCCTCTATGCGACGCTGGTCAGGCCGCAGCTGGAGTATTGTGTCCAGTTCTGTGCGCCCCATTTCAGGAGGGATGGGGACAACATGGAGAGGGTCCAGAGGAGGGCCACCCACATGATCCGGGGACAACAGGGCAGACCCTACAGTGAGAGACTGCGGGCCCTGAACCTATTCAGCCTCCACAAGAGAAGGCTGAGGGGGGACCTGGTGACCGTCTATAAACTCACTAGGGGGAACCAGAAGGGCTTGGGGGAGACGCTGTTTCCCCTAGCCCCCGCTGGCATAACAAGGAGTAATGGGCACAAGTTGATGGAGAGGAGGTACAGATTGGACATCCGAAAAAACTACTTCACAGTTAGGGCGGCTAGGAGCTGGAACCAACTTCCAAGGGAGGTGGTGCTGGCCCCTACCCTGGGGGTCTTTAAGAAGAGGCTGGATACTTACCTGGCTGGAATCATTTGAATGCCGTTTTTGTTTTTAGGGTTTGTGTTTTTTTTTTTGGGTTGTTCTCCCGCCCTGGCGGGGGGGCGGGCTAGAAGATCTATTAGGTCCCTTCCGGCCCTAAAACTATGAAACTATGAAACTATGAAACTATGAAACTATGAAACTATGAAACTATGAAACTATGAAACTATGAAACTATGAAACTATGAAACTATGAAACTATGAAACTATGAAACTATGAAACTATGAAACTATGAAACTATGAAACTATGAAACTATGAAACTATGAAACTATGAAACTATGAAACTATGAAACTATGAAACTATGAAACTATGAAACTATGAAACTATGAAACTATGAAACTATGAAACTATGAAACTATGAAACTATGAAACTATGAAACTATGACACTGTGAAGAATATTATGACATTCAGTATCAAAACACAGATTTTCAGAAGTTCCCTAAATACGTGTACATAAAAATACTGAATTTTCATAGAACCACAAAAGACACTTTTCAGGCTATGCACCTGTGTTTTTAACCTACACATGAACATACCATTAAGGCAATGAAAACAAAAACCCATTCTGCATGCCCTTGAACAATGTGAAAAACAATGTTTTGAGTTTTTTGAAATCCAGAGAGTATGCTGGCCTTCTGATATTGTGCGTTCACAGTGAATAACTCTACCTTCAAACACCTTTAATTGTACTTTTCAAGTACAATGGAACTGAATTAAAACATCATTACATTCTTAGGATTGGAACCCTATTTCCACAAAAATCTATTGGCAGGATTTATCCCTCATGTAGGGATTTCATAACCTTAATATAGCCACATTTACCTTTAAAACACAATTATTGTTAATTGCTTACTGATAACATTAACAAGTTGATTATTTCAGATCATAATCTCCTTTGAGCAAGAACAGTCTATTTAAGTCTTGTTTGTGCTTAAGAAACACATATTAATAATAAAATAACCAACATTAGGAAATGAAATAATTAAAAAAAGTGTAAGTAGTTTTTCTAGCAAATAAATTACAAAAAAAACTGGCACTGCTTTATAAAATTAAATATGTTTACTAGATTCAAAAAGAAATTCCTCTGGTGTTAAAATTAGCAGAAAACAGCAATTAATGCTAAAAAAGAGACAAAACAGTAAGTGATATCATTTTTGCAAGGGACAGTCTAAATTACAACTCCCCCCAAGAAACACTAGTTTATGCTGTTGTCTTTGAATGAACAAAATCAGGAAAATAGTTGTAGGTGTATATATATTGTTATAACCTGGTAAACCTACCTTGCTTCAATATATAAGAAAAGAAATAAATGCGTGTGAGACAGTAACAGTTAATATGGGTCACGCTAATAAATGACAATTCATTTCACAGTCTTTGTTTTCCTTGCATTCTTAGTTTTTTTTTAAGCATGCATGCAAACTTTGTAAAACTAGGATTCCCTTACCTTATTGGGCCTTTAGGTTGTTTTAAAATTCTTATTCTTCAAGAAAAGTTTCTAAAACATTAAAAAGAAAACAAGCTATTAATTGTATCAGAAAAGGAAATATCATTACAAAAAAGCAGTGATGCCAATGGTTCTCTTTTCTTTTCTTTCTTTTGTTTTAAATATTGTCATATATTTCCAGGAAAAAAATTTCTCAGGCCCCATTTTCATGTGTGCTCAAGAAAGTTCCTCTGGTATATCAAGGAATCCCTCACACTTAGTAATATATTTAATGCAGGAAGGTCATAACATTTTGCCCTTATAATGTCCTCATGATGAAGTACCGGATTCTATAAACCATATTTAAAGCTCTTAAAACATTTCCAGAATTCAGTATTTTCAACTTGAAGTATTCAAAACTTATCTGTCAGGTAACCAACTCCCCCCTCCTACCTCCGTCCTTAACCCTCTGTCCCCACCCCCACTCCACCATATTTGCTTTAAAGTCATAAGAGTTTAAAAAATGAGGGTTCCTTTTATGTGCCTTCTTAAGACACTGTGTCTCCCAGGTTAATCCCCTACAAGCTCTTCCTCCCTTCTGGAAAGATCAGGTCTCCTTCCTATCTTTTATTCAGTAGTTTCACAGTGGCGGGATATCAACAGGGAAACATGAAGAGAGGGAAGAATCTCCTCTTCCCAGTGATGCTGAGGTAAAGGTGCCAGATGACCAGGAAAAAAAAACACTTCATGAAAAAAACCCATCAAACTCTGTTCAAATTGGCAGCACCGCAGGAATGGAATGTGTACATGTAATTTAAAAAGTCCCATGTGGTGATTTTCAGTTTTTTGCTTTCAAAGTCCTAGTAAAAAGGCAAGCTTTTCAAGCCTGATCTAGGTAACATCCAGGACCTATCTGTGACATCTGCATCTATACTTTGAGAAAACCAGAGTTCTAATAACATACTTTTTGCAGCAACCAGCTGAGCTAGAGAAACTCTTCCTTTATTACCAAATAATATTTTCTTTCTCTTGGAGAAAGACATTGGAGAGTGAATATATATTTACACTTATATTTATGGTTTGAAACATTAATATAGAAATATACCAGGAGAAGTTGACGGTTTTGGCCCAACTTGTGATACATTTCCCCTCTCCCTCCCATTCCCCACCTACCTCTACAATGGTACCTCTACAAAAAGTCAGTGTGGCATCTTACAAATAACTAATTAATTTGGAGAGGTCTGGACTTTTCATAGACTACAACCTACTTCATCAGATGCTGTAAAATAGCATCTGAAAAAGTTTCATAATATCTGACCAAATAGGTTGTAGTCTATGAAAACTCATTCTTCTGTGAACAAGTTAGTCTATAAGGTGCCACCCTGCCCCTCTGCTTCACTTTAGAATAAATTGGAAAAATTCCTTTCTCTATTTTTACGATGTACTCTCTTGAGTCTTATCACAAAGTTGAGACTCTAGTATCTTAGTCTCTGAATCATAAGGCCAAGGTGTTCACTAATAAGAATGTGAAAGAAATATATAACACAAGTAGGTTGGTTCTTGCTGATATTAAAGTATCTCTTACCATAGGATAGTTTAATGTCCAAATTGAGCTTCACACAAAGTCTCACAACACACATGATGTACCCTGATGTTTCAAAATGTTATGTTATCGGAATAATACAAAAGCTGGACACTATTGTGAGTACTTTAGCCAGGCTCCTTTGTTCAGCAGTAGAGTGAAAGATGTGTAATACTCTACATACAGTATTCATGAGAACTAAGTCAGAAACAGAACTTATATTAAATCATGTGGCCACTCTGATTCTGGACAACAATCTTGAAAAATATAGGGAATTCTTCTATGTGGAAAATACACAAGATTTTCGGTTTTTATTCATTCTTATTTAATAAAGCACTTATAGGTACAGGGGGGAGGAAATGGTTTTCCCATTGCACAAATGTTTTCAACATGTCAACATTTTTTACCGTTTTACATGAGGGTAAACCCACAATCTTTTGAAGGTTATTATGAAAAACAAGAAAGAGAAGTTCTGGAATAGCAAACAACCTGGCAGTTGGGATTCTTACCTATAGGAAATTGATGCACAAATCCCTGGCCCAGCTCAGGCAAAGCAGGTACTAAAACCTTGCTTGCCCACATTATAGAGTGAGTGTCTTAAACTCTGGAGTTGGTTTATCCCAGTCTCTCTCATTAGAGATGTTCCATTTTTATAAACTTTTAAATATTCATTGGGCCAGTGGAAGAAAGGGTTCTGATAACTGTAGTCCAGTGGTTATGGTAACTAGGAAGTAAAAACTAAGGTTTGAACTGTTGCTCTAATTAAGAGACAATAAGCATTTGAACATGAGTTTCCCAAATCTCAAATGAGTGCCCTAGCCACTAGGTTGCTATCCTTCTATGATTCATGTGAATCCAGAAAGAAAATGTTGTCCACAATTTAAAATGGAATTTCTATGTAGCTGCTAATCCTGAGCAGTAAACATGTCCAAAGCCTGGAACGGTTAAAGAGCAACTTATCTCACTCTCCGCACCTTTATCTTTATTATCACTTGAAGACAAATCCTTTCTGAAGATCTGCAAGGCAGTAAGTAAAACTAACATGAATGTCAACAAGCATCCAAATAAATTAAAAGGAAACTACATCATCTTTAGATAAAGGAGAAGTTTTACAATGTAGCAAAAGCCTGGTTAATTTGGAAGGCAAATTATTTATATGTGAAACTATTCACACATGGAGGAAGAAAGACATGATAGCAGTTAATATTATCCAAGGACAATTGAGTGCCTATATTTGATGTTACTGTCTTCACATTAGAAACTCCAGAGTCCTTATATAGCCTTTGATGCCTGGGATGACCAGATGTGGTAGATTTGAGGGTTTAACTACTAATCAGAATAGAGAATTTTGCCTTTCAGAATTCTAAAGTTTGGGATCCATAAGATATTTTTAAGATAGTTGATATTTAAAAAGAATTAAATCTATATCAGGTAACCTGTGCAATATCCAGTGTGTGTATTCAGGGTTGGCTTAAAGCAATTGGTGTCCTATGCACACCACAAGTTTTGTTCCAAGTCTTTGCCCCCATTTGCATCTACCTTCCACTTGGATCTTTATCTCCCTGCCCTTCCACTCCACCAAGAGAGATGTAGGAAGCTATGCCACCTTAGCATTTAAAGGTTATCGGATTAGGTTATATCTAAGCTAAATCCACAGTATTCTTTCTCTTCTGCTACATAGAGAACTTATCCACATTTGAAAGCGTTTGCCAAATTAGGCTATCCCTGTTGAATTATAACTAGGAACATCAAATACCCCTGAAAATACATGCAGCCAGTATAATTTATACCAGCAAGAGTTCTTTTGAGTGAACAGCTTATCTCAGTTCTCTGAATTGAAGAAGGTATCCCAGCAAAAAAGAACTTTTTCTGAATTTATCACATCCCTGACAGCTGTTCCAACAAAACTTTTTAGGGAAAATCAAGCCACAGCTCTGGGTGCAGCAGTGGTCCTACTTGCAGTCAACACCCTCCTGAGCTATGCATTTTAGAACTATAGTTTAGGTTACATTCAAGTTCACTCTCTGAAACTTTTCCCTGTGTCTAGGTACAGACATTCAAAAGCCTGAGGCAGAATTCATCTCAGTGATGTGGTTTTCCATAAGTGGCATAGTGTAGATTGGTAGCGAATGTAACACATATTCACCCTTTGGTCAGGGGGAGGGAGAGCAAATCTTAGACTGGGTTCTGCCATTTATAAACCAGTCTGTGTATGCTGAACGTCTATTCTGTTATTGGTAAAGAGCAGTTTCCAATCATTTATACTGGTAAAAGTGTAATTTCTGTACCTGGTCTATAAGAGTTCAAAATGTAGATTCAGATGCATCAATACAATTTCTAAGGCATGTGCCTATAGTATCTATAAATTAATGCAGTCCTCTGAGTATACTTATTTTGAAACAAGAAGAAAGCTGAATTTTTTTTTCTGCTAACCTTCAACGTTTGACAGAAGACTGAATATCTACCACAGAAGCTGAATACACAGTGCAATATCTACTATAGGATTTTTATGAGAATGTGAAACAGTGTTTTCCTCTCAAACCTGTTTAGCCTGAATATATAAGTGGAAACAAGAATAGGTTGTAGGTTAGGGAAGGTTTGTAAGGTACACTCAAAAGTGGCAGGTGAGGACATGCTGAAGAGCTTTCAAGTTATCCACAACCTGCTGCTTCAGAAATACAGCTTAGCTTCTTTTAAAATTGTGAAGTTTCTGACACGTAAAACATGTAACAGACAACAGAAAAGCATTCTACAAGTATGTTAGAAGCAGAAGGAAGGGCAGTCTACTAAAGGATGATGTGGAAAAGGCTACATGTGGAGAAGTACGTAATGCCTTTTATTTCAATCTGCATGAATAATGTGGGATATGAGATGGCAAGCATAGATAGGCATATATCATGGTCTCAAACTAAGGCAAACAGGAATCACTCGGAAATTTGAATCATATGAATAGGAGATTTTGTTAGGTGGTGTTTGTGTTGGGACATGATTGTGGGAAGAAGCAAAGACAGCAGTATAGAAATAGACATAGACAAAGGGCAGAAAGCCAAACACAAGCATTAATAGTGCATTGGTGGTGTGACCCTGAGAAAGAGAGAGCTTTTGAATCAAGTGTTGACTGAAAGAGGCTTTGTGCTGAGAGCAAATAAACTATTGTTTGATTCTTTCTATGTTCCCTCATTCATAGGTTCTACATATTTATGTTTAACCCCAGATATTCAGATATAAATCACTAGAAAATGGAAAGCTGCCTGTTAGCTTTGGGGCAGAAGGTGGTTGGGATGCTCTAGAATCAGAGAGGGCAGTGGCCACACTCAGGATTTCATTCTTTTTTAAAAAAATGTGTATTCTTCCTTTATTTCTTGTTACACTAAAAAAAGTACAAGTAAAATAATAGAAATACTTAAATTAGGCTTAGATATTGGCAACACCTATATCCCATGCTCGCAGCATGCTTTGTCAAAAATGAAGCCATATATCTTACTTTATTTTTTATAATATGGGTATGAATCTACTTAGAACTGTATTGAATTGCAGGTCACAAAGAAGCCAGAGGTCATAAAGATATTTTAGCCATTCCCAACTCAGGCTGGATTTAAACATTTACTTTGGGGAAGAAACAGTGAATGCCAATTCTCAAACACCTGAGTAATCCAATTTATCAATCTCATTTTTTAAAAGTCCATATTAAAAGATAAAGGTTAAAAAAAAAGATAACACCGCAACAGAGAAGCCTAATGAAAACAAAACATGGTAACACCTATTGGTAATGAATATAGAAATACTCATGAATATACTGTTTTGTGAAAATAGCTAAACAATTTCTCAAATGACTTTTCACAGCAATATGCTTGTCCCTATACTACTCCTCTACCATGTTTTTCAGCAAAACAGAGTAAAATCAAATCACTCTTACCATATCATTAAATAACTTACTAACAATTACAACTTGTGAATTTTTAAAAGTTTAATTAAGCCATGTTTAAATTTACCAAAGCTTATTTCCTTTTAATCAGCTCTGGATGTTGGTTCTAGTTGTGTATTGCTACAGCATTAAATGTCCTCTTATCTATTGTTGCCTTGACTTTAGGGTTCACAAGCATATAGCAATCTCTTCCTCTGAGGCTTGGGATATTAAATTAAAATATAAAACGTACACTGTTTTCATATAACCAGGAGCCTCTCCAAACATTATTTGATACATTAAAATGCATTTACATTTTTCAACCTCAACTAGGAATAAGTATGTTGACTTACTCATATAAAAGCTGTAGTGATGTGTTCTTATATTCTGTCAAGTTACAAAACTGCAAATTTGCCTAAAGGGCAAATTGGATTTTATCTGTCTAAAGCATTAATATAAAACAAATCTACATACCTCTTCCTTCATATCACAACCCAGTTTTCAGCCATATTTTATGTTTCTAAATGTAAGCAATGTTTCCTGTGATGTACTTTCTGTTTTTTTGTTTGTTGCTTTAACCACTGCTGAAGTAGAATACATTTTGTAAAGTTTGGTCATGTTAGACTTCTGTATCTGCTTTTAATTAGCGACATTTTGATTTGGAATTTGCAATGAGTAACTAGAAAGTTTTGGCCCAGTCCTTCAGTCATGACTTGGGTATCTATTTCAGCGGGAGCTTTTTTGCAGAAACATCCCATTGGTTGGGGGTTTGTTAAAAAATTAATAGCTAGCAGTTTTCTTTTGCATTAGATGAAGCTCTCTTTTTAAAGTCATCATTGTTAATTATCAGAATCCTTCTCCACTATAGTCAATGACTTAGAACTATGTTGTGACATTGCATCATCTATATAGTTGTAAAATAGATTTAATACAATCACAAATAAATCATTGACAAATAAATTCAATAAACATGGTCTGAATATTGAGCCTTGGCAGACATCACAGTCCGTTTCAACCAAGGCAGATTTTTTGCCCTGTACAACAAATCTGTGTGCTCTTCTTGTTAAGCAGTCATGAATCTGAGTTAAATGACTTATCCTCAAGAGCATCATTGTCTTATCTTGTCTAATCAGCATCCCAGAGTCAATCAAATCAAATGCTTTTGTTAAAATTGCAAAATACAATGCCAGTAGTTTGATTCTATACAAGTCCTGGTCACTGTGAATATTAGTAATAAATTGTTGGGAGGAGTTTTGATTCAGTCCAAAGGAAAAAGAAAAAGAAAGCCCCTGTCTTAAAGACTTGGTGAAATCTTGCCTTAGGGAAGTCAATGAGAGGTATGCAATTGACTTCAGTGTGATCAGGATTTCACCTTGAGAGTGTAAATAACAGATTAACTCATTAGGCCTAAAGTCATTAGGCACTTTATTCAGTATTATAGTGGCATGCAACATTACTTTTCTAAAAATAAACTGGAGTGGGAAAATTTTCCCCTCACTGCACACAGTGAGTTGTTTCTCACTAAGCAGTTACCTACAAGATCATGAATTAATACAGGTATGATTTTTATAAGCTAGATTGGACAAGCAGGGTCTGCCCACAGCGAGGCACAACCCAAACTAACTGTAAGTGCCTAACGTTTGAATGTACATAATATTTTGCAACATCTCACGGTTAAGTTCCATGTTATCACAGTGTACCAATCACCACATATTAGTCTGCTCCAGCTAAAGAATAGTTGTATAAAAGTGGTCCTATTTTGGGGGTCTTTATGTGCTAGTTTAACTGTAGAGCAATAATGGATGCTAACATTCAATATTCCTAATGCTTTAGGAAGTATTAGTCCAGCATAAGCATAGAATGTATAGTACCCAAAGGAAGCATGAGAAATTACATTTAAAGGTTACTTAAGTAGATTACAGTAATTTTATTTTGTAAATAAGAACTGCGCTAGTGAAGTCCACTTGTGTTAAAAAGCCACTCACAGAGACTGAAGATTAACTACCTCACTTTATTTTATTTGAATACTGCATTCATTTATTTTGAACTTTTCCCCCTCTAGGATGCCTCATTTCTTTGTAAATACCTAACGATTAAGACCCAAATGAAATATTAGACTCCAATGGTAACCCCAGTATGACATGTAGTAGCCATTTTGCTCCAACACAATACAATAGTTATCAGTTATTTTGATCTATTTTTTTCCAGTAATTTTTCTAGGAAGTCAATGAAATTGAATTCACCTACTAGGATGCAGATTCATGACTTAGCCACTTAGAAGTGTTACAGAGAATTTCAAACCCATATAGTAAACATTGTAGGGTTTTTTTGTAATAAAACACACAGCATTGTCAATTCACACAATTTGATATAACTCTTCTATTATTTGCTGGAGAGGGGTTTAAGCCTCATTCCTGACTACACGAAAAAGCCAAATCTTGTTTTTATTTTATACCAAGATTGTAGCCCTCACAGTTCAAGAGAAAAGCCTGAAAATGTCAGCAGAGTACACCTTAAATGTCAAAAACTAGAAGGCAAACAAAAGAACCCACCATTTATTATTTTTAAGATCTCATGGTTTTTAAGCCACTGGCACAATCTGATATTATATTTTAAATATGGGTTTGGCAATGTTGACCATGTTTACAACAACTGTAGAACACTTAAAAAATTAACAAAAATAATGTCACAAAACATCTTTTAAAAAAAATGCATAAATATATTCAGAATTTAACAATATACAATTATTGACCTGTTTTTCATAATACCTTTGTGCTG
The DNA here is from genome assembly GCF_000455745.1 of Alligator sinensis. Classification (NCBI taxonomy): domain Eukaryota; kingdom Metazoa; phylum Chordata; order Crocodylia; family Alligatoridae; genus Alligator; species Alligator sinensis. The sequence goes on from NW_005841834.1 coordinate 2,368,712, forward strand.
TGACTATTTTTCAGAGAACTAACCTCAGTCAGAAAGTCTCCCTCTGTAACTATACTATAGCTTTTTGCTGAGGCTAACAATCATTCAGTCTAACAAAGGCATAATTTGTGACCATTACATTTGTGATTGGTTTTAAAATGTCATTGTTATAATGATTTGTAGAGATGTTATGAAGTTGAAGCTAAAACACGTACAGTAGCTGTAAATTAAGAGAAGATGCACTTCATTATGGAAGTGTTACAAACAGATCAAACTCCTACAGTGCAGCACTTTTTGCTCATCAGAGCAGAGTTTTGAGTTAGAGACAGAGAAGTTGCATAGTTAGCTGTGGCATTTTACCCAGCTTTGTCTAGATAAAACAACAGAAAAAACAGTTACGTTTCCAGTGAAAAATATTTAACTGTACAATATTACTTTTGAGGGTTTCAAGCATTTTAACACCACATTTTAAATGTCATTGCTAGAGTAAAAAGTTACATAAACACTTTTCATACCAAGATGGCTTTGCAATTCCACTATTTTGCAAGGGCATCAATGATTGGTTCCTATAATTTAAAAACCCTTGTTTTGATCAAAACCAGAATATTCTAGTAAATGCACAAATAAACTGAAATGGGTTATTGCAGGATTGATTTAATTGATGGTTAATAGTTAACTTAATAGTTTTTTGTTGTCATATATTTGTGATATTAGAAAGTAATGCCAGATTGTGGCATGTTCATATTAGGATTTCATCATTTGAAATTAGATTCTTTTGAAACTTTTATTAATTCTGAAAATTATTACTAAATCCTAGAAGTTAATTATGTTAAAGTGCTTTGATAACAAAAGATGTCATTACTCAAATACTTAGGACTAAGCACACATTTATGTGCTTAGGTGCGTAAATGCTTAAAGAGGAAAACCATAGGAAAAATATAGTAGGATGTAAGCTAACCTATTTAACAATTTCTTTGCCTCCATTTTTCTGAGCAGGGACCGGGTCACCTCCCCCACAGGGACCCACGCAGGCCCCAGGGGAGGCACACCCAGGCCTAGGGTCAGTGAGGACCTAGTCAGGGAACTTCTGGAGGGACTGGACATATTTAAATCAGCTGGTCCTGACGCTCTCCACCTGAGTGCTGAGGGAATTAGCAGAGATCATTGCAGGACCCCTGGCACGGCTTTATGAGCACTCATGGTGCTCTGGTGTGGTGCCATAGGACTGGAAAAGGGCCAATGTGGTTCCCATTTTCAAAAAAGGGAGGAAGGAGGACCCAGGAAACTATAGGCCAGTTAGTCTTACCTCAATCCTGGGTAAGCTTTTTGAGAGAATTATCCTGGCACATGTCCACAAGGGGCCAGCAGGGGAGATTATGCTTAGGGGCAACCAACATGGGTTCATTAGAGGCAGGTTCTGTCAGACCAACCCGGTGGCCTTCTATGACCAGGTCACAAAATCCTTAGATGCAGGTGTAGCAGTGGATGTAGTCTTTCTGGACTTTAGGAAGGCCTTCGATACTGTCTCTCACCCCATTCTCATTAAAAACTTAGGGGACTGTGGTGTTGATACCTACACAGTCAGCAGTGGGGTACCGCAGGGCTCGGTCCTTGGGCCCGCACTGTTCAACATCTTCATCAGTGACTTGGACGAGGGGGTAAAAAGCACCCTGTTCAAATTCACAGACGACACTAGGTTGTGGGTGGAAGTGGGCATGCTAGAAGGGAGGAATAGGCTGCAATCGGTCCTAGATAAGTTACAGGGGGGGGTGGATGAGAACAGGATGGGTTTCAACACTGACAAGTGCAAGGTACTGCACCTGGGGGGAAGAACCAGCAGCATACCTACAGGCTGGGGAACTCCCTTCTCATCAGCCCAGAGGCCGAAAAGGATCTTGGAGTCTGTCACAGAGCACTGAGGTGCCCTGTGCCTGAAGAGGGGAAAACTGCTAGGGAAGGAGCCCTAGCAGTGACTAAGGAGCACAGCTGTGGGTTGCCCCGGCAACCAAAGCAGGTCAGCTGACCAGAAGGGGCAGGGCCTGGCTCTTATAAAGCCCAGGAGCTGAGGTCAGAGGCAGTTCCCTGCCATCAGCCAGAGAGGCAGGAGCTCTCTAAGCCAGGGTGCAGGAAGAAGCCTGACCGCAGGTACAGCTTATGGCAGCTCTTGAGGCTTGAGCAGTGTTGTTATAGTCAGGCGGCGTATGTTTATGTTACAGCCCAGGGGCTTGTGTTCTGTTGTTGTTAAAACCGGTGGGTTGGGTGAGGCTATAAGGGGATGGAGGAGGCCTCATAGGGGACTCACAGCAGAGTGTGAGGACCCCAGCGGCAGCGGGCACAGCACACGGGGGGCATAGACCCCAGCCCCAGAGAGGGGAGCGCTATTGAGAAGCCCCGTGCGGGCATGGCGAGCCCCCGAGAGGGGAATGCTATTGAGAAGCCCCGTGCGGGCATGGCGAGCCCCCGAGAGGGGAGCGCTATTGAGAAGCCCCAGTGCAGGCGTGGTGAGCCCCAGAGAGGGGAGCGCTATTGAGAAGCCCCGTGTGGGCGTGGCGAACCCCAGAGAAGGGGGCAGCATTATTGGGAAGCCCAAGTTGGGCATGGCGAGCCCCAGAGAGGGGAGCACCCTATTGAGAAGCCCAAGTGTGGGCAGTGGGAGCCCTAGAAAGGGGGCCGCATTATTGGGAAGCCCAAGTCGGGCACAGAAAGCCCCAGGAGGGGGCAGCATTGTAGATAAGGCCCCAGAGAAGAGGGCACAGACCGAGAGAGGGCCAAAGGGAGCCCTAGCACCAGAGGGAGCATGCATTAAAGGAAGAAGGGCCCAGGGAGAACAGGAAGGGGCCAAAATAGCGAGAGAAGTGAGAGAACAACGATTCCATTGGCGAGGTGTGGACTGCGGTGTAAGGGAGGAAACGGAGCCGCAGATAGCACCCCCTAGCAGCGGGATAGGACAAGGGCAGCCTCCCGCTAATTAATACCAATCAATCTATTAATAACAAGGCATGGCAGGCGAGTAGGCGGGCGGTTGCCCCAGAGACAGATGTGTGGGCCACATGGAGGGCGGCCCCGAGTGACGACCTGTCACAGAGTCACTATTGATGCCTAAATGAACACGGGCTGACAGTGTGGGGACGCGGTCAGGAAGGACAACCGTACCTTGTCATGCATCCACAGATGCATCTCAAGCAGCTCCACGGAGGTGATCCTCCCCCTCTATGCGACATTGGTCAGGCTGAAGTTGAAGTACTGCGTCCAGTTCTGGGCACCACACTTCAGAAGGGATGAGGACAACATGGAGAGGGTCCAGAGGAGGGCCACCCACATGATCAGGGGTCAGCAGTGCAGGCCCTACAAGGAGAGAAGCTAAGGGATCTGAACTTGTTCAGCCTCCACAAGAAAAGCCTGAGCGGGGAGCTAGTGGCCATTTACAAACTAGTCAGAGGGGACCAGCAGGTACTGGGGGAGTCCCTGTTCCCCCGAGCACTACCAGGATTGACTAGAAATAACTGTCACAAGCTGGCAGAGGGTAGATTCAAGCTAGACATCAGGAGGCGCTACTTCGCTGTCAGGGCGGCGAGGACCAGCTTCCAAGAGAAGTGGTGCTGGCTCCTACCCTGGGGGGTTTTACGAGGGGGCTAGATGAGGCAGGGGGGTCGGACTTGATGATCTGCTCAAGTCCCTTCCGACCCTACCAACTATGATACTATGAAGTGTGTATACCATCAAGCAACACAAAACTGTAAAATGAATGCCTTAGGACTTCAGTGGTTTGATGGAGAGATTTAAAGGACCAATAGTGGAATGGTTTACTTAAAAATATTTCTTATGGCTTTTTCTATATGAGAAACATGCACTAGTATAACTAAACCATTTTAAAATTAACCTAGATAAACTGGTGAACATTTCTGGTAGATAAACTAGTGATTAACCTAGATGAATTGGTGAACACTTAGACTATCCCAATTAAGTCATGTTAAAAGTAAATTTCAGAATCACCAGATTAAATTTACCAGAACATTTTTTTAAATAGCTGAAAGACTTTAATGTATGTTATACGTGCTTCTGTTTCAATCTAGATTTTCACAAAAATAATTGAACATTTGCTCTCCTACATAATGAACTTTCTGGTTGTAAATCATTGTTAGCTTCTACTGGCATAAAGAACAAGGCCTTGGATCCAACTGGCACTGCAGAGCTCAGCCAGAATGCCAGCCTTTTCATTCTGTATCTTCAAAAGTCATTAAACAGATATACATGATTTTACCATATCAACAAAAGAAATTATGTGGCTGTATATATGCAGTACCAAATATTACTGTTATTTTTATAATATAGACTTTAAGCCAGATACTAAACTCTATTAGGAATATGCTAACATGTTTTTGCCAGCAAACAGAGTGTTATGTAGCAATGTATCACATACATCTAGAGTTCAGCTATACCTTTATATCTTCTGCACTGCATAATAATCATTAGAATAGTGTTCTGTCCATAGAGATCTATTTAAAAATAGCTAGACTGTGATTTTATTCTCAAATCACTAACAGAAAGCCCAGTATTAAAATGTAGCTATCTGTGAGCTAAAAACATGACACTCCATACTAGCTTTAACAAGTAAATTTACATCATTTTCTTTCTTCTTTTTTTTAAAATAATTTCATTTTGAAAATTACGTATTGGATTAGGAGGTTTGATATGATTGAACACAGATTGACATTCTAGTTAGCATTGTTATTCGTTGTGTAAATTATCTATAGACTATAGATGACCTTAGTCAACTTACCATTTTTTCAGCAGCTAGACACAAGGCAAAATCAGCCAATCATAAAAATATGTACTTGATTATTATGTCTCAAGATGTGTTAAATCAATACACTGCACTACCTTCAAGGCTAGGTATAAGAATATTTCTGCAGCTTCTGTAACTTGGATGGTTGAAGTGAACACGATAAATAAAAATGCTCTTCATTTATGCTCTGTGTAACCAAGGTGCATCTATAATTGTTAATTATTTAATGTTTTGCTATCTTAACTTTGCATGATTTTTACTCATTGAATTTCTTTGTAATTAAACAATGGGGCATGGATGTAAAAGTAACATACAGTTACTACAGTACCATTTTCACAATAATTCTTTCCACCATGAATGGGATGTTTCCACTGGTAACAATGGAATGTGGTGTAAGAAGAACAACATATATCCATAATGCAATCATTTGACATTACATCCAAGGATAACTTGTAATCAGATTTTATTCATAGTGCTTCATTTATGAACTTGATGTTATAATAAAATTAAAGACAAAGGAAGCTATATATATATAAACTATGGGCTATATTGCACCATGGTACAGGCACAGGTATTGCTATGGTTCAGAAGCAGTCCAGGGAAAGAATAGCCCCTATGAAACGCGCTGTTTTTCCTGTACTGTCCACTTCTTCTAGGAAGTGTAGTAATCTATTATTGATCCTTACTGGTATCTGTCTGCTTCCTTCACTCTACCCCATTCTAGCCAATGACTTTTGTTATTTCTGCTGCCACTGGACAATTGCAGTACTCAGCAACAAGCTAAAAAATAACTGTCTTCTGTGAATTGGCAAAGGGCCTGACTTGGTGATGGATTCTGATTCTGGGGATTACCATGGTACAAACAACAAGTAATAATAAACTTAACAACAAACAGTTGGTCCTCTTCAAAACATTCATGAATCCACCAACTTCAAAGCTAGCAATGGATTCACATTTGCTGCTAATAAAAACCATCACCCTGCTAATGAAGATTTATAGCACTTCTATTCCTGTTTTGTCCAATTTTAAAAATCTAAAGAAAGGGTTTTCATTAAGAGCTTATTCTGCCACTACCTTAATTTAAACTCTCCAATATGTCAATAATGGAGGTGAAGTCCTTAAATACTGAACTCAGTTATACAGTGAGCATGTCTACACGAGATGCTATGTCGCCATAGCAATGCTCTATGGTAACATAGAATTGGCAAGCAAAAACTGTAATGCCACAGCTATGTTGCTGTAGCGACTCACTCCCCTGCTATATTGTGTTGCTACATCGATGTAGTTGCTAAAAAACTGTGCCACAAGCACAGTACAGTAACAGCTGTTACTGCACCATTATTTAGTACTGCCTTTAGGAATTAAATGATGGCACGGTAACAATGGCACTATAGGGGCATGTGTAGATGTGCCCAGTAAGTAGTGATTTTCAATGCCTCGGTTTTTGGGTGCCTAGTTTAAGACAGTTAGATCAGGCTTGATTTTTCAGAAAATGCTGGGTACCCACATACGGAATGAAAATCAGCCTAAAATCAGCATATCCCTTCTGTACCTGCCATGCCTGCCACTTGACAGGCCAGAACAGGCAGCAGAGCAGCCAGTAGGTGTGAGCCAGTTTAATGCGGTGGTCACATGACCACAGGAGGGCCTTAGGATTGGAGGAGGGGGATAAGTAGCTTCCATATTAACCCAGGCCCTCAGGGCTGAGCTACCAGTTTGCTGCAAACAGCTAGAGGGGAAACATCACCTGGCTGGAGCTGCTGCTCATAACATCTTGGAGGTACAGGGCAGGAACTATGGGGATGGCAGGAGAATCCTGTTCCTGGGGTCTGACGTAAAACTATACCCTGCTAGGGAGGGATGGTATGGTGGGACTGCCTGTGGTGGGATGGTCCCCAGGAAATGCCACGCCAGTTGCCTTCCCAGTGAAAGGCAAATATGGGGTGCCTTATAGCCCCAGCCCCCACAACATGGTGGGTTACCTGGCAGTAGGGACAGGAAGGGAGCCAGGCATGTTTATAAGCACCTGAATTCCATGGGGTGTAAGACCCCAATGGCTCCAGTGATGGAGCAGAAGAGTGGCCCCAGTGAGGGGGCATAGCAAACAAAGTAGTCTGTGCAGAGTAGGGTGCACATGGATGACCTGAAGGACTGCACTGAGTGGGTGCAGAGTAGGATTTGCATAGGTAGGCTTGAAAGGCTGGATAGGGGTGTGCAGAGTAGGGCGGCAGGAGTGGCCTGAAGGACTGTGCACAGGCCAGCCCCAAAGAGCTTAGTGAGCAGTTGATGGCCCTAGTGAGAGGGCATAAAATGGAGGCCCCATTGAGGGGGTGTAGAGGCCAAGGTTAGTCTCCAGATGCCTGAGGCCAAGTTTGGGCCTGAGGCCAAGTGCTGCTCAGCAAAGGAGCCGGAGGAGTTATAGTGGGTAGTGTGGGCCTATGGACTCATATTGATTTGGATGCCATCTGCAAGGCATGGGACATGGTAGAGGGGAGGTTGGAGTTGTGTATAATGCCCTAGGCAGAGGGGTGTTAAATCAGTAGCCTCCTTCATTTTAACATCAAGTCATGGCAGGAAAGACAGGGCAGATTGCCCTTGACAGATGGGCAGGCTGAGTTTGTGGGAGGCCTCTTGATGAGCCCCCGGTCACAGATGGTGTTAACAACACTCTTCTCTTTGCACACTTGAGCTCAGGTAGGTTTGTATAAAGTGCCATTATTAAAATTTATACAAGAAAAAATAATCTTTCAGTCTGAATTGTGTATTTTCATGCTTAAAAATTAATAATATGGAATTACACATTATCCTAATAAGAAATAACAGATCAAGGTACCAATTATACTATATATGAGATTTTTTTCTTCTTAATTAAATCCTCTAACTCCTAATTGATGCCACCCAAGTAACAGTTGCTAAGAGAAGCTAAAGGATGCTTCATACAGAGGAGAAAGTCCTAGAATGTCAAATTATAAGAGTTTCTTTGCGATGAGTTGCTATAGGATTAGCTTCACAGAATGGCTAAAATACATTTGGGTGAGTCTTGTGGTGTTATAGAATGACAGAATACTATATGTGAAGGCCCACATTTTTTCTTTCAAGCACTAAAACCTGACTGAACAGGATTGTATAATGGAAAGTGAAAATCTAACAGGAATTAACTGCTGGTGACATTACTGATCTTTTTTACACTGTTCTCACACACCATCCTAGTTTCTCACCTCTAAGTCAATTTCTCAAGAGAATCCCTTGAATACACTAACTTGTATACCGACTTTGATCATATGCTTTGTGGTCTGGGACAGACACTGGATAAACCAGTTTGACCCAAATCAGTTAAGTCTGATACTACATTCAATGAAATTTATCTCAAACCAGTTTCAGTTATTTTCAAACTGGTTTATGTTCACTGAACACCTGTTCTATTATAGGTCTAAACCAGTTTCTGATTACTTAAAATGGTTTATGTGTCATGTCTGTCTCTAGCCTGTATGTTCCTAAGATCCAAAATGATGTGGATAAACTAAAAATCGTGTGTACTCAATCAGATGAAATTCATCAAGGACAAATGTGAAGTTCTGCACTTGAGACAGAATAACTGCATGCACAAATGCTGACTGAGGAATGACTGGCCAGGCTGCAGTACTTCAGAAAAGGACATGGGTAGGGGAAGGGGGTTATAGTAGACCTGAATGAACCAACAGTGTGCTCTTGTTGCAAAAAACCCCAACAGCATAGTAGTGGGCATAGCTACACATGCACTGTTATTGCACAATAACCAAAAATTACTGTGCAGTACAGGCGTATATCTACACATGCACACCCAGACTGCGCAGTAATTATGGTGACTTACACCAACTTGGGAGTAAATTTGCTACCTGCATGATGCAGGTAGCGAATTTACTCCTAAGTAGTCACTGAATAGTAAGGCACATGTAGACACATTACTGTGCAGTAACCCTGTTTGTGTGGACTGACTTGGGAGTAACTTTACTCTAAAGTCAGTGCACACACAGTGTTACTGCACTGTAATGCCTACATGTGTAGACACCCATCTAAACCGCTTACTGTGAAGCAAGTTACTGTGCAGTTAATGCATGTGTAGGCATGCCCAGCTTGTATTGTCAAGAGTATCACTTGCAAACCAAGGTAAGTAATTCTTCCATTCAGCACTGATGAGCCTCCATTTGGAATACTGTGTCCAATTTATTTGGAGTATTATGTCAAGAACTGTGTGAACAGTCTGGAAACAGTCCAGCACAGATTGACAAAGATGATTAAGGGCCCAGGAAGCAAGACTTAGGAGAAAAGTCTGAAAGATCTAGGGTTTTTTTTCAGTCTGGAGAAGAGAAGACTAACGGAGAATTTGATAAAGTCTTCAAATACCTGAAGGGCAGTTATAAAGAAGATAAAGATGCCCTTTTCTCTGTGGGAGAACAGGACTAGGAACAAAAGCTTCAAATTCTAGAAAAAGAAATTTAGGTTCGAGATCAGGAAGGACATTCTGTGAGAGTGATCAAGAATTGGAGCAGGCTATTTGGGAGGTGTTTCTCAACCTTTTTAGAGTAAAGAAATCCCTTGTTAGATTCAAAGCACCCCTGGGAAAATACCAGCTCTCAGTTTTCACGCATTTTTTGACTATGGAAAAATAATAGACCAGTTCTTTTGTTGCAAAGAATTTAGGAATCGCAACAGGTTTTTGCCAATGTTTTTGAAAGCTCTGGGTTTATCTTGTGAATCATGTTTCCACACTTAACAGTGCTAACATAATGTGGCACTTTGTGGCATCCTTGAAAGGTTATCAAGACACATCAGGGGGTATCCTGGTTGAGAATCACTGACCTAGGTAAGTTGTGGTATCTCTATCCTTGTAAATTTTCAAGAACAGCTTAGATAGGCACTTGGCTGAGATGGTTTAGTCAGGGATGATCCTGCATTGAGCAGGGGTTGCACTAGATGACCTTGCAAGGTCCCTTCCAGCTCTACTTTCCTATGATTCTATTAGCATCCTTTTGAATACGCAGATTAACAACTGCATCCACCAGTGAATCCTAAGAATTGATTTACTCTGACAGGATAAATAAGGGGAATGCAAGACTATTTCTAAATAAGGTTTTTATAAAACAGTAGAAGAAACGCTCTTTCCTTTTGCTTAATGTAAAAGGCAAAATAGGACTCTCCAGACAGGAACATCTGTAGCCTGTTTTTTCAGCACACTGACATATTCTACCTTCCAAGATGAGGACTGATTCAAAGAAATAATATTGGCTATCCCCAATGTCTTTACCTCCACAATTACTCCCATTAGTTTTGAAAAACTGCAGGTTCTCTCTCATGCTTTCTGTTTCTTGCATATTACAGCATTTCTTATTATTTGTTTTTATGTCTTTGGCTACTCTTGGATACTCTTGGCACTCCTATTCTATTTTACATTTTCTATGCCATAGTTTATGAACCTTTTAATTACCATCACTAGGATAAAATTTCTAATTTCTGAAGGATACCTGTTTGGTTCAAGTGAACTTGCATATATTGCCATTTACCTATACTGGCTTTTATTTTTCCTCCTTTTCTTTTTTGTACCAGGAATAAGCGTGCTAATCATAACTATGGTTCGCATATAACCATCCTATGTTTAGCTATCCTATATTTTATTTTGGAGTAATTTTGACTAGCTGCCACATTTTTAATGCTCCATTCCTACAATATTTTGCAGTACTAGTTTTTGTTCCTCTCTCAACACTGTTGAAATCTGTTTCATTGTGGTTATTACTAATCAGTGATTCAACAACAGTTACTACTTAAACTAAGTCTTGTGTATTACTTAGATCTTTATCGAGAAAAGCCTTTCCTCCTGGCCGCTTCCAGAACTAGCTGGTCTAAGAAGTAATCATTTAAAGTGCCAAAAAACTAATTGTGGGCTTTTTGTGCTGTTGAACTTGTTCAAGTGGGTGTTGCCTATCATTACTGTTTAATTAAACTCAGTAAATTCTTTAATCTGCCTCATAATTGTGTATTCAGTTTCCTTTTCCTGATGAAAAGGTCAGTAATATAATTTTGCTTGTATAAATGATTTTTTAAGAATGAGGCTTTATATTCATACAGATTCTACTATAAGGTCTCTACTCAAATATTTCTTTTCCTTAGGTTCTATTTAATATTTAGGAACAGTATTATCCTTTCACCTCCCAGGTCCCACCACCATTCTTTTCTATAATAAACTATGCCCATACTATATAGTCTGTACCCAGCTCTAAAGTATCCACTGATTATTGTCATTCTATGAAATTTCAACATTCTGCTGTGTTTTATTGTCTTGCTTATCCATTGTATCACATTCTGGTACATGTAGGTTTTGGTTTTCAGAGCCTATATTTTAAATGGTAGGTTCTGCTCAGCTCCTGGTTAGGAAGCTCTCACATAGTCTTCTCAATCCCATTTTTCATACTACTTTCATGCAGCTATTAGGGCTGTGCAAAACAGCACTGTTCCGTGTCAAACGACAAAGCAGCACCATTCCATATAGGCATGAAACTGCCTATAACCTTGTTATTTCTTGCCTGATTTGGGTAAAACTTGCAGGAACGGTATCCCCTTCTGAGGCCATGAAGTCTGCCAAGTTTAAAGGAGCTAGATCTAGGGGTTTCTGGGAAACTGAACCTCAAATTCTTGAAAGCAAAACTCATGCCATGTATGTGTGTTAAGGCACAGTGGGGTGAAAACTGCAGGCATGGTAGCCCCTGCTGAGGCCATGAAGTCTGCCAGCTTTCAAGGAGATAGGTACAGGGGTTTCTGTGAAACTGCACCTCAGGCTGCTGACAAGCAAAACTCGTAACATGGGTGACACTGTGTGTTAAGGCATGCCCTCACTGGTGCTAGGGCCTCTACACAACATGTTAATGGGCTCCAATGAGGCCTCCTCCTCTTCTACAGCTTCAGGCCAGTCCACCATTTTAAATGACAACAGGTAATAACTTAGTAATCAGCACAGTAGCACCAGCAGCATCTCAGGCAGCCAAACTGTCACAGAGCCTTTCTTTCCTCTCTGAGGAGCTTCTTCTCTAGCTGCTGCTGGAGTACTCTCTCTGCCAGCCCCAGCCCTGGGACTTAGATGTGCCCAGGGCCTTGTATCCTTACAGACAGGTGCTAGGGGTGCTGGCCTAAGGACATGGCACTGGCAGACAGGGTCCTTGCCTTTGGGTCAATCTAATCCGGTATGTTTTAGCAGACCAAATGAATAGTTAGAGAAATATATTTTAGCAAGCTTCTGGGTTGAAAACCCCTTTTTCAGGCTGAGGAAGCACCTGCAGTTTGTGTGTGTGTTTGCTGTTCCTGAATAGAAGGAAAAGTAAACATGCCAGAGGCTTGCATGCAATGCAGGCAAGAAAGCTAGTCAGCGAAAATGGAAATGGAGGCATCAGGGGGTGAGGGACAGGCTGGGGTGGGAGCGCAAAGGGGGATGTAGCAGTGCAGGTAAAAGTGGAAAGGTAACTGGGAAGTCATATGTCTGGCAGGTTGTAGTGTGTCATAAATCCAATGTCTATATTAAGTCCATGAGTTTCTGTATCTACGAGGCTGATGAAGTGAAGTTCATAGGCCCGGCTGTGAAAAGTGGTTTGTAAATTCAAACAAGCACCAAACCTTGCAAACCTAACCTCATCACCAGAAGCCAACTTTCTACAGCTCAAAACACAAAACCTGCCAACAATCTTCACTACCTCCACAAACTGCACACCAGAATCTATCGAAGACAAGAATACCCAACTACCTGTGGGGGCACATTTCTCAGAAAAAAAACATTCTGTCTCCAATCTCTCAGGCCTGATCCTGAAAGGGAATTTACAAACCACTTTTCACAGCCGGGACTATGAACTTCACTTCATCAGCTTCCTAGGTAGTAGGTACAGAAACTCATGGACTCAGTATAGACAGTGGAATTCTGATGCACTACAACCTGCCAGACATCTGACACCCCAGGTACCACACACATGCACACAGTCCTGGCTGGGGAAAGCCCAGACCCATCACGTCTTTGACAGGCCTGAGGATTGCTGGGTGCAGTGGAGTTGTGAGGCCCTCGGTGATCTCAGTTTAGCTGCTTGGGATGCCAGCTTTTGGGTCCTGGCATTTCCTGGGGCTACCATACCACCACTAGTACCATCAGGCCTTCCCGGCCCTGGCAGAGTGCAGTTTTAGTGGTCATGCCCTGGACTTGGGATCTCCTCCTTCCCCATAGCCCCTGCCCATACCTCCAAGTTCATCCTGGCACAGGAGTTCAGCCAGGATATGTTCTCTCCTTCAGCCACTTCACCAGTGCCTGCACTTCTGGTGAAAGCAGCTTGCCCCAGCCGGGAACATCAATCCCCTGGAACTTCTCCATTTGATTCTCAAGATCCTTCACTGTGAGGATCACCTGGCTAAGGAGGGCATCACCCCCCCAGCAGCAGGAGTTTCACCTTCAGCAACACCAGCTGCTCCACCAAACCAGGATCCAAGCAGGTAGGGTGGGGTGTCACTAAAACTGCAGCAATACTGAACACCCTCTCACTCGGAACACTGGTCTGTGGACAGGACAGGTGTTCTTGGGCAACTGTAGCTAGATCCTGCCACATCTGGCTGTGGTTTGCCCAGTAGGCAAGGGGTTGCACAATAGCAGTTCCACGTCCTCAGCAAGATAGGCAGCCACCAAGGCCTAAGTGCTATCTGCTTGATGGTGGGGTCTGGTGCCTCTGGACCCCCCCATGGAAGCTATGTACTTGGCCCACACTGGCAGTGCCTGTGGTGGAGGAGGAGACTGGCTGGTGGATGGCATGCTAGCATGGGACAGTGGATCCCCCTCTTCCATGTACCCCCACCTCCATCATTCTGTCTCCCTGACTGTCTTCACCGGCACCTCCATCCACTGATTCATGCTTTGCCTGCTGCATACACTGCCCTTCACTCTCAGGTCACACATGGTGGCCTGCATGTGGACCATACTAGATCACAAGGGATCAAGCTGTTTCCTGATGCCCTCCTTCAGCTGCCTTATGAGTGTTTGGGCATCTGGTGACAGAGGCTTGACCCAGTCAGGAACATTGATCCCCTTGAAGCTCTCCATTTGGCTCTAAAGTTCCCTCACTAAGGGATCACCTGGCTAAGGAGGGCATTGCCAGTGCTGAGGCTCTCGGTGGCCTCAAGGAAGGGCTTAAGGACCACCAAGATCTGGGAGATGGTATCCCACTCAGCTGTGTTTAGGGGCCACTGATCCCAATCTCCCTGAGGAAGGCCATCTCATGGATGGCATTCTGTTTCTCCACCAGCCTCTCGGGCATCAGGTATGTGGAGTTCCACCGAGTCTCCACATCCTGCATGATTTTGTGCTGCGGGATGGATAGCTCTGCCTGTTTGTCCAACAGCATCTTGCCTCCCTTGATGCTTCAGTGGAAGTAGCCTGCCACCTTCCTGCATTTGGAAATGATCTTGCTGGTGGTCACTGGCAGCACTGCCCCCCGCACAAGGTGTTCCTCTCAAGCATCAGATATGTGGAGCTCCACATCCTGCATGATTTTGTGCTGTGGAATGTTCTGCTCTGCTTGTTTGTCCTGCAGCATCTTGCCCCACTTGATGCTCTGGTGGAAGTAGCCTGCCACCTTCTTGCATTTTGAAATGAGCTTGCTGGTGGTGCTGGCGCCATCAACGGCATCCCTCTCCCTGTCCATGGCATCCTTGACAATGAGCTGGAACTTGTGTGCCGCACAGAGGCTGCCAACCATTCTCGGACCACCTTGACTATATTGGCCCCATTGTCTGTGACCATGAACCCATGGATGAGCTTGCCCTACCCAATGAAGCCACCCCTGCACCAAGCGGTTCATGGCCTCCTTGATTTCTGTTGCTGTGTGGGACTCATCCATCACCTCAGCTTGAACGACAGCCCAGTGATGGCCTCACTGGCTGCTCCAGTACCCTGCTGTGGAGAAGTAGGCATGATCTCCACCCCAGCTGCTCCAGATATCTGAGGTGAAATGTAAGGCCACCTGCAGACCTGCCTGATGCAGCTCGTTCCTTGAGTACTTCCTGCATGCCTCATACAGGGAGTGTACCACCATCTTGCTGAAGGTGGTGCATGTGGGCACTCGGTAGTATGGGGCCACGAGCACCATGAGCCACCTGGCCACTCAACTAATGAGAAGGTCTGGCCATCACTCTGGGTGATCTCGCTCGCCCTTGGAATGCACCTGCCTTTCTCTCTGCCTTTCCCCCACTGTTCCAGGTTGACCTGCCTCTACTTTGGGGGGATCTGGGCTTTGAAGTGAGAGGGGGACTTCCCTTTGGGCATGCACCCACTGGTGCCAGGCTGAGGAGGAGCAAGGACAAAGAACTGGTACTTGTTGAGATGCTTCAGCATCCCCGTGGTGCTCATGTGTTTTTTTTTTTTCCCCCTTGCCTTGGCTGATTCATAGATGTTAGGGTCGGAAGGGACCTCAATAGATCATCGAGTCCAACCCCCTGCATAGGCAGGGAAGAGGGGTGG
>NW_005841834.1:2384525-2408225 GCF_000455745.1 Alligator sinensis
CCCAGCAGGTCATTTCCTAGGCAGTAGGTGTGCTGGACATTTTTCCTCCCTAGGTGTAGCACTTTGCATTTCTCCTTGTTGAACTGCATTCTGTTGTTTTCTGCCCACTTGTCCAACCTGTCTAGGTCTGCTTGCAGCTGTTCCCTGCCCTCCGGCGTGTCCACTTCTCCCCATAGCTTTGTGACTTCTCCCCATAGCTTTGTGATGTGATGATTTTGGCTTGATAGTGCAGGAAGATAGCATATGTAGGATCATCTGCCAGCTCAAAATGATCCCAGACCACACTACCCGCTCACTTCTGGGGTGCAGGTGTGTGTGTGTGGATGCTGCATTTTCCCCCTCCTCTGCAGGCAGAGGCACAGCAACAGGAGGAGTGGACTCAGCTGAGCTGCTTGCCTCTATACCTCTACCTCAGCCTCCTCTGAAGTGCCGTCTGGGGAAGGAGACCTGGCTTTAGGAGAAACTTGAGTTGTGTGGAGCACAAACTCAGATAATTCCCCCTCCTTCCTCAGAATTTCCTTTGCTAAGGCACTGAGATGCAGATCCAGCTGTTCCTCTGGCACTGGAAGGCTCAGCATGGGAAGTGAAATGGTGGTGGAGGACACTGTCATGCTTGTGCTGGTGCTTGTTGTCATAGTGGTGTTGGGGGAGGGTTATGGCTGTTGCTCTTGGAGGGGATGCAGACTCAGGCACAGGCAATGGCACTCGCACTGGTCTCCTCTCCTTGCTGCTTCTGGAA
Organism: Alligator sinensis; assembly: GCF_000455745.1. NCBI lineage: Eukaryota > Metazoa > Chordata > Crocodylia > Alligatoridae > Alligator > Alligator sinensis. The sequence continues at coordinate 2,385,265 of NW_005841834.1, forward strand.
GACTCATCCCTGCTAGTTGTAGGAAAGAGGCTGCATCTTAGTTTGCGGGGGTGGAGGGGACTTACATCTGTCCCTCTACCCCCTCTGTCTCCCTTCGTATATAAATTCTGTAGTTTAATATCAAATATAATTATAAAATGGAAAAGAATAAATCAATGAAGATAATAATAGTAAAATAAAAGCATTTAGCTGAAAGAAAAAAGTATTCTGGAATCCCTCTTGTTAGGTTAGGCTAGCAAGTAAGAAATCATTCCAATCAATGCTAGTAGTAGTCTTTGTTGTCTAACGCTTCTGAGCTGCTGGAAGATAGCTCAGTAACTGTCAGACCCCAAGACAGAAAGCAGGCCACTTCAAACAAGGCTGCCTTTTACAAATATATAAATGTATCTGTGTTTATATATACATTCTATAAGGTATGTGTGATGGTACTGCTTATGTTTGAGGGTCTTATTCTAGCCCTTGTTTCTGAGGTTGCCCAGTCTTGCACCTCCTACAGTATATTCCAACTCTTTCCTGCCATGTCTTGATTATTTTATGATGTTATTAGTGGGGAGGTGCCACTTTTTTTTTCTGCAGTCGGACACCGGAAATCTACGTAGGGATTTATTTGGGTTACAACCTCTCCTGCGTCTCTCCCAGATGACACCCAAAATTTATGTCATTGATTGAATCAGAGTTGTATTTGGGTTAAACAGTTTTTTTTTTTTTTTTTTTGCGATTTATTTTTACATCTATAACCAATCGACAGTTAGCAACACTGTTATTATTCCAAGGCATTTCATGTAAATCTTAATTTTAACTTCAGATGTATTTGGTTGGATCCAGTCTCAGGTAACATATAGTTTAGGCTAATGGTAATGTCACAACCCAAAGGGTGTGATTTTTGTTTTTGTGTGTGCTTTGGCACCACTGAATTAATTATTTTCCCGCCAAATTGTAGCTTTCTTTGCAGGGTGCATTTCTTGTTGCAGCACAGAAATGCTCATTGCAAAGAGTTCCCGCCATTCATATTCTAATTCGAATCCCATTATTGGCTTGCATTAAATTATTCACAGGTGGCGGCTAGTGATTGGCTTGCTCGCCGTATAAAAGGCTTGGGTGGTTTCCGCCCAAGTTGGAGAACTCCGAGGAGAATCCCTGTAAGGGAGGACTCCACGAACATCAGGAGGAGGAGACTTCACGCTGTGTGAAGATCTCTAAGCGCTGCGGAGCCTATTGGACCCAGTGCATTTAAAGCAGGCAACAGGGGTCTGATCAGCCTCTAGCCTCTCCCCGTCACCGAGCGCAAACCTCGACGTATCCCTCTCCCTGCGCGCAAAAAAAAAAGGACCCACGGAGCCTAGCAAACTTTGTGTGAGTGAATTGTGAGTGAACAAAAGGATCCATGGAGCCTCAACAACTCCGTGGGAGTGATCGAATATTGTCTGAGTCCTCAAACGAGGATTTAAGCGGAGCTGTGCCTGGGAAACTGTCCAGCCTACACCGCGACCATCTTTGGTGTAAGTAAATAATCTTTAAATCAACCATTACGTGTCCGTGCCTAATTCCAGCATGTCGCCTGTTCTCTCCGACCCAGCGTGCCCGGGCTGCTGGCCACAGCCCACGCAGAGCGAAAAAGGGCCCAGATTGCTCCCAGCCCGCACAGGTAACTTAACAGTTCAAACGTAAACAGGAATTTTTCCTTTTTTTCTTTTTCATTTCTGTCTTTTTCTTATAGGTCACCCTGTCTCCAGGTAGGATCTTGTTTCCCCAGATCTCCCTAGGCAATTTCTTTTTTTTTTTTTTTTTTTTGGAAGGGGAGGGAGTAGCCATCACTCAGGCTCTCTCTCCTACCAAACTCTCTACAGCCCCATGGGCTCTGCACAATGTCCAAACACAATAAAAAAGAAAACAATAAACCCAGCTTTCACTGGGTCCTGAAAAGCAGCTATTTTTTTTCTCTTTGTTGCTGTCTTTTTTTACGGTCCTTCCCCATTTTGTGAGGTACTCCCAGCTTAATAGGTACTTTTGTGAGGTACTCCCAGCTTAATAGGAACTGGTCAAACTTTCTCCTCCAGTCAGAACTGGTCCTAGGGGTTCTCTCTCCCTCAGCAGCCTTCTCAGGTTTTTTTCTTCAGAGCTGTCTCCCGCTCTTGATTCTCTCTGCGTGCCTTTGCTCCCCTTCTGTCGCTGCTCTATCTTAATGGAGCAGCTGCTTTGGAAGCAGCATTCTCCTGCTGTCTTCTCTTCTCCCCTCTGCTTGGTCTCCTTCACTGTGTTAAGTATTTGATTTATAGCCAGTCCCTCTTCACAGTATGTATGTAGTATATGCCACAAGGTATAAAAGTGTATCTGTGTTCCTATATAAATTCTATAAGGTATATCTGTAGTATATGCCACAAGGTATAAATGTATCTGCATTCCTATATAAATTCTATAAGGTATGTAGTATACGTTACAAGGTATAGAAATAAAATATAAATGTATCTCCCTTCTGATATGAATTCTATAGTATAATATCCAATATAATTATGAAACTGAACAGAATAAATCAAAGAATATAGTAATAAAATAAAAGGATCTATAAGAAAGTAAAAGGTATTGTGGAAATCCACTTGCTAGGCTAGCACATAGAAAATCATTCAAATCAATGCTAGCAGTAGCTTTTGTTGTCTAATGCTCCTGAGCTGCTGGAAGATTGCTCACTAACTGTCAGACTCCAAGGCAGAAAGAAGGCCAGTTCAAACAATTATGGTTTTTATGCTGTTTTTCCATCCCTCCCCAAGAACACTGGGATTGGAAGGGACCTCAGGGAAGGATCACAGTCACTGGCCAGCTACAGAGTCAATATGAGAGCAGTCCTTCCCCTATCTTCCCCCTCCCTCTTCTTACTTTCTGTTTCTCTGCAGGCAAGCCCAGCTTGAGCTTCAAAACTCGAAACATTTTGAAACTTTCAAAACATTTTGACTGCCCTTGTTTCATTTTGAGGCTGTTTTGAAGCCCTCTGTTTCACTTTGATTTTGTTATTTTGAGCTCAAAACAAGTCGAAACAGCATCAAAACAAAACAGCCAATGAAATTTCACACAGCCCTAGCAGTTATTCCCCTCTTCTGCCCACTCAGGATATTTCTAGATTCAGTCATTCCAGTGTTTTATCCTTCACACACAGTTTACAAAACTTTCCTAAATTAATTCCTTTCCACTAGTATGTGCTTAACTTGCCTTTATATTTACAAGTTGAGACAGATTATGGGTTTTATTGTGATACTTTTGTGTTAAATGTGTTCATGTTGTTATAATATTGTATGACCCTGTTTAGCCCCTTAACCTCTCCATTGTGCACAGGGTAAGTGCCAGGGCTGGCTACATGCAGGACAAGACCAGATACACCTTTAGCATCAGCAGAATGTCTTTGTTGACATAATCAACATAGCCAAGATGACCCACACTTGGGGAGGTTTCCAGAGGAGGTCATCATGACAATGGGAGAGCATACTAGAAAACAGCAGCTTTGCAGCTGCTGGCCAGAAGAATCTGGTGACAGAATATCTTTAGCGGTGCTCAAGTTCGTTTGTGCTGGATTCAGGATAGAGGGACTGCTTAACCCTTTTGGAGGGAATAGAGAACCTCTTGCTGGCTAGCCTTTGCTCCAATAAATACCCTTGATGAAAAGACTGTCTGTTGTGCTGCTTGGAACTGTGGGTTGCACTGGGGCATCCCAAGAGGAGAAGTCCCTCTCTCAGAAATGGTACTGGATGCTCACTCTTGGAGTAAGGGCCATGGAGAACCAGGACAGGTGAGAGAAGCTGGCCAGGGTCTCAGAGTGGGTAGGACCTTCAGCTTCCCCCCTTGTTCTAGAAGCCAAGCCTGAACTGGCTTCAAGGGGATCTCTCAATGAATAGACAAGTCCATAGAGGTTCAGAGTGAGCACCCTCTGGAGGGTACGGCATGATACAACACACAAAAAATATGTGGAGGCAGGTGAAACCATACAACAGCCAATGCAAACAAGTGATCATCTTGTTAGGGTCTTCTGCCTTTGTAGCTCCCTTATTTATGTTAATTAAATTGCTGTAGCCTTTCCAGCCATGATTATACACATGGTGTGTACCTCTGAGAATGGACTATTTAAAACATTTTTGCTATTAGTTTTGAGGCTTTAGTTTTGAATACAAAAGGGAAGCTCAAACTGTTTTTAGTTAGAAACAGCATTTCAGATTCAATTTTGGATGATATGCTTATAGGGACGTAAATTTATAATCTGCAAAAATAATAGCTGCTACCTTTATTTGAGAAGTATAAAAAAACAATAGAATGGATTAAAGTGTTTAATATTAATTAAAAGGATATTAGGCAAGGCCTCCTTTTCTAACTATGGTTTATAAAGATTTGCAGTCCAACTTCCAGGAACATAAACCAAAAAAAATGTTAATGCCTTTATTAAAGACGGTTAATATTTTAAACACAGTTTTTGGTGGAGTCAAGTTGCTTCAAGTGGATTTCTGGGAAAGAAAGGTCAAAAACCTTGCACAACTTGTTACAGACCCTGAAAACCTTTTCATGCAGCTGTTTTGTTTAGAGCTTTCAGACACGTTACCAGCATGTTATTTTTTTTACATTCAGTAATTTCTGAGTATTTATCATGCAATGTGGTAAAATAAAGGATTGGGGAATGTTTTAGAGGGAGGAAATATGGAAGCCTAGGGATTTGAACCAATCATTCCAACTTCACAATGAATAAAATGGATGCTCTGCATAAATTATCAAGCTAGTTTGATAGACCTATTAATACTTTAAAAGTCATAGAAATGAATGCATTCTCTGTTAGTGAATGTCATGTTTTGTTTTGTTTTATTTTAGTTTTATTTATTCATATATTGCAGTCTGGTACTCATAGCCATTATGTCGGGAACTTTGCAGGTGATATTTATATGTTGGGTGAAAAAAAAAAATCAAATGGTAGATGAAAAACGCTTGTTGTTCATGCTTATTCTTTTATTTTTTTCTTGTCTTATTTTTCCCAGAAGCCTGAAAAATGCCTAAACATTGTCCTAATGAAATTGATTAAAGTTCTCTCAGTTTTATCAGTCTAGCATGAACAAATCTTACCCACAGAATACCAAGTTCAAACAATCATAGTTATAAAATAATTTCTGAATGCCAGTTGTTATTACATACAATGCCCTTACTATTTAGTCAGATACTTTTTTTATTAACACATGCTGGGGCAATTCTGTTTTGGCCTAACAATAGAATAGAGATTTTTCACTCCACCACTGTTAACAGGAACTTGAAATCAATTTTATTTCTATGTAGAAAATGTACATCTCTTGACATTTAACTTAAGACATAGCCAGTAAGTTCACATTCATGTGATAGCACTGTTCAAATTGATGAAAACAATGCATTCCTTGTGTCATTGTAAATTTGATAAAAATCTGAAGTGTTATAAAGAAAAACACAAACAAAAAATTCATCTCCAAGCAGTAACACTAATTCTTAGGTCTATTCTGCAACTGTGTGAGGAAAAAAGTCTATATATTAAATAGCCAATAAATTGAATTAATTATCTTATTTATAATAAAAGTCATAAGTGTTTAATTTGATGGTTGTCAGAGAAAACACCTACAAAAGAATGAACCACAGGGCATAAGGATATTATATATAGCATTTGTGTTACTTTAAAGCATCATATAGATTGGAGTCAATAATTAAAATGCTTTAAAAACATATTTTGAGTCTATAAGAAATAAGAATAAGGTTATTTTTCAAGCATATTAGGTACTTATAGCTAAATAAAGTCAATGGGAATTGTGGATATTCTGTACCTCTGACAGTCAGGTCATAAGAATACACAGTACGAGACAGGACAATGAGCTACATATGAAAAGTAAGATGGAACAATAGGAATAATTCAGTATAAATCTAAAGAAAGGTAGACTTGGGACTCTCACAGGTGAAATTACAGGGTTTTTTAAAATATTGAACATTAATAAAAAAAATCTACCTGAAGGCCAAATCAGCCTACTATGAACCTAGTAGATTTGACACCTAGCCATTACTTCAGGATTTTGCTTAGAAGAAAGGAATAAAAGTCATTTTAATCAACTCTTCTTCTTTTTAATCAGTGCAACATACATTTCATGAACAATTTATGGCACTCGACAAAAACATGGGGCTTCTTTCAGATTTGTGAAAAACAAAAGAAAAAGGTATCCTAAAAGAGAACACCATCACCGTGGATAGAAAACAGGCAGAATATGGTAGGATATGAGAAGGCATAATTGCATGCTTTGATATTTATGATGAAAGACCTGAGCTGAAAGAAAAATGACAAAAATGCTATCTTAGCCCTTTATGAAACAAAGAAAACCTGAAGGTCGTGCAATAGTAATTTTCATCATTCCTTCCAAAGCCTTGGCAAGCTTTGAAAATTCATATGTAATAGCAGCTAGCTTTTCTAAGTGAAAGTACTTTGAAATCATCTTGGGATATACAGTATATAAAAGAAACCTTCATTTTTCAACTGTAACAAAAGCAAAATTATATTTCAGAACATTAAACTGACTATTTTAAATTATATTGTCTTAGCTTCACAAAATCGTTCATTACCCTGTACAATTTTTTACAGGGAATATCTTGCTGTGTACATTAATTTTTAAAATCAGAACTACTGTTGACTAGTTATGAAAAATGTTTTTAAAATTATAATTCTATCAATTAAACAGTGTAAAATATATCTGATTAACCCAACTGTCAACAACAACAAAGACACAGAAGAAATAGCTGCACATATAATACTTAAATAATATTCTCCAGAAGCTTACAGATGCCCGTGCCATAGAAATACTATTTTATTGCATGTATGTAAATGTAAACAGCTAACATAAAATAACTTTACAAATCCCTTTAAAGTAGTATGTGTACTATCAATAATTTTCCATTTTTTTAACTGATTGGGATGGAGATAGAAAAGTAGTGGTAAGTCAGTCCAAATCCCTTTCTCTGAGTTCCTATATTTGTTGGGACCACAGGGTTTATGTTTCTTTCCTTCTGAAGCAAAGACTGAACATTTTTAAAGTTGTAACTTGACCTCAATGCTTGTCTCCTCCAGTTGAAACTGATTTCCCAGAAATCATGAGGAAAATATGAAAGAATGAGTGTCTCAGAAAAAAGTAAAAATCAGATAGTTGGAAGAACCTATTCTGAAGTTCAGACAAAAATAATATCTTACTGAAAAAATAAGAGAAACTTCAATACTTTATTTTCTTCTACTACTTTTATTTCTATTTCTCTCCCCAACCTTTTTGGGGAGAGAAATCCACAAAAGTACAATTTACTAACAAACACAAATGTAGCCTCTTGTCATTACTAACCAATAAGGGAGGAAGATGATATATCAGAAATAAGCATTTCTAGTGATGATGATGATGGGAAAATTCTTTGTTTTGCCCTTCCTCCTTTCAATTTTTTCAAAATAGCTACCATTCTGATCTTCAGTATATAATAATTTGCAAGGTTGTGCAAAGAAGTTCTATGCTGTATTCCATGTGAAGGATCCTTTGCCTCTGTTGTATTTACTGTTTTAATCACTATGGCTTAATAAATGGGTATTGATTGATTGTAAAGAGTTACATTTCTATATGTACTTTCTTTCAGCTTGTATAGATAAGCCATATTAGATAGCTCAGTTTAGGAATCATATTTTATACATATTGAAGAAAATCCATTTCTGAATTCATACCAGAGCAGGCAAAAGAACACTTCCAGTATTTCGATGTTTTCTGGAGTGGCATTTGGTCACAGGCAGTCCAACATAAGTAGAGAGATTACTGGAATAAGGATGAAAAAAGCCAATCTGATGAACGATCTCCCATGGAGAAGATAATCAGCACCAAGAAGGATGTTGTTGAAATTGTAGAAAGTTGCAAAATTGAAAAGCCCAAGGCTGGCTTGGATGCACAATTATATTGGTGAAAAATCAGACGTGTGTGCATCATCTACTGGCAAGACAGTACTAACAAGCTATGGAAGGAAAACAAGTGGTGTCAAAATTTATGGCTTAAGCAACCAATAGACCTTCAGACCTCTAATATGCCTGCCTACTGCTATGCTAGCAGAAATTTTCATCACCATCTGAGCCAAAAGGATGAATCATCATTTGATAAACCATCTCTAGACATCAGAATAAAATGGTTGCAAGAAGGTTTCAAGATAAGGTATGGAGCTGTTTTTGATTAACAGTATAATATCAAATCAGGTAAGTAAAAGGTAAAGAATTCTTTCCGTTGCCTACGCAAAAACTGTTTTTAGTATTATTATTGATTTTTCTAGTGTTGGTACTTACAGGCTAGAGTTGTGGTGGTAGGGCAGCTCCAGAGAAACAAGTTCAAGTCTTACTCTGGCATCAAACTGAGAGTCACTCCCAATACTACCTGGTGGTTTAGGCTTGTGAATCAAAGGCAATAAGATACAATACTAGTCCCATCACTTCTTCCCTTTGCTGTTGGCGATACAAAGTGACATGTCTTAAACACGCTAGGTGGTTGGTCTGGTAGGTTCAAGTTAACTTTTGACTTTTTGATTCCAAATGCCTCTAGGCACAGTTTGACTGCATTAGGAAATATAGAAATATTTAGCAAAGACACCCCTACCCTGAGGAGCTTTATCATTGAAGTATAAGCCTTAAACCACAAGTGAATACAATAAACAGGCTGGGGAGTGCAAGGAAGCAAAGAAATTACTGGTCAGCATGAGAAGGAATGGTTATAGTATATCAACTACCTAAACCACCATTGAGTTGTTTGTAGGAACCATGACGAGGTAAAATTGTAATGAGAAAGTAATGAGTTTTCATGGTGTAAAACTTCTAGCCAGGTGTTTCACTGATTGTGTATATATATTCCCCCTCATATTAGTATTCAAAATAAATAAGAACATTAAGACTTTTTTTGTTCCCTTATCTTCTAACATAGATAATCTGGTAATTAATGTTTTGGCATTAAATTGGTGTCTTACTTTTTAATTTATCCCAGGACAGATAAAAAAAAATAAACCACCCAAAAAGAAGAGGACTAAACCTACTGTAACTGGTCCATCTGTCTGCTCTATCTCATGAAATATAAGATAAGCTCTTTCTCAAGGGCTCTGAAGCTGCCCTACCACCACAAATCTGGCCTGTAAGTACCAATACTAGAAAAATCAATAATAATTCTTTTTCTCAAATTTCTTTTCTCTTATTCTTTTTGCTACTCAGATCTGGAATGGTTTCAGAGATGCAATAGCCACCTCAGCTCATTTGCCACCTCACTACAGTCCCCTACTGTAACATGCTGCACTCTGGCAACTCCCAATTTGCAGATGAGCCCTAAAGTGCCCTAATCCATGTTCATTCTGCATGATTGGCCTGTCTAACTGTTAAAATGGTACAAAGACCCCCAGTGCTAAAGGCCAGATTTTCTAAAGGTGTCTAGGTACCTAAAGATGCAGATAGGGATTAACTGAGCTCTTTTTAAAATAGCCAATAGGGGTCTGTCTGCATCATAAATGCACCCTGGCCTAAACTGAATTATGACTAAGTCCTGCATTTAGATTTTTTAAGTCTTTCCAGACTGCTAATAAAAATGAATATCCAGAATTTGCTGATTTTGCATGAACCCATATTTGGTCCTCCTAGTAAAGAATACAAACCATATGTTGCTGAAAGGTTTCACAAAATCATGAAATAAAATGTGAGAATTTGCAAAAATACCTTTGTTGGTCCATCCCAATCACTAGGCATGAACAAAATGATTTGTTCATGCCTAGTGAGTTATTTTAAATTCTTGTTAGACTGTAACAGTGAAATTCTGTGTACATTAAAGACAAACTCCATTTGATTTTAATTATTGTAAATTTCCAAGAATAGGCTACATCAATATAAGCACTCTTACTGGTATAATTGTATGCAATCTGCAAGATCATATCACATTAACTCTGCTGGTTTCAGACATTAGCTATAGAACTATATAAACTGTGTGGACACAAGTCATTAAAATAGAACATAACTGGTAAGTCAAATTTCCTTTTTAGCAAAGTATCATCATAGATCCATTGGTTGGACAAGAAGAAACTATAACTCCCTTCACAAATAAAATATGATTAAACTGCAAGGAAATTATAATAATAAACTCACAAAATGACCATGATCTTCAAAGAATGACAGCAATTTAGATAATAATTAGGTAACCAAGGGCAAGACTTTCAGTCATTTTGGTGCCTAAAGATGCAGGTTAGCCCCTAATGGGATTTATAAAAGAACCTAAACAGATTAGAGGCCTAACTTCCTATGTAGGTGCCAACCATCCCAAAGCACTTTTAAAAATCCCACTGGGGCCCATCTTGATCTTAAGATTCTTAAACACTTTTGTAAATCAGGCATCAAGTGCTAAAAAACCCATTACATCATCCATGGCAAACCAACAACTACAGAAGAGATCAGTTAAATACTATTTTGCCTTCTGTCATCCTCAGTTGGAAGAAAGATCAAACCCGGCTCCAAATAAGAACAAAATCTTCATTAGACAATGAAGAGTCAAAGCACTCAGAGAGGTGTAATGTATTTAAAGAAACTCAATACTACAAATTCAGGTCCAGATATGGAGGTTTTGGAGTGTGTGATGTTGGCATTATCAATGAAAATGAGAGTTGAGAGGAAAAAATGGAGAAAAAAAAAATCAAAATATTTTTTTCAGGGCTTAGAGCAGCAAGTACACAACATAATATACTTGCACCTCCAAAGCTACTCTTATTCTTTAAACCCTTAGCTGTCATTTACAAAAAAATCATTAGAAAAATGTGAACCAAGTGTAATTTCTATAGAGATGCCACTATGACACTGGAAATCTTGAACAGTACCTCAAAGCGATGCAAACTTTTCCCTTCATCTCAGAATGGAGTCAACTTAGTTGCCCAGTGATAATAATTTAATGGTCAAACATTGCTAACTCTTTCATTCTATGCTCAAAAAAAATAGGGACTATGTAAGAGTGTTGATTCATTTTTATGCCGAAAGAGGTTGGTATTTCAGGAGTGATAGTGTGACAAAGTTTGATACGTTTGTATTAAATTGTGAACTCCATTTTGTGTTAGGCTCTCCATTTTGCATTATGTACTGAATGTATTCTCATTTTGCCCAGGGCAAGGTTACTGTACTGAATACCAGATAGTTGCTCTAGCTAGGAATGGTGTTTGATCGTCACTGAGAAGTGATCACAGAGCAATCTGGAGCCATCAACTTTGACTATCCATCAATGGCTAGCCTAACTCTATATAAAGCAACGGATTTTCAGCACTAAGATGTCAGCATGGCTGGTAGATCTGTAGCTTCTAGGGCTGGGTAAATATCAAAGGACTGTATTTAAGAGGTTGGCCTTCTTCTCTAAGAAGAAATGGCATATAAACAGGACTAGATGCAAAGAAGAAAAAAGGTAGATCAACTCTCTCTTCCCATGAATAATGACAAGATTTTGGCTTCTAGAAGGGGTGATCAGACTGGGAGGTAATGAATACCAAGAATTTTATTTTTCAAAATCTGTACCTCTCAAGTCTTTCTAACAGTAAAGTGACTACAGTTAAGAAATTCCTCTATTAAGCCTGTTTTCCTTTCTCTCCTGATGTGTTGTCCCTAAAGGGCCACATCCAGATGTGTAGGGACGTGTGGTTTGTGGTGCCACAAGCCTTTTGTGGCACCTCAAACTGCATGCAGAAAACATTTAAATGTGCCCCATGCTGCAAATTTGCATCCTGGGGTCAAAATTTGCTACCAGGATTTCCTGATAGCAAAAAACCAACCAACCAAAAAAACCAAAAACAGGAAAAAAAGTGGAGTGGCACATGCCCAACAAGTGTGTGCTGGCACACATGAAGACTGGATCATCCAGACTCTCCAGAGCAATACTTCAGCTGCTGACCAGGCTTCTGTGCTACCCAACCTGTGTCCCTGCTGCTCCAGGCCACCAGGTAAGACTGCTGGGGCTCGCATTGATCCTGGCCCCAGCCTTTAGCTGTCCCTGTCTGAAGAGCTGGGAGGAGCTGGGCAAGGGCAGTTTGCCCATTGTGGGGCAATTTGTCCTGCAATGAAGAGCGTGTGCAGGGCTGTGCATTTTGGCAATTTGTGCCACTACAAGCGCATACCCCTGCATGTCTGGATGTGGCCAAGGGGTTTAACCAGAAGCTCAGTCATGATGGCATAAACAGGGCTCTGGAAGACCATGTGTAATCTACCTAAAAGGAGCAGTACATCCAAGGTGTTGGTTTGGGGAGGTTTTTCACCTCCCAGTTCTCCATCTTTGCCTTTGATTCCTACAGTTCCAAAGTTATTTTTGACTGTTCAGTTGGCTAACCTTAATGTCAGTCTTCTGTTAAAAGAATATTTATATTTGGAAAGAAAACTTATAGTGAATTTTCCTTAATTCTTTGATAGATGACTGCAAATACAATGAAAAAAATGTATACTTTAAGCAGGGTTTTTTTTGTCTGTGTTATGTCTTGTGTTAAATTTTCACAGGAAGTGGCTTACTTATTGCTCTATCAATGATTTGAGGAAACTTTAGTTTTAAATTAACTGGGAAAAAAAAAGAAGGGACGATTAAGTTATATACCTGCCTTGGTCTAGGGCTTTTTCAAATGCTACCTAACTATTGTGCAATTATGCATCCCACAGGGTCTAAACAGAGACCCACTAGCTCTTCATAATTCTTCAAATCAGAGGCTATTCACAAGGTGGGGGAAGGGCAAGGGACACTGTTGTGAAACTTACAAAAGGAAATTCCAAGAGAAGTTTTAAAAGGAAGAACTAGTCACCTTTCTGTTCTACTGCACAGCACAAGGGACATATCATTTTAAATTTTTGGTAAGGACTGATTATTTTAAAGACCTATCTTCATATTTTTTACTGGTTTCCTAGGTTAAAAAAAAGCTAAACCAAACATCTAGTTGAAACATCAGAAAGAGGGTAGTACTACTGAGAATACTTGGTTGTTTACAAACTCAACATTCAAATGTTTTCATCCAAACCTTATTCCAGGCAGTAAATTAAGTAATCTTTTTGGAAAGTAATAGGATTTTATTCTCATGAGATCCCCCACAGAGAGGTGGCCACTTCCTTAAATCAGTCAGTCAGGTATGAAGATACCTCAAGTCCCAACTGCTTGAAGCAAATAAATAATAAATGAAGATGGTATTTGAGTCTGAAAAAAAATCATCTGAGAGGTCAAGATCCCTCCTTTCTGTGAACTCTGTAAGATGTGTAGTGCGGAAACAGGAGCTAAAGGTTGGGAGCTTGACCATGCACTACACTTTGGCTTGTAAGCTCAAAAGTGGCTACTAACCATGGACCAAACATCATTGAAAGATTTTTTTTACGGTCTAAGATTTGCTTTCACTCCAGGGGAGTAGAGAGTCAGAAAATGCAGGAAAGAAAAGTTAGCATTCTTTCTGAGCACAAACCTGCTGCTAAGCTGGTATTTTGTATTGATTTTTCCCGAAGCCTGTAATCTTGAAAGCTTGTAACAGAGGATGAGGTAAATATCATTTTATTTGCTCAAATAGGTTTAGATTAGATTGAGATGAAAAACTAGGGACAGGCCAAATTAGGACTGAAAGCAGCAATTACAGATTATTGTTTCCAGCAGTAACTAGAATAGGTTATTTCACTGATAAAAAGGCTCGTTGAAAGAAGCAATAGGTGATTTTCCTTAGTTTTAAAATAATATAAAAAAATGGATAAAGGAAGAAAATATAAAAAGGAATTCATAATGAGTTTGTTATGCTGCATGTTAAAAAAAAAAATCAGGCCACCTGTAGAGGAAATCAGTTTCTGGATTATTAAATTTGTTTAAAATGCATAGTTTAACAATAGAATCCCCAAATGCATAAGTCTGAACATAGACAATACTTGTGCTTAGCAAACTAGTAATATACTTTTCATTGTGTACATTTTTTCTCATCTTGTTGAAAAACAAAGCATACCATTCAGCCTGAAGGATAATAATAAAAAATCAGCTCTTAAAAGTAATTCCTTCGATAAAATAGTTTCTGAGGAAAAAATGTGTACAAAAGCGTTCAAATGATACTGACAATAAGGCATGGAATTTAAAAGGCTTAACCATGTCTTATCTTAGAGTCTGTTTTATTTCTTCATCTTCTGAGCACTTCAAACATATGAGCTGTTATTCCATCTTTAGATCAGTAACTTTGAATTGTTCTACCTGTCATTCTGCAGTGACTAGCACAGCTAGATGTCATACAATGATTGTTTGCACTTTCATTCTTTCACATTAAATGGCAATCATCCGGTCCTTTTGATTTGTTTCTTTTATTTAGCCCTGAAGTTTTTACACTAGAATCTCATTAAAGCTGAACTAGTGTACTCCTGTCAAAAAACTAATGGAAAAAAGTTTAAAAGAGAAATGTTTCACCTATATTGTCACTTACTGGTAGAATTGCATTTATCAAGATTTGCAGAATTTGCTACTTTGTTTTATGTTCTTTTGATTTTACCCATCTCTCTCTCAATTTTTCCTTCTATGGTACATAATTAGGATGATCACATATTTAAAAACAGGGCATCCATAGATTTACAAAACAATAAAAACTTAATTAATAATTGATACAAAATATTCTCAATTAAAATCTCCTGGAAACATTCATATTTTTTCATAATCTAAAAATGTTTTATGCTAGTTCAAACATCACCGAAAGCATTTCCTATGCAGAGGTCCAACTACTTTATCAAGCTAGCACTGTGTAAGGGAATATAATTGTACTTTTGAGTTTCAAGAACAAATGAATTAAACAGATCTTGTTGTTACAGATCTCCACTGACATTTATACGACTATTCATGTCACTCACACAGACAAGTAGATTCTGCATGTTCGGAAAAAAAACATTGTCTTTGATCCAGATGAGGGCACCAGTAATGGCATCTAAAAATGATTAATTAGCTGGCCATGAGAGTGCTTAAATTACAAAACAAAGCAGAAAACAAACAAAAAATATGCAGAAGTATGACTTACTGTGTCAGGGACAAAAAAATCATACAGGACATATTCATTTAATCTATGGTACCAAGGACAATGAAAAATATATCCATTCAATAAGAATCTTCTTTTATCTTATGCTGCTGCACTGACAGATAAGAGAAATATATCATGCGGATTCTGATCCCTCTATGAGTTCTAGAAAATAAGATAAGGGTCTGCAAAATGCTGGCAAATTAATCCCAGTGAAATTACTAACCATTTTGTCTAAAGATCCAGTAGTCAGGAGGGATAACTTAGAGGTCACCTTTACTATTAATGCTAAGGGTTTTCTAGCTGGCGTTGTGACATACATTGTACATCTAAATGCCTGATCTAAAAATGAATTCCTCAGCATTTCTGAATATGCTCCATGGACTTAACTTAAAAGATGCAAAGCTTTCTCTTTCCATGTAAAATATGTTTAAGCTGTCTTTCTCCTCCCCTTTTGCTTGTGCATAAATGATGACCCTATCCTTAGAAACCTAAATGATGTGCAAACTGCAAGATGTCAAAGGGTCTCTGACTTGAACATGTAAATAAAACAGTACTTATTCATTTAAAAAAAAATACAAACTTACTCCCATACAGGATTGCTTTGGGAAATCATATGTAAAAAAAATAATGACCAAAAGGGAGGGCATTTCTCAGTAGTTAATGACCAGATGGAAAAGTTAAGGGCTTGAAGTGAATTCAAGGTTCTGCAATTCAGCCAGTTAACAACTGGTAAGAAATGTTCAACCAGGAGGTTATCACTGTTATAATAATCCACAGAACACATTAAGAAAAAGAATTACTTTTTTGCATGTTGAAAACTCACAAGTTAAACTGTATGTTGCCATGGTCATTATGTTCTATTTACTATACTGCCATGTCCTTAGAAGTGAAAGACCAAGGCCCAATCTAGCAAGGTGCTGAGCCAAAAGGTCTCCGACCCCCACCAGCAACCCTCTGCACCAAGCACAATCAAGACTCATAAGATCAAATGGGAAAGCAGGGTTTCATTCTCAACAATCTGTTGTGTTAATTATGAAGCTAGGAATTATACTTCCAGGATAGCAGTTTTCAGCAAATTCTACTTTCTGAGGAGCAAATGATTTTCTCAAAATTTGCTCTTAATCAACTGTAGTAGATCTTAGATTTCTTGTAGATTTAGGTTTCTAATAACCCTGATAAGATGAAGCTTTTTGAATTTTCTGGGGATATAGCTACAGCAAACGGCTGTACAGGACCACTGACATGCTCCAGCTGCGTGGATAAGCAATACCCTTTGAAGTAAAAGCCACAGTAATCCGCTGGGCAATTCATCCTTAATTTAGAAACCCACTCAGTATTAAGTGGGGTATACAAAATCTGGATACCACTGTATCCACATTATAAATATATCTTTTAACTTTGCCAGGGCAGATTAAAGAGAGGTCATTATTTATGCTTAACAAATAGTGTCATCAAAATTTAACAAGTTTTCATAAATTTCTTCTGTAAAATCATCATTTAGTGCTTGTCTTATGCCTTTCATTTGTATAAATTATTTCTGATATAGCTGCGGTTGTTCTCATGATCTATTTCAGTGGTCCTCAACCTTTCTGGATTTGAGGTAACCCTCAATGGAATGGAGGCATTTTCTATAACTTTGTAAACTGAATGGCACCCAATTTCAAAAACTAATTCATATTAGTTATCAGTGCTTACTTCCTTGCAGAGTGGCCAGGTTGTGGGGTAGGGAAATTGGCTAAGCAGGGACAAACTTAAGCCTGTGTTTCTCTGCTTATCTCCTTATACTTCACTTATCTCCTTACACATCCAGCACACTTCAAGGGATCTTGTGGCACCTCATAGTGCTGCAGCACCTTAATTGAGAATCACAGATCTAATTTATTTTAGAATTTTGGATAAATAAAAAAAATACATATTTATCCATTTTTAATTCTGTTGAGATGTGGAGCTTAATCGTACTTTCTGGAATTAATTTCACCTGTTAATTACACATTGTATAAAAAGAGGTTTTGTTTTATTATCTTCAAATTAGTGTCTTTTAATTTAATTGGTTCCTCTTTGTACTTAAATTCTGAAACAGGATGAATAAGAGCATCTAATTTATGTCCTGCACATCATGCATTTTATTTTTATATTTATATTTATATATATATATATATATATATATATATATACACACACACACACACACACACGTGTGATCCTGTATATTGTCTGCCTATTAAGAAACGGGATCATATAAAAAGAGAGAAGAAGTACTTGCCCTTGCATTTACTTGGCATTGTAGCTATAGATATGAGAAAAAGTCAATAAACTCAACTTTGGCCCAGAATTCTAACTCTATTATATCATATGATATGCATGCTGATATGATATAACAGGAGTTAACACAGCCACAGTTTTAAGGATCTTGAAACTGGCTCTTAGAAAAACCCTGGTAGAAGATACAACTTCACTGGTAAATGATCACTCTTATATCCGTAGAAATTTAGGGAATAACATATCATTGCTTCACTAGACTGGGAAGAGATGCATTATTTAATTTTTGAATACTTAAAATACAGAAGCAAAAGTAATAGTTAACTTTAGAGCCCTTGCACGTAACACATAAGTGCCTGATGCTGGCTCAGTGTTAAGCTAAATGAAAACCACTACAATTAAAATGGTTATAAGCAATGAAATAATAAAAAATGGGGCTGATGAATGATCTCTCTTCAGTATCTTACATAAATTTGTGATTAAACACAATTCCCTGTTGTTTGTGCAAAATACCAGTTTTGAATAAATGTATTTTTTCTAGGGATTTATATAGGAGCAGCAATAATACCACACTGTATCAGAGACCAGGACAGAGTTGCACCCTTGACTACTGAGTCAATTAATACAAAAATCAATGGTACAATTCTCACTGATTTCACTAAGACTTGGATCAGGCCTTTGGTTACTTGTTTATGTTGGGTAATGGAATCAAAGTGGAAAGTACAGAATATGAAAATGAATGGAAGAGGAACCCAAAGGTGCGGATTAGGCACCCCTTAATGTTTCTAAACCCAAGAAAATATGTCTAGACATAAAGGCCCCTGCTACCCATTACATATATTACGCAATCTACTGGTTAACTGTGCAATAAATTTAGACCAGCCACACATTCAAAGTAATCATCACATGATAAAAATGACTATCCAGTTATAAAAAGAGCCAACTAGATCTAAAGTTAGTCCTTGAAAAATGTGTAACAACTCTGTAGCTGGTTTCTATCCAGCTTTAATTTGAACAAGTAGCAAGGCCCTTAGTATTTTCAAAATATATCCAAGGATAATATCTTCTATAACAAATTCCATTTACCATTCAGGTTGGTGTATAATGTAAATATCTTAGTCAAATTTTAAAATCCCAGTACATACAACAGACAAATGTATACTGTAAGCCATCTTGATGCTTTTATCTTCAGGAAAAGTTCACAAAAATGGAGGAAACTTGCAACATACCTAGTGGTCAGCAAATCCAGATATCTTCAGGAGAAAAAGGAATTTCAGTTGAGGACCTCTCAAAAAAAACAAAACAAAAACAAACCCCCTGCCAGCAGCCATCTTTTTTTAAACCACTGATTTTGTAGACTAAATACCTCCAGTGACTATTTACTTTATAATAATAGTGTTTCCTAGGTAGCCAGGACTGAAGTCATAAAGGACTTTTCAAGTCAAAATCAGTCCCCCATTATTCCACCTGGATATGTCTGGGCAAGCTGTATAGATCACAAAATTTAACACTAAGGATCCAATAGCAAGTCTTGTGAGACAATATTTTTTTCATCTGAACTTCCACTGATTTCACTTGAGGAAAAATGTGCACAGAAATAATCATAGTTAAAATTTGTTCGGTAGGTTCAGCTTTATAAAGAGGGCATCTAACAGAGTGTTCTCAAGAAGGACTTCAGTTGCTCCAAGGTCCCTCCTTAATCAGTTGGAAACAATGGATCAGAAATAACTAATTTAATTTGGTCAAAAGCTACAGATAATTTACAAAAGGGGATGGTAAAATCAATCTTTTATAAAGACAGGTTCAGTTTCAAGTCTTAAGGCTTGAGAGAGACTTAAGATTTCAATTGATAATTTAATTTTGTCTCACAAGGCACTGATCTTTGTGCACCCTCTAAAACAATGGTTTTTACAGTTTTACAGTTTCATAGTTGGTAGGGTCGGAAGGGCCCTAAGCAGGTCATCAAGTCCGACCCCCTGCCGTGGGCAGGAAAGAATGCTGGGGTTAAACAACCCTGGGTGGGTGTCTATCTAGCCTCCTTTTGAAGATCCCTAGGGTAGGGGTGAGCACCACTTCCCTAGGAAGTTGGTTCCAGCTCCTAGCCGCCCTGACAGTGAAGTAGTTCCTCCTGTTGGCCAGTCTGACCCTACTCTCAGTCAGCTTATGGCCATTAATCCTTGTAACTCCCGGTAGTACTCGGGGGAACAGGGACTCTCCCATTGCCTGCTGGTCCCCCTTGGCAAGTTTGTAGGTGGCCACCAGATCCCCTCTCAGCCATCTTTTGTATAGTTTCATAGTTTTAGGGTCGGAAGGGACCTAATAGATCTTCTAGCCTGACCCCCTGCCAGGGCGGGAGAACAACAAAAAAAAACCTAAAAACAAAAACGGGACTCAAATGAGTCCAGCCAGGTAGGTATCCAGCCTCTTCTTAAAGATCCCCAGGGTAGGGGCCAGCACCACCTCCCTTGGAAGTTGGTTCCAGCTCCTAGCCGCCCTAACTGTGAAGTAGTTTTTTCGGATGTCCAATCTGTACCTCCTCTCCATCAACTTGTGCCCATTACTCCTTGTTATGCCAGCGGGGGCTAGGGGAAACAGCGTCTCCCCCAAACCCTTCTGGTTCCCCCTAGTGAGTTTATAGACGGTCACCAGGTCCCCCCTCAGCCTTCTCTTGTGGAGGCTGAATAGGTTCAAGTCCCGCAGTCTCTCACTGTAGGGTCTGCCCTGTTGTCCCCGGATCATGCGGGTGGCCCTCCTCTGGACCCTCTCCATGTTGTCCACATCCCTCCTGAAATGGGGCGCACAGAACTGGACACAATACTCCAGCTGCGGCCTGACCAGCGTCGCATAGAGGGGGAGGATCACCTCCCTGGCTCTACTCGAGATGCACCTGTGGATGCACGACAAGGTCCGGTTAGCCCTGCCAACCATGACCTCGCATTGTCGGCCCATGTTCATCTTGGAGTCAATAATGACACCAAGATCCCTTTCCGCCTCCGTGCTCTCAAGTAGGGAGCTCCCCATCGTATAAGTGTGCTGCTGGTTCCTACTACCCAAGTGCAGCACCCTGCACTTGTCCGTATTGAAACACATCCTGTTCCTGTTTGCCCACCCCTGTAACCTATCCAGATCCTTCTGCAATCTCTCTCTCCCTGCTAGCGTGCTCACCTCCCCCCAAATTTTGGTGTCATCAGCGAATTTAAACAGGTTGCTTTCCACCCCAACATCAAGATCGCTGATGAAGAAATTGAACAGCGCAGGCCCCAGGACCGAGCCCTGGGGGACTCCACTACCCACCTCCCCCCAAGTCGAGTATGATCCATCCACCACCACCCTCTGAGTGCGACCCTTCAGCCAATCTGCAATCCATCTGACTGTGTAGGCATCTATGCCACAGTCGCCTAGTTTATTAATTAGGATGGGGTGAGAGACGGTGTCAAAGGCCTTGCTGAAGTCCAGAAAGACTACATCCACCGCGACACCTGCGTCCATGGCCTTTGTGACCTGATCATAAAAGGCAATCAGGTTGGTCTGACATGATCTCCCCCTAATAAATCCATGCTGATTGCCCCTGAGCATCATTTCTGATGCCGGCCCATCACAAATGTGCTCCTTGATGATCTTCTCAAAGAGCTTCCCCAGGATTGAGGTAAGACTGACGGGCCTATAATTGCCCGGGTCCTCCCTTTTCCCTTTTTTGAAGATGGGGACCACATTAGCTACCTTCCAATCGTCTGGCACCTGGCCCAAGCACCACGATCGCTCGTAGAGCCGTGCCAGGGGCACTGCAATAACCCCAGCCAGCTCCCTCAGCACCCTGGGGTGGAGAGCATCCGGACCCGCTGACTTGAACACGTCCAGCCCCTCCAGAAGCTCTCTAACCCGGTCCTCCCCAACCTGAGGTCTGAAGGCGATCCCCTCGCGTCCGTCTTCTATCACAGCAGGGAAGTCCCGGTCCCTGCACAAGAAAACGGAGGCTGAACAGGTTCAGATTCCATAGTCTCTCCTCATAGGGACTACCCTGCTGCCCCATGATCATGCAAGTGGCCCTCCTCTGGACCCTCTCAAAGCAGTCTACATCCCCCCTGAAGTGCATATCCCTGCTGTCCACATCCCTCCTGAAGGAACTTAAACTTCCTAAAGTCCTGGAACCCTTGCATATAACTTCTTCTGGTGTGGAACCCTTACCCCTGGCTCCACAAGCTATGCAAGAGGACATGGAGCCAGGTGACTTAGCCCAGCAATGGTGGTGCACACCCTCCTGGCTCAGTCCAGCATTATCCTCAGTCTCTTTGTGGAACCCCTGATGACCCATTGTTGGGGACCTACTTAATTCATGGTTTTGTGGTTTTACCGAAACTGCAAAAACCAGTGGTGTCTGCGATCACCAGGAAATATTTAACTGGCTGCAGTTTCCCATGAAATCAACCCACCAACTCCCCCCCCCCCACCCCCATATATTATACATACAATAGGGCAGCAAGGTTCTTTGGGAAGATGTTATATCTTTTAGTAGACCAACTAAATAGTTGGAAAAATGTTCTTTGCATGCTTTTGGGTACAAACACCCTTCTTCAAGCATAGGGAGACTCTGCAGGTGTTTTGAGCTCTCTAAGGTAGAAAAGAAGCCAATTTACAACATTTAGGTCTGTGAAAATGCAAATTAGTGGTAGTTTGAAGACAAAAGGTAGAGATAGGAGGGGGGAAAGGGATGAAAATGTGCAAGGGAATGTAAGTGGTTAGCTGCATATACAAGAAACCCATGGACCAACATACATATCTACATGTACAGCTCAGTGGTTAGGATACTGTAAAAATCTCCCCAGCAGTCCAAGGCAAGCTGCACCTTGCTGGCAGACTTCTGGGTATACTCACACTCAAGAAAAGCAAGTAGCTCACCTCTGGAGACCACTGGGATTGAGAAGTCTGCAGGCTCCATGGAGCCGGCCAGTTCTCAGGCATCTGCCTTCTGGTCTTGGGGTTCAGTGGACTCTTTGGGCACCAACGCTCGATGATCAGGGGACCTCACCTCAACCCCCTCTGGTGTGGGAGCATGGGGCAGGCTGGTAGTGATACTTCTGGGGGGTGGGCCTGTAAGGTACCAGAGTGGCATTGGCATTTGCCTCAGGGTCCCCCTCCTCAGGGCTTACTGGGGTGAGCCCCAGGGCCCCTGTCTCCCCCAGATTGTCAGAGGGGGAGGGTGCTGCTGCCAGACCTTCCATTGTGTCAGCCTCAGCCTCAGTGCCCATGGTCTCAGGGGCTAGGTACTGGCTAGCAGGTTGAGGGGCTTCTCCTATGGGCTCCTGTTTGGGATTGTCTGGTAGCCCTGAAGCCTACTCCACTGGGATCACCTGTTTGATTTTTCCTGGGGGTGGGATTTTAGGCACAGCTGGGGATGGCCTGAGAAGCTGGGCCACCCCCTCCTCCCAGGGTGGTGATCTTGGGAGGGTGGGGGCAGTCTTTCATGTCAGAGGGCTCCAGCTGCATCCAGGCCTTCCTTTTGGCTTTGTGCCTGGAGGGGACCTGCACCCACTCAGCCATGGGGTGTTCAGAGGGACAGGTTCCAGTAGAAGGTGAGGGTTGGGGGATGGGGCAGTTACAGTGGGGCAATGGTTAGGGGTGGGGGGGGGACACCCGTGGCTGGGGGACCCCTCGCCCCAGTTGCGCTT
>NW_005841834.1:2408235-2433210 GCF_000455745.1 Alligator sinensis
CACTAGTGGGACTCATTGATGCTCTCCCTGCCTGTCCCATGGGGCACTCATTATGCAAGTGCCCCAGGGCATGGCACCAAAAGCACCGCAAGTCTGCCAGCATGTAGAACACTCTCACCAGGGCCCCCTGAAATGGAATCATGAGGCACCCCTTCACCTCCAGCTGTGCTCCTGCTGCCAGCTGGATCATGATCTGGTGGTGGAATGATTGCATGTGGCAGAGGCCGGGGTCTTGGCACTCAAGCAAGAGGGCCACCACTGGGGAGATAACCCTCCCTAGGGTTTGGAGTTGGGGGAGCAGGGCCCAATTAAGAATATAAGGTGGGACAGACCTGAGGACCACTCTGGTCCCAGCTATTCTAGAGGATCTAGGGGGACATACTTGCCCTCTACCACAAGCCCCCTCTCCACCACCTTTTATGTGGCAGCCTGTGAGGCAAGGAAAAAGACCCCCTTGCCATGAAGGTGTGAGGCTGCCACAATCTTGGGAGCCCCCACTACCTAAGCCAGGGCCTGCACCCAGGTCTCAAAGTACAGGTTATTCCACTTGGGCAGTTGACACTTCCCCGCCCCACGTCTGCAGGTGAGTGATGGAAAGCGGGCCCTGCCGCCTGAGCTGGAAAGGCTGGTGGTGGATCATGGCTTCGGGTCGCCTTGTAGCTGCCTGTGTGTAACCGTGGTTCCTTGACTGGGGGGTTGCCTTGGTGGGTCAGAGCTAGGGCCAGGGACAGGCTGAGTAGGTGCACTGGCTGACGCAGTGCACCTTGTCCCCTCAGGCACTGGTGGTCTAGTCTTGGGGGCAGGGCCCTTGCCCTTCCCACCCCCAGCTGTGGAGGAGGCTGAAGAGGATCCCTTCCCACTGCCCTTGCCCTGGGTCCCTGATGGTGGGGGACGGGGCTTGTGAACCTCTCCGGGGGAGGCCTGGCCAGGGGATCTCCCCTGGCCCTGCTGAAGTCTTGACAGCCCGCACAGCATAGGTTGCAGGCTTCTCTAACCCTGGTCAGTTGGACTCTACAGTGGGGGCTGTAGGGGCACGCACCCCCTGGCAGATTGGCTGGGATCTGCCCCCATAGTGAGGGCTGCAGGACGTTCTGTGGGGGCATCTGCTCCCCCAGAAAGCTCCTTCCCTAATATGGTTGTACATAAGGGAGAGGGAACCAATAAGGAAAAACATAAAAAAAATACAGTGGGGCTAGTGTATCCAATTGAATAGGCTGGGGCTGTGGAAGAAGAGGGGAAGTGAAAGGGGGCTGAGGCTCACATAGCTGCAGCCCCACAGGAAAAAATGGGCAGGCTGGGTGAGGAGGGACACACACACAAGGGCTAGGGAGACTTGAGCTGGTGTACTCAGCTACACAACAAACATCAGAGCAGGGGAAGTGGACCACAGGACTTACCACACAAGGGCAAAACACACAGGGGAGGCTGCTGAGGCAGATGTAAGAGATGGCTGGAGCAGTGGAGGGGCTTTGTCTGTTGAAGTTCAGTCCAGGAGCCCCTCAGCCCTCCAGCCAGGCACTCAGCATTAGGGCAGTAGGCAGGAAAACAAAGCAGGATCAGATGCAGTGAGGCAGCTGTGGGGGAGTGCAGGAGCAAACAATCAATTAGGGAGGTAATCCAGTGCAGGTGTAGTGTAGGGCAGTGCAAAATGGTGCAGCAGGGAAAACCCTCTCTCCTGAGAGGGGGCAGCAGAAGTGCAGGAGGCAGCAGCAGCAGCAGCAGTAGTGGTGGTATTTAGCCATTCAGGTCAGCCACTCAAGGTGTGCTTCAGGTAAAGGTGAAAGTGGAAGTGAAGGCAGAGTGGCCTGGAGAGGCAGCTGGGCAGGTAGGCACCCTGAGGCCGGCAGTGATGGTGGGGGAGGGGCCCATAGGCAGTGCAGACCCCCTCCCCAGGCTGTCCCCTGACCGTGGCTTGGCAGCAGGCTAGAACAGGGATGCAGAAGCTGGGGTGCGGTGCAGTGTGGTGGGCCCCTCCCTGAGGGGGGCAGCAGTGTGCAGCAGGGGTCTACTCCCCCATGGGGGGGGGTGGCAACAGCAGCAGCAGCCCAAGACAGGAAGGGGTGTGGCCAACTTACCCCCAAAGGCTCTGGGAACAAGGCAGCAGCTAGCAGTAGCCAGGGACAGGAAGGTGTATAGCCATCTTCTCCCCAGAGGCTCCTGAGACCAAGCTAACAGCAGTAGCCAGCAGCTTGGGACAGGAAGGGGCGTGGCCAGCTTTCTTCTAGAGGCTCCTCCCCCAGAAGTTCCTGAGAGTGAGTAGCCCTGAGCTGCTTGCCAGGGCAGCTTTTTATATTGTGGGGACCAGCACAGTGCAGGTTTTTATACTGCTGGGGTCAGCACAGGTGCTGGCCCCAGGCTCTAGCTCCTCCTGGCTGCAGATCTGGGAGGAGCTGTGAAGGTCATTTTGTCCTAAGTGGCACAACTTGTCCCACACCAAAGTGCATGTCCAGGCATGTGTGCAAAGGCAAAAATCACCATTCCTGGATCTTATACTAGCACCTCCAGAAACGTTATATATCTTATCCAGTACACCAAATGCCCTGATGGAAAATATGTAGAAGAAACCAAACGATTGCATATCAGAATGAATGCACACTGAAAATCCATCAAAGACAAAAATATCCAATTACCTGTGGGTGCCCAGTTCTCACAAGACAATCTCTCCCTCTCTGATTTCTCAGTTCTAATCCTCACAGAGAATTTACAAAACACCTTTTGTAGACAAGCCTACAAACTTCACTTCATAAATCTACTGGATACAAAAATCACGGACTAAATATTGCCATTGGATTTATGACACCTGTCAGCCATCTGATAACCCCAGGTACCTTTCAGCAACTGATCACTTACATTCCCTCACCCATTTTCCTCTCTTCCCCTCCTATGTCTACCAATTGTCTTCCAAACTATCACTCATTTGCATTTTCACAGATCTGCATGTTGTAAATTGGCTTCTTTTCTACCTTGGAGAACTCAAAACACCAGCAGATTCTCCTTATGCCTGAAGAAGGTTTTTTGTGCCTGAAAGCTTGCAAAGAACATTTTTTTCAACTATTTAGGTGCTCTAATAAAAGATATCACATCTAACCAAAGAACCTTGCCTGCCTACATCCTCAGACCAACACGGCTACAACCAATAACCCTGCATACATATTATATGTTCTTTTAGAATCTCCCAATACTTACCACAATACTTAGACAATTCAGCAATCCTGCAGCTACTCTCAAGTGCTCGAGACCTACTGACTGTCTGTGGTGACAGTGGGGTCCCTCCACCAATCAGCAGTGAGGGGCAGGGCTGTTGGGAAATGCCCATGAAATTGGCCATTGGTGCTGCAAGCAAGTCACAAAAATAGCTTTGTCGTGCTATGAGTTAAACAGGTTTCTACTTATTAGTAAAATCCCGGGGTTCCATGGAGCACAGTTTGAAAACTACTCTCCTGATACAATGAACCATGTCCTCAGTCTATTTAAGTAGATCAAGGCAAAAGTACATAAATATTCTTGCATAAGATAGGCACAAGCAATATAATTCTGTATATTGAAGCCTGTCAGAGCCCAAGTCTGGATGTCTTTCAGAAGTGTTGCAAGACCATCTTTTTAAGGCAGGCATTTAGGGGATTTGGTTTTATATTTTATGTTATGTATATATTTTTATATTTTGCTTTTCCAAGTTACTTTATTCTCTTGTTTGTTCTCAGGTTTCATAAGTTATTTTATTTTCTTATCTAATAAATAAATAAATATTCAACTTCCATCTCAAAGACTTCTGCTCTTTGGAAGTTTACAAGTAAAACAGAATCCTGCAAACATTAAAAATATGGAGGAGCAAAACCTACCTTACTATGCACTTGAATTAGCGAAGCAGGATTTAAACATTTTGTTATACTTGTATTAGTAAATGGACACCAAACCTCCCAATAAGCACATATATCTGTGATACATTTAAATTAGTAAATAACACACTAATAGATTCCAGTAGGAATATTTCAAATTGGTTTAAGAAACATTATAGTCTGCAAGGGCAAATATAATTTATTTCTTTTCTGTCTATATAGAATATAATTATTGTACTGTTGCCGCCACTGGAACATTCAAGAATGTAACTCTGACCCTGATTCCTTTCGGAAGCAATGAATGAAAAAGAAAGGCCAAGGGTGCAGGAAGAATAAACAGCTGCTCTTATTATCAGGAAAAATGAAATGTTAATGACAATGTTGCCAAGTATTAGCATTCTACTATAATTCATTCAATATTTAGGTTGTTCCTAAAACCAGAGCTTCTGTAGTCACATAATTGCCCAAGCATCTCAACTTCCATTTAAAAGTAAAACAGTTTTTAGTTCTCTTGGCTGTGGAGTAAAAATATAGAACATGAACACAGGAAAGAGATATTTTTACAATTCTCATGATTTTCTGGGCCCCAATATATGAATTGTGGTTGACAATACTGTGACATCTATTGGTACAACTTAAAGCTCTAGCCTGCACAGTTATTCTTATGCATTATATAAAAACAGATTCTTAGATGTCTTAGAAGTCAAGCACTAAATTGGAAACTCTCTTCCCCCACCCCCAAAAAAACCAAACCACTTACTACTTCCTAAGGCAATTTCAGTTTAGACAACTTTAATTGGAGTTTGCAATCTTGCTAGGAAAATTTAACAACATGTTTCTCTATACTAGACTTTTAATATCCCTCAGTGTAATATTCAGAGCCACTAGAAAACTCTTGATTCTGCAATTTTGGCACTGGTCTGCAATCTACCAATTGTATGAAGTACACAGTTTAAATGCATATTAAGGCCAGCACTGGGCTGTTCCTATTTCTCCCTGTTCATACAACTGTATCAGCAAAAATCTTACTTTGGAAACAGGGTTTCCCTCAGTGTAAATTATCCTGGGATCAAAGGCACCATATTTAATATACATTAGGGGGAAAAAGTGGAGATGAAAACATCAAAAGAGGGAATGGAAAGATCGAAGTTGAAAAGAGTCTTGTGTGTGTATGACCAGAAAGATGGTTAGCTGTGTTAGTCTGAAGTCAGGAAAAAGGTAAAGCCATGTGGCACCTTGGAGACTAACTGTTTTAGAGGACGAACTTTGGCAGGCAACAGCCCACTTTTTCAGATTGCAAATATAGACATATAGTTTATTCTTAATACACTTCTAATTTTTGTTTGAGTTGCAATATATGAAAAGGACTGCCTTCATTGATACATGTGAGTATATGAGTTCATATAGTTGCCTGTCAGTTGAATATATGAAACGTGTCAGTTGTACACTATTTGCTTATACTTTCCATATGAGATAAAAATATATGAAAGGGAGAAACAGGGAAGGTGGATAGTGAAATATAGTTGTAGAGAGTTCCAAAGATTAATTATATATCAGGTAATAAAAATACTTTTATTTCTTCTGTTAATGTTAAATGACCCCTTCCAGGCTTTGTACTTTTTTGTGAAAGAGAATCTTCAGAACCCTCCTCCAAAGATTTTGTATGCATTTGTTGGATTACTGTAGGATTTGCACTGAGAGATCAGTAGTGTGTGAGAGATCAAATCCCCTTTTTTTTTTTAAGTTACACAACTATGAAGTCCTGGTACTCTGGTCTACATCTGCTGACATGAAATCTTGCCTATTTTTACTTTCTGTAGGAGGGTTTCATCAGTCAGCAAGATGAGGAAGGAAAGCACTTAGCATTCGAATTGCACTCAACAGCCAGAAAAACTACAGAGCAGCCTAACATACTGGCATACATAGTGCAGTAATAAAATAAAACATATGAGCAGGACAGTTTCTTGCTAGAAATGTTTTACAAGTATGTCTTTGCAAGTTTTTGGTAAGGTGTTACTTATTAGAGCAGAGAGTATAAAATATATGATAGTGAGATCATTTTAATTAAGATTAGTTCATTCTACTTCTAGAAAGGAAGGAAAAAAATAAACCATGTATACAGTTTCTATTGAATTTTACAAAACAGGGAAGCTAGATTAAATGTGTACAACAGATCTAAAGAAACAGGAATAAATAACCTGGGGTAAGACCCCTGGAGACCAATTTAAATGGAAACTGAAAAGCAAAGGGTTCAATTGGCCTCCTATACATAAACATATCTTTGGATTTATTATAATTACTTTTAAAGCCAGAGAGGATCCCAAACTGATTTATGAACAGAGTAATAGCTGGGATTGAAATATCAGGATGGGTTATAAAAAGAAGAATTTCACCCACATACAGTATTAATTTATGTTCTTGGTTATGTGCATCAGTAATGATACAGTAACTTTACAGCATTTCTAAAAGCTTTGGCAAGTATTTTGAAAGCTAATGTAAGGAAAAGAGGAAAACTGCACAGCAATGTGTAGGGTGTAAGACTCAGTGAAAAAGAAAAAAAGTATGGTTATTTTGTTATCAGGATTTCCTTCAGGGAACAGTAAATAGTATGCACTCATCTCTCAGAAGAGCCACCCATTGCAGTCCAAACTCACCAATACCCAGAAATTCAAGCCTTTTCATTCTCATCAAATACCGTTTTAGGATCTAGGGAGACTGCAAGGGCATTATTCTTAACATTGTCTGACCAATGCATTAGATTACTCTCATAAAACCTCAGAAATATTGGACCTGTATGTACCAGCCTTCTTAAAAGCTGCTTCTATCTTAAGGCAAGTTGAGTTTGAATAATCTTGTTTACAATGCATTTCCAATTGCCTATTTTTACTTCAGGTCTAGTAAAACTGTGATTTCGTTTCTTTTTTGTCACATTGTAAAATACAATGGCCCTTGTAAAAAAGTATTAGAGGTGCCAGTAAAAGAATTTGCTCATCTACATGTCTTAATTGGTCCTGAGTCTCAACTAATTTTCTAAGAAATGTGATTCCTCATCATAGGTCATCTTTTGTTAAAGTTAGTCCTGAAAAAAGCTCAAGAATATCAGCTCTTTTTTCCATATCAATCCACTTAACTGTTCCTTTGTAACATACATCACCCAGTTGTTTAATAGTGTCACTGTCTAGCAAGAATGGTCTTAATCTTGGGCAGATGGAGGAGGAGGAAAAAAGGAGTAAAGAAGAACATGCGTGCATGTGTGTGAGACAAAGACCACTGCAAATTTTTTAATCAATATGGAGCGTTCAGATGGATTTTCAGCACCTGCAGCTACCACTAAAGTGCATGGGAGTTCTGGGAGTTCCTAAGAAATATGATTTTTTTAAAAACAGGAAACCCATTAAAACACTAACCCTAACATGTTTTACATTAAATGAAAGTACTCATAATTGCTAATAGTAATACTATAACATTTCATTAAATAGCTATTTATCCAGGAGTCTGTAATGCATATTTGAACCGTGCTAATATCACTCCCACTGTTGTTCAAATCAGAGTCAATTGAAAGAAAAATATTTCTGAAGAGCAAAAGAAAACAGGCCAAAGCAACAGAGCTCAACTGTTCAGAATGGGAAGCTGGGTGCTTGTGACTTGGTTGCTCTGAGGCTCACCACTCCCTGCATCCTTCTTCCCCCTCCCCCAGTAAAGAGGGTAGGAAGAGAGAGAGGAAGAGAGCTTGCCTCATGTAAGCAGAACCTGCCTAGGTGAGGGGGAAAGAGACAAAGGAGGGAGAAAATAAGCAGCACCTGCTATAAGGAATGGGAGAGCGAGAGTGCAGAGAGGTCTAAGGGAAGAATCAGGGGCAGGGTGCAGGGCAGGAAGGTGATGTGCCAGGCTGAACTACTTGCCACTCACTCCAAGACATCCCCTTTCACTTGCCTTCACCAGAGACAATCAGATGGTAGATAGGAATGCTGCTTTGGTAGCAGGGAGTTGTTGAATGATTGTAAATAGAATTGAACAATTTTAGCTAAACCCAATAAA
The DNA here is from genome assembly GCF_000455745.1 of Alligator sinensis. Lineage (NCBI taxonomy): Eukaryota > Metazoa > Chordata > Crocodylia > Alligatoridae > Alligator > Alligator sinensis. The sequence continues at coordinate 2,416,110 of NW_005841834.1, forward strand.
TCAAGAAGTTCTCAATGTATCTAATAATTAAGAATGAATCACGTTGTCTTGATTATTCAACAAGCAAAATAAGGTCTCATAGACTCTAGCTTTCCATCTAATGGGTCATTGAAATTGAGGAATCCTAAAATAACTGAAAGAGAAAAATGCTTGCTATGATTGATTCTTTGGCATAATAGCAATTTAAGTGTCTAACTTTATTAAAATATAGATGCAGCCTTAAGTAACAAGTAAGAATCTCTTTATTGAACATGATAAAAGATGAAGGATCAATGCAAATACATACTCAGAAATTTCAGAAGTCTGGGTTTGTGGATCTCTGTGAAATCTAATTCCATGTACTTTCTTGGTATAACTGTTATCTATCACCTTCATTTTTTCTTCAACAATTTGAAAATAAGCTTGGCTTTTGGCATACCCTCAAAATAATCCTCATTTATAACCACTGAATAACTACCTCAGTATTTAGTTGGGAATTGACCTTTCTAAAAAATGGAGATGATATATTGTATTAATGTAGTGATGAAGCACATTGCTCTTGAATTCAGGACTTTCAAAAGTATAGCATAACATTTTTTTTCAACTCTTGAAATTAAAAAGAGAAATTCCATTACCTGTCAGCAAGAGTAGACTTCTCTCTTTTAGTGAACCAACAGAGATGGGCGTAAGTATTATACATTACAGTGGGTTACATTAGTTTTATGAAATCTGTTATCTCTAATCAGCAACACTGTCTCATTTATTATGCATATGCAGCATAGGTTTTCATATCTTATACTTATTCATATCTTATGCTAATAATTCACAGGTATTAACCTTAGTGTAGCAGAAAACAAAGAGAATTCAAAAATGAAACCAAACAAAGCCACTATTAGGTAGAGAAGTGCTTGTGATCAAACATGACTACAATTAAGCTATTTTTATATGACACCACTTAGCTTTTGGAAGAAAGCAAAAAAAAAAAGAAAAAAAGATATAGAAGATGTGAATCAAATCTTACCATTTTCATCAAGTTAGATGATATGGATAAATTCAGTTATTTGCATTCAATTACATCTTATTTGCTTTTAACCAGCATCACTTTACTCTAAAGCTAGCTACAGATATTTGGAGAGGTTATGGGGAGGCTAGATCATGTTAAAAATTACGACCTGATCTAACCTAGTTCATTCAAGTGCAGACCCTGTGCTCAGATTGACCTAACCATGGATTTAAGAGCAAACTGTACAGAAGTTCAGGAAGTTTATATAGGTCTAAAAATGGTTGATCTGATCTAATTTAACTGTACCTCTGAGGCAGTCCAACTTAGATCACGTCAGGGAGACCAATCTAATTGAACTTCTGTACAGTTCCCAGCACTGGTCCAGGTCTGGGAAAGCTCAGCCACTGGCCTCAGCCCTTGGGCTATGATTTTCCTACCTTCTCCCTGGTACAGGGCTATTTTTAGCCCCCCAGTCTGTCACCCCACCTCCAGATGGACAACTGCTGCCACAGACAAGCTAGCCTTCACCCCACAAGCCACTCTCAGTGCTGGGAGCAAAATAAATTAAGTTGGGATGGGGGGAGAAACAGGCAGGACTGGCGGGTAGGTTCATCAGGGAACATTATTTGTCTGGGACAGAGGGTTGGAGGACTAAAAATAGCCCCTGGTCCCCAGGGGGGAGAGAGAGTCCCCTCATCCTCTCAAGTCTCTATGTGGATCTCACTAGGTCCCCTAATCCCACCAAAAACTCCCGGATCCCTCCCAGACCCCTCTAGATCCTACTAGTCCCCTCCAATCTCTCCAAGTCTCCTCACAGACCCTGCTTGCCCTCCCAGTCCCTCCAAAACCTTGCAGACCCTGCCTGGTCACCTGTTCCCCTCCCTTAAAGACCCCACTTCCCCCCCAACCTCCACCACAGACTCCACTTCCTCTCCAACCTCCCCAAGCTCCCCCATCCCAACTTGCCTTAGATCGGATTGCCATTTTTAACTCAATCTAATTTCCCCCTAACCTTCCCAAATATTATTGTTTTCTGTAGAAATTGCAAGTGAATCTCTTTCATTTTGGGTTATTTTAAAGATATGTTCTAAATGCTATAGATAATTCATTTTAGGTGCAGCCTAATGCAGATGATATGAAATTTCTCAGGAATATAATTCCTTCATCTAGTGGAAATAATATGTGAACCCCTAGATGTACATAACCACTTTTTACACTAATAACTGAGCCAGATAACCCAACTCCTGCTAAATCCATGGGGCATAAAAGTTATGTCATCACATTCCTAAATATCTCCTTCAGTGAGTTACTCACAAATCATTTTATGCTGGGAGATGAACTCTGCTGCCAGTGGAGCAAAGACCCAGATCAAAACTTAATAGGTCTTTAACAATCACAAAAATTAGGCTCCTGATTTGGCTTTAGGTTACTATTGTTATCACTCTGCTCTGTGCCACCATCCCAGCCTCAGTTTAGTATTGCCTGCACATCCTTCAGTTGTAGGAGATGAAAAGTACTCTAAGGTCCCTCATTAATCTCCTCCCACCCCCCTTCCAAAGAACATATACCTAGTTCTTTCAACCTTTGTTTGTAGGGTTCAAATTCAAGCCCTTTTTCATTTTTGTATCTTGCTTCCTCTCCAGTTGCTCTACATCCTTCTTAAAATGCAGACTCCAGGACAGCACACAATACTACAACTGAAGCCTAACCAGCACCATGTAAAGTGATACTAACACTTTTTGTGTCTTACATAATAAAACTACTGTTAACATAGCCCCAAACTACATTTTTTTTGCAAGTACATCAAATTACTGACTCCTATTGTGTCTTTAAACCACTGAAAGTCCCAGATCCTTCTCAGCAGTGCTACTGCCCAGCCTGTTATTTTCCATTCCAAATTTGTACATTTGATATATCTGATAATTGTTTCTGGTGAATTTCCTTCTGTTATCTAATGTCCAGTTTTTCAACTCATGAAGATACTTTTAAATTCTAATCTTATCGTCCAAAGTGTTTGCAACTCTTTGTTGCATCTCATATGCACACTTGATGAGGAAGCATTTCATGCTGACATCCAAGTCACTAATAAAAATGTTAAATAGCACAAGGCACAGAACAGACACTGTGGAACCCCATTTGAAACCCCTTATTACTCTGGCATGGATCCATTTATATTTTTTGTTTATGGTTATTCAACCAACCTCCTTTAAAGCACATTTCTTAGTAATGAGGCCCTACACCTTAAAACAAACCCAACATAGCCCTATATTTCCTTTCTCTAGGAAATACTACATGTCTACCATCGAAAAGATGTGTGCAGGGTGTCACAACCCAAAGGGTGTGATTTTTGTTTGTGTGCGCTTCGGCACTGCTAAATTGTCCCCGCTAAATTACAGCTTCCTTGCACGGTGGAGTTTTCTGCTGCAAAAGAGAACCCCGGTGCAAGGGAGAATTTCCCGCCAATTTGAAGCTTTCTTTGCAGGGTGCATTTCTTTGTTGCAGCACAGAAATGCTCGTTGCAAAGAGTTCCCGCCATCTGTATGCTAATTCGAGTCCCATTATTGGCCAGTTCTAAATTATTCACACGTGGCGGCTAGTGATTGGCTTGCTAGCCGTATAAGAGGCTTGAGTGGTTTCCGCCCAAGTTGGAGGACTCCACGAACAAGGGAGGAGGAGACTTCACGCTGTGTGAAGATCTCTAAGTGCTGCGGATCCTTACGGACCCAGTGCATTTAAAGCAGGCAACAGAGGTCTGATCAACCTCTAGCCTCTCCCTGTCGCCGAGCGCAATCCAGACGTATCCCTTCCCACGCGCAAAAGAACTGGACCCACGGAGCCTAGCAAACTTCGTGTGAATGAGTGAGCAGAAAGACCCACGGAGCCTAGCAAACTTCGTGTGAGTTTATTCAGAGCTCTTCCGGACAAGTACTTTCTTCGGCTGACACGACGGGTTCGCGTGTTCAGAGCCTTCAGCCGGATTGGGCTAGAGTTCACGAGTTTAGAACTCTTGTCCGCCTCTCTTCTTTTCCTGTCTGTAACCGCAACTTAAGCAAGTTTTCCAGCCTACACCACTGCCATCTCGGTGTAAGTAAACAATCTTTTAAACTACTGCTACGCGTTTGTGCCTAATTCCAGCTCAAAGGCCTTCCCTCTCCGCCCCGGCGTGCCCGGGCTGCTGGCCACAGCCCGCGTGCAGCGCAAAAAGGGCTTGGGTCGCTCCCGGCCCGCACACAGGGGTGCAAGACAACCGTTGCCTAACCCAAAGTGGAGCTGCACAGAATTTGCCCTGGTACAGATTTCCAGATTCATGGAGAACAAGCCCTCCATTGGGTCATACAAATAAGTTTGATTATTTTTAGTAAGACTGCACTTAATCCTCCCATCTCCAAGTCATATGTCAAACCTGCCCAGTGTACTGAATAGATCCATACCAAAAAGATGATCATGGCCCTAAAAGTCTACAGTCTAAGTAAGGGATTGTGCAGAGGAGGTATTTGGTATCTTTCACTGTATGCATGACCCAGTTTGCCTGATGTATTGAGAAGATCATAAAAAAAAGTACAATCTGCATTTAAGACAAAGTAATAACATTTAGAAAAAGAGCTAAGCATTTGGAAGACCATTACCTAGAAAATGACCTTTTTTTAGATTTCAGGAAAGATATCCAATTCAGTTTGGTTCTGAATGAGTGGGGGCTGGCAAGGAAATATGGAGTAGAGTTGGCTCCCATCCTTCACACACCAAACATATATACATACTTTACAAAAACGTATTTAATTTTCATTATGGGGGGGCCTGTTACAAATTAGCTGTGGCTATTGTGAGAAGGTTCTGGTTTAAACAAAAGAAATAAAAGAGGATTATCAGTGGGAACTTTTATTTAACTTGGAAAATGAGTATAACAGCAGGAGTTGGTTCTCATGCAACAAACTCTGGACTTAAACACACTGTTACTTTCACATTGGAAAAAGAGCCTCCATTACAATACTGAATTTAAGAGATAGGAAAGTGCAATGAACAGGTCATTCTGCAATTTCTGTCTTTTGTGTAGCTGAATATGTAGCATTTCAGTTGGAAAATTATAACTAGGGCATTTGTCTCCAGACTTTCCATAAGTGTACAGGCCTGGTTAGAGATGAACTAAGCAGTGACATTCTCTTTATTATATAACCAATTATTAAAATGTATCTTAACATGAATGAGATGAACATTTCCTAAACTGTGTTCCCATATGTAGGTAGCATAATTTTGAAAATACTTAATTCTAAGGACTGCATTTTTCGGGGGGGGACCTCCCATTCTCTCCCCCTTCCCTCCCTGCTATCTGGTATGGTTAACAACACTCCATCTCCTATGTTATCACTTACTAGGAGTGTTGTCATCATCACATGTATTTCTAAAGTGCTCATGACCACAGTATTTTACTGAAGGACTTCTTGATAGTATTTCCAAAATTTCACTTTAAGTGAAATTAGAACTCTAGCAGTATGGCAGTGGGACATGCAGAGGAGGGCTAAAACTATGGCTTTCTAAGTCTGATTGGATGAGCAGATAACTTACATTTAAGACTCAAAATCTCAGCATAGCCTTCTTCCCTTGGTTTCTCTTTTTCTCTTATTTCATTTTGAAGCCTGTTTTCATTGCATTCTTCATGCAGAACAGCTAAAGAAACAGCCCATATACTATCTGCCAGTAGTGAGCCTTTGTCCACTTCCAGACCTTTATCAGTGGTTCTCAATAGATCCACTGGGGCCCTAAGCAGATTACCAAAAGCTCAAACTAAATAAATCTGTTCCAGTAGGCATTAGCTTTAGTACAGACCTGTTCTTTTAATATTCTGTCCAATTTGCTCCCTGTACTTTGGCAGGAAAATTTAATGAACTAAAATGAGTTGTACGGCATGATTCAGCAGAACTGTTTCTTCAGTTAAATTTTCAATGGAAGAAAATAAACATATTCCCTTACTTTATCTGTTTATTATCTTAGAACTCAGGGTTATATTAGTACAAATATCTCAGGCACTGACACGGTATATGTTTAACTTTAAGCATATGAGTAGCTCTGTGGGCCTACTTGAAGTCAAGCACATGGATAAATGCATGCAGAATTGGGACCTAAAATTGGTTTTGACAGAAGTCAATTAAATCATAAATAAATGAAAAGGAGAGAAGCTACTCTCAATGGATGGAAAATTGTGCATTAAAAGAAAACAAAACAAAAACAAATGTAATTTTAAAGATTTCATAGATAAAAAATTTACATCTGGGAGTTTTTGTGTTTTCTACCATTGGGTATAAATGTGTTAATATACATGAAAAATCAGTCCAGATATATTGTCATCATATAGTTAACCCAAGATTTTGTTTTTTTAAATATCTTTTACATAAAGAAAACTAATCTGTTAGCCAATTCTTTCCATTTTTATTTTTCACATCTGCATAGTTGTGTTTGATTATGTACATACATGTGTGTCTATATATATATGTGTGTGTGTGGATCTGAGAGAAACAGTGTGTTTCTGGACAATATCAGTGCTGATAAATTAAATTTAAGGCTTCTGACAAGAAATAGTTTAATATTTTCTCTACATGGTAGACTAACATACAGTGGGATGAAATGTCTAATGGTATTTCAGTTACCTGCAATAAACAAAGATCCTCACAATCGTTAATTATTAGAATATTCTTGGAAAATAATTAAATACTATTTAAAGGAATACAGCATGAACAAGCATACACATTAGCATCTCTAAAAGGGGAGGAGGAGCTGCTCCTGTTGAGAATGCAGTAGCTGTTAATGATGTACCCATTACATCTGTATGATTGTCTAGTTAACTAAATAACGTTGAATTAAGCAGGGTTAAAGTTGGAGCTGTTTTGCTGTCCTTGTATTGCTACAGAATCATGCAAATGTAAGTTATGTCATAACAAACTTGTAAAAGTATCCCTTGAAATTACTACAATTGTTATATCTATCCATACGGTAAAACTATTGCTTAGGGCATTACTAACTTTAAATTGTATCTAGCTTCTTTTCCTGTTCTCAGTTCACATTATTCTTCAGCAAAGAAAACACTAACCCTAGATGTATTTTACTTCAACAAGCCATACAGTACTTCCAGTGATTTAGGCATGAGACATATTTTTAGCATTGTATTGCTTTAAGAAGATTCTTCTTAATAAAAAGGATTTAAGAGCAAGTGCATACAGAAACTACCCTGTAGTTAGTATAACTGTTTTGCTTTGTTATTTTTTTAGTTTTATCCTCATTCATGTACCACAGGTGTCCATCTAAAGACAGTGAAGTTTTCCTGATAGAGTTAATTAAACTGGACTTTCTATGACTCTGTTATAAGAAGTATACATATGACACAATAAAAATCAAAAGAAGAAAAAGAAAAAGGCCAGGACAGTATTAGAATCAGTCTCCTATTCTTTTTATGATTATTTCCACTTGAAATTTACTTTGTATCACTTCTACGCAGGAAAGCAGCTCACCAAAAAACAAACTCTATTGAATTATCTGTTAAAATCTCTTCAAGATTACACAGATGTGTAAAGATTTTCTCAAAGACAAAAACTAAGTGCCCCACTAACAGAAGCTCCCTAAATTGTATCAAAACTCAGTTTATATTCCCACAGATGTCTAACAAGCTGCGTATATGGTCTTGGATTATAGACTGGGAAAAATCAATAGCCTGCTGTCTCAAAGGCACCAATATAGATTATGAATCGCAGCCAGGAAGTTGTCAGTGATCTCAGCTGCCAACAGTGCTTCAGTAAAGATATTTGCTACCTTATATTCTTTTAATGAGTAGCTTTCATATATGAAACAGGGCACTTTTTGACATAAATATAAGAGAATTTTAAGTAGAGCTGTTATAGCCCAAAAAGCAAGCTGTATCCAATGCCATCTAAAGAATGCATTTTTGCCAGCACTTTTTTCATCAGGAATATGAAATAATTTTTCTAGCTTATTCAGTACATTACTTGCATGTATTGTATCTGGCCAAAATGAAATTGAGTTACATAGATCCTACAGCTGTAGGAAGCAACCAAGAATTGCAAGGAACCTACTGAAGGAAGGCAATGGCAGGAGTTTTTATCTTTTACTCTTCAACAATAGCGCTGTAGCTTTGGAATGCTTAAGATCACTGGAGGGAATGAAGAGTTATTTTAATGCTTGGTAGCCTCTTGTACTGCTTGTACACAAACTACCCATGTAAATAGCATGCTGTACAGCTTCCCCAAAGTACTATCTACAGTAAAGTTACAGAAGCAATAGCAGGGGGGTTTCCAACATTATACTATGATTCCCCCAAAAACACTGCAATTAAGCAGACACCTACAAAGAGGATGAAAGTGTATTAGTCACTAAGAGCTCCTGTGCACTGGAATTCCAATGCATTGGAGCAGATTTGATTAATCGAGTCTGCTGGAACATGGAAATTAACATGCTCCAGCAGCCTCCAGAATCACGTGTATCAGTGTCCCCACACATTTTTAGTGTGAAGACACTGATACACATGACACTCCAGGCAAATGTAATTAATTAAAGCATCTCCCCCATGCCGCCTAGAGCATATGCATAAATGCCCTAAGACTACATGTAGAAATTACACTTAGGGCCTTGTTACATGGTAATTTTGGGCATCTCCTGAAGTTCTTAACTCTTATATTGTCTTCATATTAAATTAATTTTAAGCGCTGGTTAGTTAGCTCAAAGTTATGCCACTTGAGGGCAGGATGATCTCTGCTCCATGTTACCCAGCTCATATTACACTAAGGTGAGCCACTGTAGGCTCCAATTTGGTGTAAACCCCCCCCCCCCACCCTCCTACCCCGAATTGGGCCCATTGCTTGCCCCCGTCTTCCATAGCACCCCAGATCCTGGCTCACTGCACCCCTCCCTGAGCTGGCTGTCTCAGGGGAGCAGGCTGGGAAGGGTTAACTTGCCTACCCAGTCACCATCACTGCTGCTACTCTCTGGGCTTGGCTCAGTTTGGCAGGGGTGGGGACTGGATAGGAAGCTTAACTCTTCCCTGCCTCCTTCCTTGGGACAGGCAGTTTAGGCAGCCACAAGTAACAGAGGGGAGGACAGGGGGGAAACCAGGGGAGCCCCAGGAGGCAAGGGGGGAAGTCCAGAATGGGAGTGGGAATGGGATTCTTACCTTTCAGTCCTCCAGTCCTCTACTGGCTTGAACTTGTGACTGCTCCAAAGTCAAGCTAGCACTAACACTGATCACCATTTATGCAGTTCACAGTGTAAGATGTAACAAATCCCTTAGACTGACTTAATTAGGGTTAAGTTGATCTAAGTGTCAAACTGTTCATATGTTTGGGGAGTCTATTTCAGGCAAAAATGGCTGGCCTGATCTAATTTAGTCCACGTAAGGAGGTGTACTACATAGATCAGGCTAACCCATACCTGATCTATATGAACATGCGTGCATGTTCAGAGAGCAACCCCAGGGTTAGGAAAGCCCAGCTACTCACTCCAGCCCTGGGGCTGAACTTTTCCTACCCCTTACTTAACACTGTTTGGGCTACTTTTAGCCCTCCAACCCCTCCATCACTAGATGGACAAATGCCACCTTGCAGACCCATCAATCCCCACCCACCCTTCAGGACTCACCAACCTACTGCCTCTGGACCTACCAGCTCCTCCATCCCACCAAAACCACACTGGCTAGACCCCCAGACTTCCTATCCCAGCCCTGATTTACTTACATCACATTCTTGGTGTGGTTCCTAGTACTGGCAAACATGTGCACAAGTGGGACCTGATCTGCAATCACACAGCTTTAAAGTAAGCTGTGTGATTATAGATCAGATCCTACAAATGTGTGTACATGCCCTAAAAGTACACTCAGGGTGTACACGGGGTAAGGCTATAGCAAAAAAGATTTAGTGGGCCTGATGCAAGGGGAGATTTACAACCTCCAATTGCTTCAAGTCTGACCCTACCTCAGAATCTTTCAAATACTATTCAGAATCACAACTCTCCTTTCCCCAAATTTTATTTTTACTTCAAATGCTATCCAGGTATTATTGTATACTTTTCAACAGACAGCCTACTCAAGAAATAGCATAACACATTACCTCATCTCGGTGCCTCCTCAGGGCTGGAACAAAATGGTTTCATAGCTCCCATCAAAAACCTTTAGGTTTAGGAGGTTAGCAATAGAATAGAGAACTTTTGTTATGTCATTGATTCAAACCTTACCAAGGTTGGTTGCAACTGAGTTCTTTAATAACTAGCAATATCTAGCGATCTATGTGCTAAAGCGGTTGATGGTTTTATGCCGGGTTTTTTTTATGCCTACAAAATTAAAACCTTTGTTGCAAGTGACAAAACTACATTGGCAACCTCAACAAACTGCTCTTAAACTGAAAGCATATCAGGACTGAACTATCCTATGACTTTTTGAGGGGATCCCTAGAAACAGAAACAAACCATGTTAGCATAGTGTCGGAGGAAATCCTGTGCTGCAGTTAAATGTCCATTTTCCCTTTGACAATTGATCTGGCAATCTTTTCCTGAGCGCTGTATAAAAAACTCATACTAATTTTTGGCTGTTTGTCATGTCTTTTTGGGTAAAGAGACTAGAAAACAGGTAATAGAAACTAGAGAGTATAAGGCAACTGAAAAAACATTTGCACTGGGGAGATGGGAGGGAACTAGTATGCAAGTATCACCATGGAAAGATCCAGCACAACCTGAGGAACAATGAAATGCAGACTAACTAATGCTATACACTAGCAATGATCTTTATGTTCCTGACTGTCTTGCAAAACAGCCAGTTGTATTTTCTAACAATTTGTTAGCATTATAGGTCCCTTCTCAATGGATATATCAAAGCTAGTTCATTCAAATATACTTCAATGATTGTCGCTTGTCAATAGCTTTTCAGGTAAGCAAAAGCATAAAAAGAATGTTCCCAACTAGTTGTAGTCATAGAGAGTAATGACTGTACTTAGCGACATAAGGATATTGTGAAAAACTGTCAGGTCACACTGAGACAGAATTTAACTATAGGCATAGGTTTCTTTCATTTGCCAACATCTCCTTTACTGCTGGTACAGAATAAAAATCCCTATTTATCACCAGGTAAATATGGCAATTAGTAGCTTATTGTTCAAGTTCACTGTAGTTTGTATTTTCCAAGTACCCAAGAAATAGAAATCAGCATTTCTTCACTCTGGTGCCAAAAGTAACTATAATATTCTTTTACATTTTGAAAATAAAATATCACAGTACCAATATCATGACAGAGTTGTAAATAATGGGCTTTTAATGTTGGTCATGGTATAATCTGAACTCCAAATGTCAAAACACTGGTTTTCTAAGTGAGAAGTTGACATAGGGCTTAATTCAGCAAAGAAACTTACTATCATGCTTCATACTTCATAATTCTGGCAATCAGAACTATGCTAAATAAAAGAAAATTTGGGGCTATTAATAGCTTTTTTGGGAAGCTATTAAGTAATAATTAGTAATGAGTAATAATTAAAAAGGAGGAAAAAAATCCAAAATGTTGAAAATGGTTTATGTTTGAATTTCCAGAATGAAATCTTTAGACATTTTTCAGGCTAGATTCACAAGTAAATTCTAAATATCCCAAGAGACTGCTTAAAATATTGGACCATAGAATATTCAATTTGTCCTGCTAAAGCTTCTGAACTTTTCATACATAAATATTTGAAGACCCAATGATTTTATATCTTGAGGGCTGGTGCATTCACCTGGGAAGGAGGAACTCTTATACTCCAGTCTCTGATCCAGTAAATAATTATTTATTTGTACACGTACAATAGGGGAGAGGGAGTAAGATCCAATTCTGAATACCCTGTAACCCCAGCGGTTAGGGAAATTCTTTGTCGAAATCCTCAGCTCAAGTTCCTGCCCAGCTCAAGCAGTGGGAGGATATGAATTCTGGTGTCCTATATCCTAAACATTGAGTGACAATCTTTGAACACCACTACCTCTTTCTCTATTATATAATGAATGGTACCCCCAAAAGTTTGGAATCTAGCCCTTTGTTTCAAATTTCACTTGCTTTACTTAAAAATGGCCAAAAACAAGGATTTTGTTTTAGATCACAGGTAATGTTTAATTTGACCTGAAATAACTCCCCCCTCAATTAACCTCAAAACAAAAACCAAAAACAAACAAACAAAAAACCCCAAATTATTTTGGATCTGCTCAAAACAACTGTTTTTCTGATTGTGGCACCAAAGTTAAAAAATTTATTATTTGAACACTTACAGCTTGTGAACAGGAGGCTATAATTTGGCACAGATAGTTTCCATTTTTATTATTTCACCAGCCTTCCAGATGTATTTAACCTCTGTCAACAAATGCTTACAAAACTTGTTCTTGGTAAGTGATATTTATATATACAACTGTATGCTTAATGTCTGTTATTATAAAAATATTGTACATGTCTTGGTGAGACTTGACAATGAGAATGGCTCATGGCTGGCAGAATCTTTCATCTTTAGTTGTGTATGTTCAAAAAAATGAAATACCTCAAACAACAGACAGTGACAGAAGAAAGAAGAAACATGAAGGATGCCTGTATACAGTCTCTCTGATTCAGAGGCATTTTGTTTTGCAAACAGACCCTTTAAAATTATACTGTATATAAATTCTGCAGAGTTTAGGAAAAAAAAACTTAGGAAAAAAAACTGAGAAATCTACATTTAATATATCTTAATGTTTTGCTGGACTATAAAACCAGTAACTAATAACTTGACAATTCTTGCTTTCATAAAACAATAATTACAAGGTATTTCCAAAACTGGAATACCAATGGATCATTGCCAATACCGAGTGTACAAGAGACACAGAGATTATGCAGCTCAGTTGAATTACTTTTCCAATGAACTAACTGTTTTAGTGCCTAGTAACTCCAATGATAGTCTCTTTGCTTGTCATTTCACTGTATAATTATTCACTGGGAACCAGGAACTAGGGCTAAGTACATAGGTTCAAAAAGCCTGAGGTAGAATTGATTAAATCTTCATATGATTGTCTAAACTGTGTAGATTAGACCGATAATGAACTGAACTGAACTGATATTCATTGCTTTGGTGGCCAAAGCAGGCAGAAGCCTGACCTGACCTAGGCCAGCAGCCTGGGGGCAATCATGAATGCCTCCCATCATGCTGGACACTGCTGAAGGCTACCGAACCCAGCCAATCAGTAGCCTATGCCCAATTCACTGCTGGACATATACTCCCACCTATGGGTAACTAGTGCCTCTTGAGTCGGGGTTGGGGGGTACCCGCAGAAGCCAGCAGTGGTATTGGTGTCGGGGACGGGGCTGGTGAGCACCCACAGAAGCTGCCAGTGGTGTTGGTGGCAGGGACAGCCCTGTGGTGGGGGGGGCATGTGCCCCCTGTGCCCTTGGTACCAGTTGCCTATGCCTCTAGCCCTGCTGTTGGCTCTAGGGAATGGGAGAACCAGCAGATAATCTTGCCCTAGCTCTGCCCCCTTGCTAGCCACCTGCCTTTCTGTGAGGCAAGACATGTGTTGGGGGCAGGAAATACACTCCCCCAGCTTGGCACCAGGTCCCTCAGCAAGAGTTCACATGGTGCCAGGGGAGGGAAGCCCCTGCAGGGGGCTTTTCCTCCTGCCCACAGCCCAGTGAGCTGGTGTGGGAAAGCCCGGGCCCCACCCCCTCCCCAGCTGCTGGCCTCTTTGAAAGACAGTGGGTAGGGGAGTGAATGCACCCCCTGGCCCAGTACCACCCACCTGGTGTCAGGTCGGGAGGTGTATTTCCCTGCTCCCTACCCCCCACCTTGCAGAGAGGCTGGCAGGTGGTGAGGGAGTGGGACTGGAGCTTTTGCAGCTCAGGGACTCACTGGGCTGGGGGTCAAGGGAGCTCCCTGTTGAGGGAGGGGGGGTCTTTCTGCCCGCACTGTGCAGACTGAGACTGGGGGGGGGGGGCCTTCCCCTGCCCCCACATCCTACCAGGCATGGTCAGGATACAGGTTAGGGAGCAGAGGGTTTACTGCCTCAGCTCCGTGGCCGCTGGGTATGGGGATGGCCCTGCTCCACCAGAGCAGACAGCACAGCCCAGGGGTGCAACATATCCCGGGATGCTGAGGAGCCGTAAGGTAACTTGAGTTGAGAAGGGATGCGGGACAAGTTTGGGAGAATGGTTTAGTTTAAATCAGTTAAGTCTGATCCTACATCCAACCGGGTTTATCTTAAACCAGGTTAGGCCATTTTGGACGTGGTTTATGAGCACTTCCACTATGTTACAGGTTTAAATTAGTTTCTGATCACTGATACCAGCTTGTTTGTAACTTCTATCCCTATCTCTAATAAGCTCAGTTATCCTTATTGCTGTATGCTATTGAACACAGAAGAAACACTGTACTCCAGGAAGGATTTGGATCAGTTTTCCTGCAGTATCTCAATTCTTGTGAGATGTCCTATGATAATCACTGAAAGTAATTATAAGAACTAAAAACCTAAATCTTTTGACCTCAAACGATCAGTTTACTTTTTTCCCTTCCTTTTTTTTAGGATTTTTACAACTTTTTTTCTTTGAAGGATTACAGTGTGTCCTAGGAAAGGCTGAAAAGTTATGAGGGACACCTTACTACCTCAGTGTCCTCAAATGAAGTATTAAGCATGTACTGGTTGACTGTTCTAGAATTCAATATTAAAACTTTATTAATATAGGTACAGTTCCCATAATACAAAGCATCCCCTTAATGTACAGTCTTGAGGGCTTTTTACATTCATGAAAAAGCTTTAGTATTCTCATTGACTGAAAGAGAATGCCTTATTTTGAACTAGACATTAACAAGACTTTTGTACTTCCCAGACTAGGGTGGAGAAGATCATAGATTTATAATTTGGTGTACATTTCCCATTTTGCTTTTTGTCTTTTTGTTCAGAGTTCACTTTCTCTTTCTTTTGAGATAGATGGAACATCATAATTATAACTTCCCTGTATTTCTCAATATTTTTTCCCAGTATAGTTCTATATTTCTTTGTTTTCAAAGAGCCTGAAAAATTTTTCATGTAGCCAAATAACTTTCTCTCTTTACTCTCTTATAGGACTCTATGCAAGTAACATTGGAGTAGAAAGGGGTTTCTGGGCCATTGAGTCTAGTCCTCTGCATTAGCAAGCAGTCATTTACTCAAGTAATTCCCCAAATCACCAATTCAATCACCTGCACACAACTACCAGACACACCCAATAACACGCTCTATATCAGGGGTAGGCAAAATGCAGCCTATGGGCAGGATACAACCCACCAGCTGATTGGATCCAACCCATGGGTGGGCACCCACCAATTAATTGTATCCGGCCTGGCCTGCAGCTATGCCTGCTGCCCTCAGTATGGGGCTGAGTCCAGTCCACTACACTGACACTCTCACCCACCACAGTGCCCTGTCCCTGTCCCATATGCACAAGCTTCCAGAACAGGCTGGTGCAGCTGCCTGGGGAACTGCTTAGTTCCTTCTGCCTCCATCAGATTCTCCTCCTGTCCCTGCTGCAGCATTCTGGGCAGCAGGTAGGCTGAAAATGGCAGCATTGCAAGAAGTTGGGCTCAGATACTTCACAAAAAGTGGGCAGGGGGAAGCTGGATGGGTTCCAAGCACACAGGGCTCCAGCCCCTGCCTCCAGCTGCCTTCTACCCACTCTACCCTCCCGGCGCAATCAGCAGCCACCTGTTGGCTGCCCCTCCAGGAACCCATCCCTTCCCACACATAGCCTCACCCCACCATACCCATACCCCTCTACATGCCTCACCATACCCCCACCCTGATCCACACCATACCCTCCCACACACTCTACCCCCATAATATCCACCCACAACACACATACACCCACAACCCAACCACACACTACACCCTGCCACTTACACCCCCTTACCCTCCTCACACAATATACAAGAGTAAGACTTTATTTTGAGATATTATGCAATCACCTCTATAGACGCTGCACAAACGCACAAAAATCAGGGCAAATATTTTTTTAAAATAAAATTAAAATACGTTATAGTAACTGATATGTAGTATATGATTTTTTTATCTATACTTTCTTAAAATTTCTCTTGAAAGATTTATATGTGCAGCCCTCAACTCAATTGGTTTGACACCATTCTCAGGGGTCTGATGCCCCTGAAACCCTCACCAATTGGTTGAGGGCAATGAGGCAGGTTGTTAGAGGGGTCAAAACCCTTCACTACCTGACAGTGTGTGCCTGTGCCTCGTGACTTAGAGAGCAGAACTTCTGGGGCCTCATGTACCACTAGGGCAGGCCCTGTGGAGGAGCAGTGCTTCTCAGTTAAGGGGTGGAATTTCTGATGTCAGGACCATGTGATAGGAGAAGGAGATTCTGGGAGCAGAATGGTGATGAGCAGGGCAAGGTTTGGTGTCAGATGGGTGGGCCTTCTTATATCATGGAACATGTGATAGGACAGGACTTCCAGTTCCAAGATTGCAAACTGTACCCCTCTCCAAAAAGGAGTATTTCCAGGACAAAGAGAGGGACCTCCAGTGACAAAGATCAATGATTAGGGGATGGGGCTTCTAGTCCCAAGATGGAGACCAGGAGGCAGGGCACCCATCAAGGGGTGGGGCTTAGCAGTTTGAAAAGGGGTGCATTTTTGTGGCCCTTGACAGTTCAGCAAAACTCGTTAAGTGACCCACCAACTGAAATAATTGCCCAGCCTTGTTCTACATGAAAGCAGGAGAGACAAAGGCACTGTTAATGCTTTCACTGTGACTACATGGAAGTAATTGCTTAATATATGCTCAGAAGTACTTGATTAATATGTCCCAGGAAAAATAACATTCTGTGCAAAAACTCCTATAGACCATGTCAATCTGGCCCAAGGAAATAGGAGAGATGCAAAGTAGGAGTAGGTATAGTCAGAGCTGCAGAAGACGAAGATTATCTTGAGATGCATGGGATTCATTATTAAAAATTATTTAATCAAGACCAATTATTGTTCTAAGAGGTAAACAACAGATCTGACAGAAGCCTGGGGCCTGCTTCTGGTGTTACTGAAGGCAGTTCTACAGCCAAGAGATCTAACTAAATGATCACAATGATCCTTTTTGACCCTGATATCTGTGGAGTGTAGG
>NW_005841834.1:2433220-2450260 GCF_000455745.1 Alligator sinensis
AATTATATAGATTTGATCTGTACAATGTGGCTGGAATTGAATTACCCTTAAACAAAATTTCCCAAATTGATGGCAATTTTTCTCGGAAGGTCCATGTTTATTTAAAATATTTCCTGTTGCTGTTTCAAATAATTTTTGATATAATCTTTTTTTCTTCATTACTAAGAGATGTCCGATGAAGAACCTCCCCTGTTAATGGAAACTCTTCACTGGTATTAAGTTGACAGAGTTTATATAGCTCTCTTCGCTAGCTTCCCCCATGTTCTGGCAGAGTAGGGGAAGGAGACTTACATAACATAACCCCCTCTCTGCTCCAACCCTACAGGTTTTTTGGTGGGGGACAGGGGGTTAAGCCTGCCTGCACTGGTCCTGGCCAACAGGTAGGGTTGTCAAACTGCTTCTCTCCCTCCACCCCTCCAGGGCTGTCATCAGGAGAGGGAAGGGAAGGGGGAAGTAGCAGCATGCAGTTGCTAGCAGGGCTTTGCTGTGGCTGGAGCTGAAGAGAAGCAGGGTGGAACAGAGCCCCCTCTTCTCATAGGTCCAGCCCGGCTACCCACAATACCCCAGCTTGGGTAGTTGGGCGAGCTGTGAGATGTTCTACCCCACTCCAGCTCCAGCCATGGAAAAGCCCATCTGGCATCTGTATGCTGATCCCTCTCCCTCCCCCACTGAAAACTCCACAAAAGTGCAAAAAATAAACCCTCTAGGGCAGTGCTTCTCAAACTTTCTGATGGGGCGGACCAGCAATTTTTTTTCCAGTGGGCCAGAGACTGGTGCCCGGTTCAGTCAGTGGCAGCAGCTGCGTGTAACAGCACTACACTAATGCGCGACCGACTGTTTTTTTCTCTTTCCTCACCTCGCACGACGTGACATCACCTGGAGTGTTGGAACCTACAAATTGTGGTGCTATGACATATCAATGTTATGCTTCTGAAATATATTTCTCTCTTTCCTGGCAACTCGGTGCAGACCAGCAAATATATTTCTTTTTTTCCTGGCAACTCGCTGCGGCCACAGACCACCACTTTGAGAAGCACTGCTCTAGGGAGCACAAATTCCCTAAGATACTCTGCTCTATAGCACCTTCAGCTAATAACTGATTTATCAAGGATTAATGTTTCATGTGATCAGCCATTTTAAAAGCACCCTGCAGCTGTGCATGTGTGTTATGTCATGGTTGTAGAATGCTTTCATGGGCCTGATCATGTGAAAATTTAACTTGTGTAAATGCCCACAGTGTGGCATTGGGTTATGTTGGGTTGGAGATGGTTAAGAGGCAATGACTGCATGATTCATCCCAGTTATGTCTAAGCAGATCTCAGATACAGCTGAAAATATGTACCATTATTTTAGCTTTGGCTATCCTTCTGCTCTTATTTTCTACCTGAATTTGAAAGACTTTGCTTTATGATATCATAGAAACGATTATAACTGTGTGAGAGGAAGAGATTACAAGAGCATAACTTAAACTACTTTCACCGAAAATCTCTACTAATTAAAGCAGAAAAATAGAAACGTGTGTGTGATATAACTAAAAAAATGCCTTTGAAGTGAGACATTTTTCAAAGTTTTCCATGATTTGTCCATGGCTTTTTCAAATGCTATTATTAAAAGCTTTAGTTGCAATTAATGAGCTACTTCCAAAGTGTTAATAATGTTGATCTGAATAAAAAAGGCTTTTCTTAAGGAATGCAATATAAAATCTATGAGATCTAAAAGAAAAATTTTATTTTTGTGAATGCTTTTGTCCTACTGTTCCAAAAGGACACAAATAGTTTTGTTGTACTGTTCCAAGAACATTTACACATCTTTGAGGAGTTTCCTATCAGAGACTGGATAAAAACTAAAGAAAAAGAAGTTACCTAAGAAGATGATATGGGAAAAAGCATGAAAAAGAGAGAATGCCCTTACAAATTCACTATTATTACATCCAGAACTAGAACAAAATTACATTAATTTAATTAACTATGATCATTAATCTCACAAGTAATAAAATTAGAGAATCCTTATGAGTGACATCTCAGCAAAATAATTTTGTGGTAACTGTTGGCAGTTCATTAAAACCAGATAGTAGCTTTATTGACCTTGGAAATGGGAGAGAGAAGGTGTCAAGGAAGAGAAATTCAGTGAATTGTTCAAACCTGTTAAACTATTGGAATAATTTTTTTGAATACTTTGGACAACTTCATTTGAGGGAATATACAACTAGAAGTCCCACCCACTCTCATCCCTCTGTAGCTAAAAAACATATCCTACAAAGTTTGTCTTCAATAGCATGCAGAGCTTCAAGAAAGCTTTTAAAGGAATTAATAATTAAAAACATGGTGGTCAAAGGACAGTGGGATAAAATGCAGCACCGTGTTATTAAATGTAGATCATGCTGGACTAATCTGATACCTAATTTTTTGGAAAAAGGAAATGGCAATAGAACTTATGTATCTGGACTTCAGTAAAGCTTTGATATTATGCCACCTTGGAAACTATTAGTCAAGCTCAAGAATACGAGAATTAGTAGAGGAATTGTACACTGGGGAAGAAACTTGCTAAAGAGGAGACAGACAGTTATGGATAACATTAAGCTGGAAGAAGGGTACTACTGGTATTCTTCAAGCATTAGTTTTGTGTCTGATCCTGTTTAATATTTTTAATCAAGATCTTTGCACAAATATTGCAGTAAATAATGTAGCATGCTGATGAAATCTGCTGATGATACCAGAGTGGGAGACAGTCAGTAGATAGGAGGATTAGGTTAGCATACAGAAAGAACTAGATGGGCATTATGACTGGAGATGACATTCAGTGGAATGTCGTTCAATAGTACAAAATACAAAGTCGTGCATTTGGAAATTAATAATAAAAAAATCCTCAAGAAAAATTTGTTTTAAAAAAGGTTAAATAAATTATTCTATTGTGTATAAAATAATATAATGGCCAAATTTTAAACTTTCACTCTCCTGTCTTTCACAAAAAGTTGTTCACATACATTTCATGTTAGCCAGGGAGTCTAAAGTCACAGTTAAAAAGCATGCAAAATGCTGCTGGTCTGGAAACAATAGGGCCCATGGTACAATAGGCATGAGACCCCTGTGTTAAGGCTGTATAAACCACAATGAGGGAAGCCAACTTTCAAGAAATTATCAACTTTTTCTAAACTAAACTACAACAGGTGATTCCCTAGGTCTATGTGCAAAGTTTTGCTTCACTTCACTAGGTGGCTCAATTTAATATGCTTGAGTTACTTGAACTGAGGTAGCCCAACCCCACTGAGAGTACAGTAAAAATGGCTACACTGTTAAAAAAAATATTTGAGCTATGCAGAGTGATTTCAGTAGAAGCACTGGGTGATTGGATTAGCAGAGTGATTGGATTAGCAGTTGATGTGTTGCTGTAATTTGAGCTGTTGAATTCCCACTGTATTACTATTGCCAGCACATCAATAGCACTTGAGGTCCAACCCCCAACAGATCAGCTAGTTCAAGCTTAAAGCACCACTTAACCTATGCTTGATATTCTTGTGTGTAGACAAGATTAGAGCTGGTTGACAATTTTGCAGTGAGACAATTTTTAATTGGAAAATACAGATTCTTCAAAACCAACAACGTATCATGAAAATGAAACTAAATTCAGTAACTCTTTGGAACTGAATCTTTGGATTCAATGAACTCCTGACTTTTCCTGGAAGGCTTCTGAGGATCTCAGGTTCCCAAGGTCTGAGGTCAGACTGCTGTGAGGAGATGAGGGCCTGCTTTTAGCTGGAGCTTTCAGGATCTAAGCTTCTGGCTTTGTACCAGGGAGCTTAGAAGCCTTACCAATCACAGATTGAGTGGGGAGCTCAGAAGTGCTATTAGACTTTATGGTCTACATGGCCTATGAAAATGACTGCTCAATTTTATTGCTGTTTTACAGGGGTGAACACTAATGAAACTGACAAGAACCATATCAATTACAGTCAACAAACACCCATTTTGATGTTTCTGAAATGAAATTCTCCTAGATTTCAGTTCTCCTCTTTTATTTTTGTTCAAGTATTTGTTTAAGTATTTTTCTAATTGATTTCATTATGGACAGAACATTTTCCGAAAATTTGACAATCATCATATAATAGAAGTTAGGTTTCCTTGCCAAATCTAGGCAGGAGTCAGGTTAGGACAGGGGCAGGCAAAATACAGCCTGTGGGCTGGATCTGGCTTGCCAGACCATTTAATCCAGCCCATGGGGGCCCACTAATTAATTGTGCCTCAGTCAGCATTTTGCCTGGCCCTGGCCCTACCAGCATGCACAGCTTCCATGTGGGGCCACTGCTGCCACCATAAAGGGACCTGCTCAGCTCCCCCAGCCTCCTGTGCCTCCTCCTCATGTCCCTGATCTAGCACTTGCTCCAGGCAGCAGGTAGGGAAGCAGTGGTGGATGGGGGGAAGCTGCAGCTGGGCAAGAGTGTGGAGCCTGGCACTAGTCGGGTGGCAGGGGTGTGGATCCCAGGTTGGCCCAGTTCCATTGTGTGGGGCTTCCTACGGATTGTGTGCAGTTCCTAGGCCTTGCGTACCACTGAGAAGAAGCCCTGTGCAATGGAGCCAGAGGCCTTTGCCACTCCCTGCTACCACTTGCAGCTCCCGGGACTCCACTAGAAGTGGCAGGAATCCCCACTCACTGCTTCCCGGTGGAGTCCTGGGAGCTGCACATGGTGGCAGGGAGCGGGGCCAGGCCACTGGCTCCATTGCATGGTGCTTGCCCCCAGTGGCGCATGAGTCCGGGGAGCCACATGTGAGTCACATTCAACAGAGGTGGGCTGGCCTGGCTCTGCTCCTTGCCGCCATGTGCAGCTCCCAGAACAGTATCTGCACAGACCACAATCACCCTGAAGCCCTGCTGCCTGCTACTGACAGCAGGGGCTGTGTACCATAGGAGGACTGTGTGTGTGTGTGTGTGTGGGGGGGGTGCCCACACACCCTCAATCCCCCTTATATCCACACCATATCCACACATCTCCAACAACCCCTTCACACATGCATATACCCCCACCCCAATGTATCCTATATCGCCCACCCTCCTAACCCAAACTCTTTTTACCACTTTTACCCCATCCTTAATTACTGAATAATTTTCACATAGCTAATTTCCTTGGAGATTGTTGGCATATTACTATACGGGTGTTTATAAAGTCCTTGTGCAAATTTAAACTTTAATAATTTTGGATGTACATATGATAGAAGCAAACTGTAAATAGTGATTGAAAGCCTAATTCATTAAGTTTTAACACAATACAGCTCAAATTTCTAGACTTCAACTTAACTGCCATCTTTTGTGATACATTGTTCAATATGATTTTCCAACTCATAGAAAACATTTTCCTAGTTGCTGCTGAGTGAAAACTCACTGTACTGTAGCTAATGTAGATTTGTATATAGGATGATATATTTTAGTGAATTCCTCTAAAATATAAATAAGGTGAGCTACTAACTCTAATCACCAGCCACTCAAACAGTCTCTTTTATCAGAGGTTGCATTGCTAAAGTATATACTGCATCTATTACTAGTGAATGTACCCCCCTTATTCACTAAGCCAGGAGTTGTTAACCAGAGGTACACGTACCCCCAGGGATACTTGGAAAGGATGTAGCAGGTACCCGCAGGCAGGGATGAAGTGTGCCCTGGGGCATGGTGGTGGTGTCTCCCCTGGTGCCTTCTCATACTTTGCTTCTTACTGGGGGTAGGGGGGGAGGGTGGGTGCCATTGGCCCCATGCAGAACACCACAATGCCTCCCTGTTCCCCACTTCAGTGCTCTCCCTGTGCCCACTCCCAGGAGTAGGGCTGGGAGGTGATGGCAGCAGTGCCTCTTTGCGGACCACACAAGTGCCACCTGGCTAGCTGGAGCCATACGTGTGACTGGCCATGGGAAAGCTGTGTGAGGTACTGCAGAGGTGGAGCAGAGCAGTGGAGTAGTGGAGGCCACCACGTGCAAGCCCCTCCCCGGCTGGCTGGCTGGCCTGGCACCGCTGACCTTGCCCCCCCCCCCGGCCCTGCTCCTGGGAGTGGGCACAGAGACACACTCCTGCCCCCCCATTCTTGATCTGGCCGCCACAGTTCCATGCCTCTCTCTTGACCCTTCCTCTCACACACAGTTACCTGCTAGGCTGTGGGTGTGTGCATCTGTGCATGTGTGTGTGTGTGTGTGTGTGTATGTTCACATGTCTGTGTCTGCATCTGTCTCCACATGTGCGTCTATGTCTGTGCCTGTCCCCTGCCCACCTGGCTGCAGCAGGCACATGGCATTGCACAGCTTTTGGGGCACCAGGGTGCAGAGTCCAGCTGGCAGTAGCAGCTGCCTCCACCCTATGCACAGTTCTGGGGGGCATATGCCCTCTGGACCTCAACTGGGGTGCAGACAGAGGCAGGAACTACCCTTGCCCCATGCCTCCTGGATGAACTGCTCTTGCAGCTCTGTCCCACACCCTACCCCAGCTGTGCAGCATCTGGTTTCTGTCCCTGCCCCAGCCCCAGCCCCAGTCCCCATCCTCACCACAGGGGCCTCGATCTGTACCCCTCTCCACCCCCGTTAAAACCAAGAAAAAATATAAAGGGGTACATGAGCTGAAACTTAGAAGCAGAAGGGGTACACTTGTTAAAAAAGGTTGAAAACCCCTACACTAAGCAGTGCACTTGTGGATAGACAGACTCATTTTTCTACAACTTGAGGGCCTATAAAAATGTGGAATGTATTAAGGAAACCTTGGAGGAAAAATAATACAACTTAATAGGTTAAATTGTGCAGTGCACCAAAATACTGAAATGTTCCCAGCCAGCTAGTCTCAGGCTCAAAGAAAAGGTAGAAAATGAGATTCAATGTATTATTACAATGTTGCCTAGCACCAAGTTTTTGAAGCAGCCTGAAATTTGCAATTAGTTTAAATGTATTGCACATGTATTTAATGTCCAATAATCATCTCCTTATTTGTTTCATCTGTAGACTATGGGCAAAATCAATAGCTTATGGAAGAAAGAACAGCTCTACTGCATTCACTGATGTTATATACCTTTACACCAGCTAATAATTTGGTCCTTGGGATAAAATAATGAGGTTATCCTTTAGGAAATCAACATTATTCAGAATGGGAACATCATTTAGCACGTGCTTAAATTCCACTGACACTGAATACACCAAAGTGCACATGTAAAGCACCTTCCTTAACAAGGAACTAACAAAGTCAAATGCTCATCACTTGTCATACAGCATCCCCTTACAAAACTCTATCATACAACTACCATAACTTCACTTCCTAATTAAACTGCCTTTTGCTCAATATCTCATACTTAAAGTTAAGATTGCTAAGGGTGAGTTTGCTGCTGTTATTTAGAACTGAATTGCCCAGGACTGCCCAACAGACAGTCAGACTCAATATTTTATTGTTTCTGACCAGGATTATATCACAGGAAGCGTCAGTGCAACTGTCTATGGCTTTTGAGCACCTTGAATATCTTGGTAGTACCTTTTTACAGCATTCAAAAATGATTTGATACTAAATATAATAAGAAAGGAAGAAGGAAAATTATTCTTTCAAAGTCCAATATTTAAGAAAAATCCTTAAGTCTCATCTGAGTATTTGATATTAGATATTGATGTTATACTTTGTATAGTTTATATGCAAAGAGACCTTTGGCTTCCTAAGCCAAGTTGTCTATTCAAAACAAGGAAATGATAACTATATATAGAAAATGATAATGAATAAACACTTAGAAAACTGGAAATGACACAGTGAAGGTTACATATATAACTCCTGCTTTTTTAACATTGCAGGCCAGAATATAATTAAATCCTTAACTGCACGTACATATTATTTCAGAAATACAATGCAATATCATACAATTTTTCTACATCTTGAAGCATACTTTAATTCACATATATTTACTTTTTTAATATTGTAATGATTTGTATCTCTATTGACTCCTAGCATAAGTCCATAAGCACTTACTCTTATGAATCATTTTAGTCACATAGGGTACATACAGACGTTACACTTACAAATCTAGGAGGTTAGATCAGGTAAAAAATAGCTATCCAGTCTAACTCAGTGATACCACACTTGAATTGTCCTCTTTGTAAATTAATAGCAGAAGTACAGACATTCTTGGGGTCCAAGCTACAATTGCATGGCTTTAAGCTTTTACTGCTGCTGGGAACCTGATCTAAGTAAGTTTGGGGGCGGGGATGTGAGATTGAGGGGGCTAGTATGTTCACAGGGGAGTAGTCAAGAAATTTTCCTTACATTCTGTCACAGGGCACTAAGGTGCCTGCTCCTCTTAGAGCAGAGATTGCCCAGGGAGGGAACACAAAGAGCCAAATAACTGCCCAGGTGCAGGTTGCCGTGACAACTGGCTAATGAGGGAATTGGCTGCTCCTGCACCTGTTTAACTGGCTGGAAGAGGCAGGGCCCTAGGCCTATATAAACCCTAGGGCTGGGACCATGCAGTTTAGTTCCCTGCCAGCAGCTGAAGGGGAAGGAACCTTCAGGAAGGAAGGGCCCAGAGATGCTACAGCCATTGGATACACTATCCTTAGGGCTAATGGGGCACCAGGAGCCCATAAAGTACCCTCGCCTACTAGGCACCTAGTATTAGAGAAGAAGTTTTACTCTTTTAAAGGGGCAGAGCATGCCTTGAACTTTGTGTTACATTATAGTCCAGGGGCTCATGTTTGATTGCTGTTGTTTGTTTGCTGTCTGATAACACCGGTGGTTTGGATGAGGCTATTTGGGGAAGGAGGAGGCCTCATTGTGGGCCCACTATAGTGTGGGCCCCCAGCACCAGCGTGGGTGCAGTATTCAGGGTGCACAGGCCCCAGGTGCAGTGAGGTGCAGAGACAAAGACTGTGGAGAGACCAGGTGCCAGTGAGGTGCAGAGACGAGGGCTGTGGAGAGCCCAGAGAGGACAAGGGGGCCAAATCGCAGCAAGGCCTAGACTAGACAATGTTGGTACCATCTGTGAGGCTTGGAGTGTGGTAGAGGAACTGTTGGAGCCACACATATAGCCCATAATGCTGAAAGACTCAGGAACCATCCACCATAATGTGGGATGCCAAGGGGTCTATGAACCACAGGGTTCAGTAAGATCAAGCCAGACCGTGTCTAAACCCAAAGATCAAGGGTAGCCTCCCAATATCTTTTCTGCCACTTCTTGTTGGTATAATTGATAGAAGGTGCCTGTAGGGCAAGACTGGCATGGTTAAGGAGCCTAGGGGTAACATGGCCACCCCTAGGGACCCTACCCTGCTACACATTCCTAACATATACAAATTCAGGCTCCCAAACTAATTTGGCTACAAACATGCAGGACAGCAAGGTCCTCTGTTTGAAAGGTCTTACAAGCTAAAAATTAAACATGTGTAAGAGTTTCTGGGATTGTGACTTTAACCTGCACCATATCACACCAAAACTATTTGCTGTCTAGTTTTCATACAAATTAATTTAATGGATCACCTGGCCTATACAGAGTAGCAACATACAGTACTACCTGAGGTACTCTAACAGCATTTGCTTTAAATAATTAGTTAAACTTAATTCAATATATTCTATTCTTTCCTGTAGTAGGAACTCTTAGGAAATATTTTGGTTGTGCTATTTATTTTTTACTTCTGCTGTACATAGCTTTTATGTAGGCCCTAATTTGGTGAGAGGGGATGTCAGTTTAAGTATATTTTGCTGCCATGAAGTACCTTTTAACATCTCCATGTAACTAGTGTTCGCTATATACCATGACTGTGGCTTCTCATGACCATTCAAAATAAATTTGCCTAGATGTCTTCTAAGATCCATCATATTTGCACATAGTAGGCAAGTCTCTTTTAAGCTAAAGAACGTAAGGAAGGCAGTCTGGGCAAGCTGCAATTGCCTTATTGTAACTGTTCTCTGAAAGTAACAGTGCCTTCATTCAGTCTCAAGGGTTCTTAATTCAGCATCTTATAGGAGGCACAAATTCTCAGTATACCCTTACCCTTCACCCCCCATTTTTTATCTAGATTTTTACATACTTTTTACATGTTTTTAGTTTACCTTTTAATCCACAGGTGGAAAAAACCCACAAACCCAGTTACTACTGTTGAGAGATCTGGCATTTTGCAAAGACATAGATTGATTCTTCTTAACTTTATTATATCATTATCAACAGGTAAGTTGATTATTAGATTATCATTGCTGGCTTCTACCCTGGTTACTAAATTCCCTATATAATCATAGATAAATACTAGCTTAATAGACCCAAACAAGTCATGCCTCTTCTCATGCGTAATACTACAACTGCCATCACCAGTGTCCCACTTCTTGTTATCATAAAAATTGTTATTGATTTATTGACCTCTCTCATAGCCAATGGCTAGCCTTCTAAACCATGCAAACAAAAATTATATACCCACCGTTGTGACAGCATAGGGATAAATGCTAGAGACAAGTCATCTACTGATATAATAGAGAATTTAACAGCTATGTTTCTCTTTATCAGTGTCTTTTCCTAAGGCATATACAACAAAGCAGTTATATAGCATTTACAAACCATAACTTTAGCATTTAAAACATTTAGTCTGCTAAAGTGACTTCTATTGGTGTTCAGAAATCTAAAAAAGTACAAACTATTACAATATATGAGGATAACTAAATAAGAAAATATTCCAGGTTTTATTTTAACTTCCCTAACCCAAATTCAAATATGCCTACCAGCCACAATTTTAATTAGACCATTTTCACTTTTGTGAACATTTGAAAATCTTTGTCTAGTAGTGTCAGAGAATTAGAAATGTGCTCAGACACTTTTCATCTTTATCATGGTTCCAATCCCTCATAAATCTTAGTATGTATTATCATATACCTCTCAAAAGTATCTCTCAGAGACCTAGAAGGAGCCAGTCCCCAACATTTTACAACCTATATTACAAATGTGACACATGAATTAGTGACTAACAGTGAGGATAGGATAAGATAGTAAGGACAATGGCTACAGCAATACGATCTCACAGTAGCACTTATGTATACTTACAGGTATTTCTGTTATACAGCTATAAGTGGTAATGTCAGATGTTAATCCTAAATTAATTTTACCACTTAAAAATTAGCAAAATTTTCCACAGCACAGTATTTGAATCTGTAATATTTTGTACTCCATATTAGTTGGAGATATTTCATATTTAAAATTTGAAACAAATATAAAAATATATACAATTAATATGGTGGAATCAAATATTATTGAACGGTAAATACTAGTACTTTGGGGGGCAACTGTTGTATGTACAATGAATTACCAATCTCAGTCCATTTCATAGTAGTAAAGAGAGCCTGCTGTTGCCAATCTCATCAGAAACCAGGAATAGAATGGCATGAAAAACTAGCTAAGAAAGTATGGTTAGATATGGTCCATTGAGTTCACAGTAGAGGTGCATTGGCAGGACAGAGTGGGAAAACATATACCAGCAATATCTGCGCTGTATCTGTTCCGTAAATAAACAAAATACTTCAGTCTCCAGTAATCTGACAACTAATTATAAACATA
This sequence comes from Alligator sinensis, assembly GCF_000455745.1. Taxonomy (NCBI): domain Eukaryota; kingdom Metazoa; phylum Chordata; order Crocodylia; family Alligatoridae; genus Alligator; species Alligator sinensis. The sequence goes on from NW_005841834.1 coordinate 2,444,751, forward strand.
CATAGACAAATAATATGGAAAACACAACATATTAAAATGGCACACTGTAAATCTGCTACAAAATGCAGCTGCCTGCTTCCTTTGTTGTCTAGGTGACAGCAAACAAATTGGGACTACACTCAAGTCCATCCACTGGTTTCCAGTGAGTTTCAGATACCCATTTAAGGCACAGGTCCCAGGCTTCACACCAATTAATCGAAGGAGCCTTAGGTATGTAAAAAATGAATGGGGATCTCCAAGCCTAGGACAAAACATACAAGAAGTAGAAGAGAATTCTTTGTATATGATCTATTTGGCTTTGGAAGGAAATTGGAAAGGAGTTGAAGTGAATGCAGAGCGTGGCCATCATTAGGAAATGTTGTAAAACTTATTTCAACAACATTTTCATTCTAGCAAAACCCCATTCCCAATGCTGACATATGCTTGGACCCAAACTCCAGAACACTAAAGCAAAGAAACTGAATCAACCATTCAAAAAGCAAGCAAACAAACATTCTATGCCTTAAGTGGAATTTCTACACACAAAAGAAATATGATATATGTATATAAATAAAATCTCTCTCTCTCTCTCTCTCTCTTTCCCCTTCAGTTCTATAAAGGTGCATCCTATACCAGCCCTGCCTTCTGACTAACACAGCCAGCTACCTCTATAAAAACCACCCAAACATGAGTGCTGTGAAATCTACTAGGCAGACAAGGTTCCTTGGGTGAATTTGATATCTTTTATTAGACCAACCCAAATGGTTGGAGAATAGTTATTAAGCAAGCTTTCGGGTTCAAAAACCCTTCGTCAGGCTCAGGAAGCTGCAGCAGTTGGTGTGTGCTCTTCCTGGATGGAATGAAAAGTAAAGAAGCCAGGGGCTGGGCTGGGCGGGGGAGTCAGTTGCCAGGCAGATTGTAATGCATCAAAAATCCAATGTCTATGTTTAGTCCCTTATCTCTAGTATCCAGCAGGTTGATGAAATGGAGCTCATAGGCTCATCTCTGGGATGTGTTGTGTAAATTTCCCTTGAGGATCAGGACTGAGAGATTGGAGGGAGAGTGGCCATCCTGTGAGGAGGTGCAGCTGTAAGATCCTGGGATGCTGATGGCTCTGTTGTGGGGTGTAGTAATAGTGGGGGTGGTGGAGATGTGGGGGCAGGTTTTGCATTTCTTGTCATGGCACGGTCTGGATCCTTTTGGTGTGTTCTGGGGTTGAGGAAGTTTGCTTCTGGTGATGAGGTTGGCGAGGTTCGGTGCTTGTCTGAAGGCTAGGATGGGTGGCTCTGGGAAGATCTTTTTAAGAATAGGGTCTTTTTCTAATATGCGTTGCAATTTTTTGAGGATTTTCCGTACAGGTTCAAGGGATGGGTGATAGGTCATAACCAGCGGTGTGCGATTTGTGGGTGTTTTTCTTCTGTACTGCAGCAGTTCTTCACGTGGTATCCAGGTGGCTCTTTCAAACGTGCGATCTACCTCTCTGGAGGAGTGTCCTTGCTGGGTGAAAGCCTTTTTAAGATTGGTGAGGTGGCAATCCCGGGTGTCTCTTCAGTACAGATGCGGTGGTATCTGAGGCCTTGGCTGTATATCACTGCTTTTTTGGTGTGTTTCGGGTGATTGCTGGTTCTGTGCAGATATGTATGTTGGTCTGTGGGTTTTTTGTATACTGTGGTCTGTATTTTACCCTTCTGGATACTGATCCTTGTGTCTAAAAAGGGGATGTTGGTGTTGGAGTATTCTAAAGAAAGTCGGATGGAGGGATGGTGACTGTTGAATTTCTGGTGGAACTCAAGTAGAGATTCCAGGTTCTCACTCCAAATTATGAAGATGTCATCGATATATCGTAAGTACAGCAAGGGTTTGATGGTGCAGTTCTTGAGGAAGTCTTCTTCCAGGTGGCTCATAAAAAGGTTGGCATACTGTGGGGCCATTTTAGTGCCCATAGCTGTTCCCATCATCTGGAGGAAGAAGCTTCTGTTTGTTACACACTTTAGGGGGAAGACACTCATATGCTACAATTATGAACAATGGTGTGAAAACATAGGATAGGCAGACTGATTAAAATCAAGGCAAAAAATGCAAAAAAATAGGTTCATATAATTAAATTAACGGAGCCACATTGAACATACATCATACATATGATTTTTTTTTAGCAGATATGCAATGGAAATATTTCTGTGTATGATGTTGAATATTTGCCACTGAATGTTCTGACTTGCAATTTAGCATTGCTACAGAAACATACTTTTGTATTTCCCGACTCTTTTTCTGGAAAAAGAACAAAATAAAATGTGATGTCATATGGATCCATTAAACCATTTTAATATAACATGGCCATATAAAGTCACTTTAAAAATCAACTTTTTTTTTTTTTTTTTAGACTATGGTCTTAGCTCTATGAGAAATCCCTTTGCTGCTTACTTATCAACAGTTACGCATATAAGTAGTGTCACTGACATCAGCTTTTAGTCTGTGAACAGGTCACGAGAGAGAATGTTTATCGCTGTAAATAAAGGACTCATTGGCCGTGTCCAGATGAGCATGGCTGTGTGGTATGTGGTGCCACAGACACATCCGTGGTGTCACATACCAAACATTCAGTTGTTCTCTGTGCTGCAAGGGAGCAGTGTGGGGAGTGGGGGGGTTGATACCCAGGGGTCAAAAAAATCCTGCGTGCAAAAAAGATAAAATAAAAGCTAAGCAGTGCATGCAGGGACAGTGTGTGCTGCTCAAAACCAGAGCCTGCCATCTGGAGCCATATTGCTGCTTCCAGCCAGGCTCCAAGTGGCAGGATCACCACTGCTGCAGCCCCAGGACCCCAGGTAAGGCTGCTGGGGCCAGCCCAGTGCTGGCCCCAGCCTTCCCTACCCATTTGTCATGTGCCAGAGCACATGTGGTATGGGTGTTCTCCGAGTACAACTAGCGGTGGTACAAGGTGCATTACTGCTAGTTGTTCCCAGGGAACTAAACATCCACGGTCATCTGGATATGACCAATGTGGCTTTTAAATGTCTGTGTCTTGAACGTCACTCGAATCAAGATTTTTCTCTGACCAAGTCTTCTATAGCATGTATACTGCTTGACACAATAGCCTTCTTGTTTTAGATTCTTGAGTAAAGAACAGAAAGGATGAGGCAGGGATAGTAGAAATGGGAACAAAAGGGGAATGTGTAACACAGAAAAGGAGTGGAGGGGACAGGAAAGGAAGAGGAAGTCATTGGATCCTGTGGTTAAAGCATGATAGGAAGCCAAGTGGCTTGCTATTCCAATCCCTAGTTGACCCATTGATGATGAGTGATCTTGTGAAAGTTATTTAACCTTCTCATGGTTCTGTCAATTCAAGTTGAATATTAGGTGCTCTGCAAACCCCCCCTCTAAAAAGCAGGGACTCTATCAGAAATTATTCAATAATATTTTTTCCCATAATTCATTTTCATTGGGATTTTTAGCACAGAAGAATGCACACAAGCTAGAGAAGCTTCTGTGACTGATAAAAGTTCTTGGGGCTGGGAGGGAACAGGGAACTTCTTGCCATGGATTACATGCAGTTCTTTAAAAGAGATGGAACAGGACTGAGAGCTTGTGCCTATAGTGGATAGCCAAAGTGCACTGGACAGCCCTGAAAAGTAGAAGGTCTCTGCTTGCCAGTATACAGAGGGGATTTATGGGGTACCAGGAGAAGAATGTGATATCCACATTCTGAAGTGGCAGATGTGCTTGTATTCGCACACCCCTCACACTGAGAAGATGCAAATGCAACAGCATGTAACAGTGCCTTGAGGCTGTAGTGAAAGAGCAGTAACTGTTGCCTATTCTCTCCACCACCCTGAAAAGAATTCCCAGTACAGCAATCACTTTATTTGCACTATGCCTTGGCAGAACATTTTCTCCTACATACAGGGCACATCTACATGAAACATTTATTGTGCAGCTGGCTAATTAACTATGCAGTAAACATCTCAGCTTCTACATGTGTGCCCCTACTAGGGTGCATGAAACTAATAAACTCCACAGCAGGGTAGTACTTATACTCACTGCGGAGTCTTTTTGTATGCAGCAGCAAAAAAACTAGCTGACAGGCAGCCTGCTCACTGAAGCACCTTTATGCCTCAGCCACCTGCTCTGTAGGACATGGAGCCCGGTTAGAGTGGCTCTAGACTGGCAGGCAGACCTTGGTGTCCCATGCGAGCCTGGCCTGCTCCAAACAGGCTCCACATGCTGCACACAAATAAATGCGACATCTTTTTATCGCAGCACATGTTCAAACAGTACATCTGGAAGCAAAACACTCATTGGGCGCATCCACACATACAAGCATGTGCGCTTGCAGCAGCTCAAATAGAAGTGGTGCAAATTTGAGCCGGGGCTTTTTGCTTCAGCGCACATGCTTGGACATGCCCTTTGTCATGGAGCAAATTATGCCACTTGGGGCAAAATAACCCTGCCTGGCTTCTCCCATATCTTCAGCCAGGGGGAGCTAGAGCCCAGGACCAGCACCTGTGTTGTCCCCAGCAGTATAAAAACTGCCTTGTCCTGGCCCCAGCAGTATTAAAAAGCCTTCCCGGCAAGTAGCTCAGTAATAGCATAGTAACATAGTAAGCAAGTAGCACAGTAATAGTTCTCAGGAGCTTCTGGGGCCCAGCCAATTGGTACCTGGGGACACTACCCCTTGTGCCAGCTGGATTGCTGAAGCAGCCCCGAGAGGTCCCTGTGCCCTCTACCCACTGCAGCAGTCTGGCAGTGGGGGCTGCTGCCTGGCTGTAACCTGCTGTGCACCTGCCAGACTCGGATGAGGACTGCAGAGCCAGTAGAGGCATCTGCCTCTCCAGGCCATCTGCCAGTGGACTGCGGTTGCAGGGTTGGCCTTTGTGCAGCATTACTGCGATTTCTGCCCCCTGCCCAGCCATCTGGGCAGCTATCACCCAGAAGATGTTTTGGGTGTGGTGGCCTGCTTTGAACTGTAAAAGCATGTCCTCCGGGCCCCATATGTGCAGGAGGTCAGCCACAGCCAGCTGGGTCCAAGGTGCCAGCTCTGAGCAGGCAGGGTCCTGCCATTGGCCTCCCTAGCAGGAATTCTGGTGTTCCCTATTGGAAAACTGAAAAATCCTTGATTTAAAAAAATAAATAAATCCCAAAGTCACTCTGTAAAATACCCCCAAATCCATGTTCCTCCATAAGTAAACCAAAAGACCACTAAAAAGACAGAAAGCAAGACAGAGACAGCGATCAGTTGAACAATATTTTATTGATATATGTTAGTGTTAAAGCAAGTCTCTTATCATAATAATAAAGTGAACTTTAAATACATGTTTCATGATTATATGTTTTGCTGCAGTCCCAGAGGGTGCTGGCCCCCACACAAGGGGTTTGCCCCCCCCAACAGGGAGTTTAGCCCTCACACAAGGGTTATGGGACCCCAACAGGGGATTCAGCCCCCACACAAGGGGTATAGCCCCCCAACAGGGGCCAAATGGCCCCCACAGGGGCTACCACCCCCCTTGCAAGGCCCACATGCCCCGCCCCAGCCCCCC
>NW_005841834.1:2450445-2450748 GCF_000455745.1 Alligator sinensis
CCCCAAGCCCCCACCCCTTAAAAAAAAAAACCCAGAAAAAACCCAGAAAAAAAAGCCTCTGCTTACCTTAGAAGCAGGGGCAGGGGAGCTCCAGGGCCTCCTGGCAGAGTGCCCCCTGGGCAGCACAGGGCAGCGGGGCGGGGGGGCAACAGGGCCCAGGCTGGGGCCACTGGGGTTGTCACCCTGCCCTGCATTGTGCGGGCGGGGCCCTAGGCCAGTAAGTGCTGGGGTGGGGTTTTTTGTTTGTGTTTCTTTTTGTTTTTTAAAGTATGGGGTGGTGTGGCAGGGATTGGTGGGGCCTGG
>NW_005841834.1:2450802-2460041 GCF_000455745.1 Alligator sinensis
GGCTGGCGGGGGGAGGGGCCAGTCTCAGCAGGGGTCGGGAGCCTCGGGGCCTGGCCGAGGAAAGGGCCAGCTCCAGCAGGGGTCAGGGGTGTTTTAGCACCAGGGGGAGGGGCCAACCACGGAGACGCTCTGGCAGCCATGGAGGACCCAGCCTCCTGCCCTGCTTTTTTAAACTTCGCTTATTTTAGACCCCTGGATATCCAGGGGTCTAATTATCTCCCTGCACTGCAAGTTTGCAGTGCGGGGAACATTTTTTTTCCCCCCGCACGTGCCTGTTGCCCCGCCTCAAAGGGGTTTGAGGCAGGGGAAGAGGCACATGCGCGCTTGCATGGATGCGCCCATTAAGCATTAAGCTTTGGAGTTTATTCATGCAAAGTAATAGCATGTGTAGACTCACCCACTCAGTATAAAATTATAACTTTATACAGTAGGCCCCAGGACAGGCAAATAGTAATGTGTAAGATAGTTCTCACACACACTTCCCAAATGCTGAATGATATTGGGTAAAAATGTAAGTAACTCTGAGTCTAAAGTGCCATTCATATTACCATTTGAATTAGAATGTGAGTCATTAAGGATAGGGCCCCTTTGTTCTGAGCATTAAGCAAAATATTTTGCATATTTGTATCACTGTACACACAGTTATGATCCACCCATGTATTAGCACAAAAAAAGAATCCATATATTATTAGGGGAAGGAGAGAGAGGCTTTGTGTAAAGCAGATTGATTCTAGAATTCTTATACATCTCCACAACTCAAATGTTAAATAAAAAGAAAAAACAGATTTGGGAGTGTTTAGGATTGCAAGGGACCTCCACAGTCACTGAACTCAGTCCCCTGCTATCACAGGCAACCATATCGTATAATCCCTTTCATAAAATGATAGATCTTACTCTTAGCTTTTTTGCCTCCTCCTAATGGGAAAGCTGCTTTTGGACCCCATTGCTCTAATGGTTAGGAAGCTTCTTTTTATTATTAGCCTAAATTCATTCATGGCCTGTTATATTCATTTGTTCTTTGGTGGACTTGAATAACTACTTCCTTATTTCCCCCCAGATGACTAAAGAAATGTCAATGTGCAGTTGGACAAAGTATTCTGAATGTTAATTAGACAGTGACCAAACATCAGACATGGCACAGCGAGTTCTACCTTTGCACTTGAGAAGGGGGAAATTAAAAAGCAACATTTACAAGATCTTACCGCTCTCTGAACTCAGCTAATACATTGTTGATTAATCTAATTCTGTTTCTAGGAGTTCAGTTATCTTAGCCTCAAACCTTCAGATCCTGCAGGCATTACAGATGAAGCCAGAAGTATCGCAAACCTTCTCTCTTGACCAAGGTAATTAGCACGCACACAATTTCTTAAGCATGACTTAATCTGAATACTGAAAAGCAGGGCTGTCTGAAAACCAAATACGAGTTTTTCTTGATACCAAAGGAATAAGTAAAGGAAGCCTTATCTCCAAGTTTTTTCCAAGTCTCTCTTTCTATGGATGGGTTTAAGGGGTAGTATTAGAAATTACATTCTATCAACTGGTCAGCAGATAAGGTGACATTTTTATTTTTATCAGCAAAACCCTTACTGCTCAGGAAAGAGTGTATCTTTCAACACAGTGCCTACACCACACTATTTTCAGGTTACTAAGATGTGTGTATATTCCATGTCTATCTGCCCCCCCAGGACATCCTTGAAAATGAGACATGTTGTTTTAAGGCCACAAGGGTTTTATCTTTGTGTAAAAAATTAAATAAAATAAACTCAGAACAAATACAGCATTAATATTTTATACATATATTGTGTTAATATTGCATCAGTAGCAAATTAGAATCCAAGCCTAGAGTTTCATGTTTTCAATATTAACTGGTAAAGCTTCCATGGGTGCCCTAGCAGGGTTTGTTAGATCATAACAATTGTGACAGAATTATGGTTGGTGTTCAGAAGCGTAACATGCCTATTTGAAATCTGCAATGAAGTGATATCAGAGACGGACCTTCTGATTGCTTGACCTCTAATCAGTGAAAACAATAAAAAGCAGGCATGATAGTTCTGCTGTAGATGAATCTTCTTCTGTTTAAGATGTTCAACTAGAAGCATGGTGGTAATGATACACACTAGCATGGTTGCAGTTCAGATAGGGAAAGTCATATAGCTCCACAGTTGAGTCATCAATAACATACACTCAAGCAGGGATAGAGCAGTATAATTTTTCCATGCAGTTTCATTGTTTGAACATTATCACTACTGAATAAAGACTTGAACCCACAATGTCTTTATCTTTCAGAAAGTTCTCACTCCCTTGAGCAGTGGGATTACTTGTGTGAGTAAGCACAACCATTAGATTCAGAAAAGTCTGTGTGGGGTGGAGTGAGGAGGATCTAAAGTCTGCATACTAAAGTTGCCAGAGGTAAACTCCTTACAAATTTATATGATTATTCCTGGTAAAAAGTGGACCACTTTCTAAAATATGCAAGCCTAATCAGTTAATTTATTTTTACATAATGATGGCTGGGAAACAGTATTTACATGGATTCCCTTTTTTCTACAAATAAATGAACAACACATTCACTTTATTTAGTCATGTATAAACTAAGATATTTTGTACAGAGATCAAAACTGAAAAAGTGCACTATTTAATAATTTAACCAACATCTTAACCACAACAGAACAATTATTTGTAAGCAAAACAGAGCCATATTAACCAAAACCTTGGCTCTACTGCAGATTATATTGGATAAATATCTCTAAGATAAGAGCTCTATGAGTTATTTGGAATGAGCTGAATAAAGTATTTAAAACAGCAGACAGCAAAGTGCCTGTCTACTGATTTTTAGGACAGTTGAAAACATTAATTATATTAAAAAAATATACTGAACTTTACCGTGACAGGACTGAACCCCAGGCACATCCGTGACACCCCCTGGGGGCCATGTGGCTCCTGCCCCACTCTGGCCTCTTGGGTACCCTCCCTTCCCTCTCACCTGCCATGCCTTGATGGAACTGATTGCTTGTATAAAGGGAGGCTGCCCCAGAGTCCTAATGTGAGCCCACATTATCTGTTGGCCAGCAAGTGAGCCCAGACTCCAGTGATCCAAGTCCTTGCCCTCAAGCATAAGTAGGGACCTCCTGGCCTCATCTGTGCCCCAGGGCCCCAGTTGCCTTAAGGGCTATTTATGGCCATCTTCTGCTCTCACAGCCTATGCCTTGCAGGTATTGCTTAAAATTGTCCACTGGCCCTAGCAGCAGCATCTTAGAATCAACAAATCCACCTAGCCTGCTGGGCCCCTGGCTTTGGCAAGGTTTTCTTCTCCCTGGGCTCTTGGCCCCAGTTTGTCTTACCTTGTACTAAGGTTTAGCCCTTTCTAGGCTTTAGGACCTGCGACTCAAGCCTGCTCAGCTTCTACCTTCCTGCTGTGGTCTTAGACTTCTGCTCCCTGGTTCTCTGACCCTCACATGGCTACTGTAGCCCTACTCCAGTTCTCAGCCTTCTCAGTGTTGGGCCTGGACAAACAGTCAGAAGCTTACCATGTGAATACTCTTATCTACTGTATGGGAGATCAGGTGGATGAAATTCTGTTGGCTCTTACAGATTCAAACCAATATACTGCAGTGATAGAAGCATTATCAGATCGTTTTCTGGGCAAAAAATAAAATGTAATTTATGAATGATCTAGATTTAACATTCATAAGCAGGAGCCTTCAGAACCTGTGGACAGATTCATCACATCTTTGTATACAATGGTCGAATCCTGCTAATATGGGGAGCTTAAGGAGAAGCTAATTAGGGACCACTTAGTTGTGGGGCTTCATGATACAGAGCTCTTACAACGATTACAGTTGGACCCTGATTTAATGGTCCAGAAGACTATCACACAGGCTTGCCAATCAGAGCTAGTTAAACAGCAACAAAGAGAAATCAGGAGTCTAATGCCTGTCAGGCATTAGTTAATATGGATGCAATGCACACTGTAAAGAAACTACAAACAAATACAAATAGTACTGACATGCACAATGAACACAGGGAATGGTCCCACCAACACCAATAGTAGCAAACAAGTGGGAAAGGAGGCCAATGCCACAAATATGGGCAAACTACAAAATATAGTCGTGCTCAGTGTTCTGCTGTGGAAGAGATATGTTAGTGATGTAAAAAGAAAGGTCACTGTCCTTCAGTTTGTCGCTCTACCACCAGAGTCTGTGAAGTCACAGAACAGGATGCAGAAGATTGCTCAGTACTTTTAGATAAAGTTACAGAGTCTTCATCAGATCCAGAAGTCTGGATGACAGAAACTGAGCTCAATGGATAGACAATACCATTTAAATAGATACAGAAGCAGCAGTCTCAGCTGTACCTGATTTTTATTACAGCCCACATATGGATGGGATTCTCCTTACTCCTACTAAACAGCTATGGGAACCAGGTGATACTATCCTCAAAATACTGGGATCCTTTAATGTAAAGATGACACTGAAGTGGAGGTGTGTAGACCAGGAAGCCTATGTGATTGGTAATCTTGCTGTGCCTTTACTTGGCTTACTGGCTATACAGGCAGTGCAACTGGTCCATCACCTAGTAGACCAGAAATACCCACAATTTTTTTTTCTGGCCTGGGAAAAGTATTAGGTGAATATTAGATATGCCTAAAAGCTGATGCCATTCCATATGCATTAACTACTCCAAGACAGGTACCATTGGCACTAGTGGACAAGCTAATGCATATGGAGGAAATGGGAGTAATTACAAAGACTGAAAAACCTACTCCTTGATGTTCTGGGATGGTGGTTGTGCCAAAACCCAATGGTAAAATCAGGATATGTATTGCTGACCTCACACAACTAAACACCTATGTGCACAGAGAAAGACACTTTCTTCCTTCTGCGGAACACACCTTGGCTCAACTTGCAGGAGCCAAAGTTTTCACAAAACTGGATGCTCAGGCAGGGGTCTGGCAGATTCTGCTAGCCACTGAATTGTCCAAGCTAACCACTTTTATTACTCCATTTGGATGCTACCAGTTTAAATGGCTACCTTTCAGAATCTCACCACCTCCTGAATTCTTTCATTTTCAATGTCACAGATATTGGATGACCTAGAAGGTGTTTGCCATGCCAATGATATTTTGAATTTTGGGGTCACCAAGGCACAACATGATGCAAGACTGGATGCAACACTCAGAAAACTCCAGGAAGCTAGAGTTACACTTAATGAAAAGTGCACCTTTGCTACTTTGCAGCTCATGCTTGTGGGACATTGGATTATACCACATGGAATCCAACCAGATCCATCAAAAGTTTCAGCCATCAAGGGGTTTCTGGAACCCAAAGATGTCCCCAAGTTACACAGATTTTTAGGCATGGCCACATACTTGGGCCATTTTGTTCCAAACTTGGAAACAATAACAAAGCCTTTGAGAGACCTCTTAAGTGACAAGATGTAACATGTTGGGTTCCTGGGGTGGCCATGATGCCCCCTGGTGGCTCCACGACCATGCTCTGTTCTGCCTCAGGACACCTTCCTACCTCATCTGCCATGCCTTGATGGTAATGTAAATAAATATAAAGGGAGGTTGCCCACAGACCTTTGCTAGGCCCCAATCACACTGGCCCCAGGCCACTGGCTGGGCCTCTGTAGTCCACTGTGCTATGGACATGTGAGCAATACAGAACTTTCCTTGTGGGCCTGACTTTTACTTTACAAACTGATCACAAGCCACTTGCATCTCTGTTAAGATACAAACTTCTCGATGAACTTCCACCACGAATCCAGAGATTTTGCTTTAAAATACTGAAATTCACTTAGAATATAGTACATATCCTAAGAAAAGAGTTACAAAATGATACTCTTTCTAGGGCACCATTATAGACTACACTGTATTCAGAAGAACTCCTCCAGGAGTGAGATATTGTTGTTTAAGTGGACATTATTATGGATGGAATACCTATATCTGCTTCTCTACAGATGAGAATTCAGGAAGCTCAAGAAGCTGATTCTCCTTGCCAAAATATAAAAAAATACTTCTTGGAAGGATTGTCTTAAGTAAGATTCAAGGACTGTAAACTAGCAAAGTACCAACAAGAGAGAATCAATCTCCATGTTGTCAGAGACTTAGTCATGTTCTGCAACAGATTACTGATACATTCAGAATTACACCAGGAAATCCTAGAGTAGATTCATGATGCTCACCAGGGCATTACAAAATATCAAGCCAGGGCTTGCCAGACAGCTTGGTGGCCCTCCATCTGTGATGACATATAGAACCGGGTAGCCAGTTGTAAGGTTTGAGCTCAACACTGACCAGTCCATGTGGAGCCATGCCTCATAACTAATTTACCATGGCAGATGTTGGGAGCTGATGTATTCACTTGGAAGGGTTCTGTTTACCTCATTGCTTTATACATTGTATATGATTACATACATCAATGTACATTGATTATTATGCTCTGACTTGGAGATGGTACAATTACAGAACACCACAACAGAGAGTTTTTATGGCATTGAAGAGTATATTTGCACGCCATGGCATACTTTCAGTTTTCAGAACTGATAATGGCCCACAATTTTCAGGAGCCTTGTTTAAGCAGTTTGTAGCACAGTATGACTTTCAGCATGTTTCCAGCAGTCCACATTTCCCTTGTACTAATGGAGAAGCAGAATGTGCTGTGAAGACTATGAAGAATTTGCTCCAGAAGAATGAAGATCTCCATAAGGCACTCTTGATTTACCATTCAATGCCACTGGAGCATGGGTAGAGTCCAGCCGAGCTGCTTATGAGTCATCAACTCTGTACAACCCTCCCAAGTATGATCAATGACTTGGTTCCAAAACTTGTCAATCCACAGGAATTTCATGAGAAAGACAAACAGATAAAGAACTGTCAGAGATGGAACTATGACACCAGGCATGCTTCAAGACATGTACCTGCTCTTTTCCCCCAAGCAGGAAGTTTGGATCTCAGATCCAGGGGCCCAAGGCACCATCTAGGCTGGGGCAGATACCCCACATTCATAGTGGGTGGAGACACCTAGAGGTCTTCTCCATAAGAATCAAGAATATCTCCATCAAATTCCACCTGTTTACCACACTAACTCTGGACATGCCTCAGTTCCACCAAAGAGATTAGACCTGTGAATTAGTTGGGTCTAAACAGATAGACTTACCAACATTTCTGCTTTGTTTAGTTTCCTTTTAGAACTCTGTATCAAGTTTCCCTTGAGAAAGGGAAGGAGTAAGAGTTAACTCCCTTACTAAAGAGTGATGTAGTGACCCACAGGAAGGGGTCAGTTAACCATTTTGGGTCAAGGATTAGTTGTACAATAAAGGCTTAATGAGGACAAAGAATCTTCCTGCTTCTTCCTAAGATCCAGAATAACACATCTCTGCTGTCTGCAACCAAACTGCCTAACTGTTCTTAGGCACTAGCCTTCCTGTCAGGTGGCTCTCCAGCCACCGACAGGGCTTTCCATTTAGGTCTAATGGCTCACCTGCCTTTCTCCATTGGAGCTTAGCTCAGCTGCCTGAGGTTGTTCGTCCTGTGCAGCCTACTTCTTTGTAACTAGCTTCTGGGAGGGTGACTCCCCCAGGTAGTAGCTCCCATCCCAGCTGATACTGCCTGCTTACTTCACCACAGCCGCCTTTGTTCGGCTGTTGGTGCCACCCAGCGAATTTAGCCTGCTGCAACATCCTCTTAGCATAACAGGAGCCTCTGGCTCCCTGTTACAATTTACAGTCAAGAGTTGCTAGTGCCCCCTAAATGCTCCCTAATTGTAGTAAACAAGTCATCAAAAGTAAAAGAGGAGTAGAATGTAATACAAGTGTATTTTTCATACACATTTAATGTTCCTAGCTGCCCTCAATATAACATATATTGAAAGGGAATTTTAAGTTTTACCAGCTTCTTTTTAAAGGGCTGGATTATGGAGTTACCACTAGCCCAAAGCCAGGGAAAGTACTTAGTTGATCTCATCCAGGAAAAGACCAGAGATTGCACTGTGACTGAGAAAAAGACAGTCTAGTCCCTGAAATACCTCAACCCCAGAGAAAGAAAGTAACCGGTACAGATAATTTCAGTTGTGTAACATTTGTACCATTTCAGCTGTGCTGGTCACTACGTTGGAGACAGAAGACAGATCCACATCATTGCTCAATCTACAAAGGAGTAGGAATACCAGTTTTTCAGAAGTTGTTCACCACCCATACTGTAGTTTCTGCTGCAGGGTGAGGGTTCTTTAGCTTTTTTGCCTTTCCTGTGCAGGTGCAAAGGGCAAGACACACTCCTGCCCTAAATCTATAGCATGCTGTGTGTTTAGGCAAATAACTGAGGAGACAAAGTGGCTCCCACAGATCCTGTGCACCTTAATCCCTGAACTGTTGCAGTGGAATAAAATGATATACCTGTCTCTTTTCTCATAAACAGCCTTTCTTGTAAGGTGCTGAAGTCAAAAGGAGACAAGAGCATTTGGCACCTTGCATGATTGGCCCTTGTATGCACATGTGTGACACTTCAGGGTTGATTGACAACGCTCTTGCAGCTTGTTTCCTCTAATGGAAACATGTTTTAATGCCAATGTTTGCTCTTGTGTAGTGAGAAAGCCTTTTTACCTTTTATAATTCTAGAGCTGAATGGTCACTATAATGATGTATTCTTATCTATGAGCCAACTAAGAGAGCTAGGAAAAGCACTCTCCATTCACTCTTTGTACTTTTGCATGTACCAATCGAGAGTGTTTCTAAAGTGCAAAGAACATAAAATCTATTGCTTTTAGTTCTGCAACATGAAAGGGAATCATAGACCTGGTTGTTGACCAGTTCAAGTTGTGCCCTTTTGGCAGATTGCCTACTGTTCCAGGAAAGTGTAAAACTGGGAAGTGAAAACTGTTCAAAGAAAGTGTAAAATATCGTGTGTTATGTCAGACTCCATTATTTCTTTGAAGTTCAGTTTGTTGTCTGCTGTCATGGGACTGCCTTCAAAGAGTGTACAGAATATTTAAAAACCAAAGTGAGAGCGCAGGCAGCACTTTCCTGTTACAGTCTATAGATATTTTGACATTCCAAACAGTCATCATGAGTTTCCCAGGTGCTTGATGTTACATAATTTGTCATGATGTCTGCTGTAAGTGCCCCTGGACTTCATGTTTTACTATCTTCCACTCTCTTTTTGTGGCACTTAAGTGGGAATAGGTGTCATCAAGAAGGCATATGGTGCCAATAACTCAGTATGTTCAGAGAAAAGAAATTCC
>NW_005841834.1:2460051-2462990 GCF_000455745.1 Alligator sinensis
ATGACACTCATTGTTATGCAGGCTTATAAACAAACTTGGGCAGGTATGCCTGGGATCCCTCTGTTATTCAAAGAGCTCGATCATCTTCCAAATGGATAAAAAGCATTTCAAATAATGTGAGAATAAATAGAGCGAGTGGGATGAGGGGTACTGAATTTATTAATAAGAACAATGCTATCATTCTCTGTGGCTTAAATGATTTTAATTTAATGAATAATAGAAAAATATTCATTTTTATTGGAGAAAAATATGGCAGAATTAATCTGAAATATTTCATTTAGAGATAGGGAGAGAAAAAGAACCTGTATTAAATAACTTTTGATCTGTATATGCCTTTAGAAAACACTTCAGGCCTGACCCTTCTTTGTGCTATAGTATTTAAGAAGAGATTTACAAATGAGCTTAGATGCCAAAAATAGAATTTAGGTGGATTTTAGGAACCACAGTCCACGGTCAAATCTCAGAAACCCTGACTAATCCTTTTAGGTGCCTGAGCCTTTAGGGTAAAGTTACCCATTACACTTAGACCATACTAAATTAGTGGAATATTAAGCAGTGTTACAGTTAGAACATGCTGTGAGAAGTCACATTTTAAGGGTTAATACCGTTTCTTGCTTGTGCAACCTTGCCCCAGGCAGACTGGCATACAGGGGTGTGGCTAGGAGCCAGGACACCTGGGCTCTGTTCCAGCTCTGGGTAGATATGGGGCTAGGAGCACTGCATCCTGGAATGCAGGAGAACTACAAAGAGCTTGTTTTATTTCCAAGCAACAGACTGAAGTTAGCTTAACAGGAGTTTGGAAGCAAGGCCCAGAATTAACTGTCTTCTAAGTGGTATAACTTTGGGATGCTCAGAGGATACTTAGCATGAGTTAATGAGCTTTACTGTGTGGATGCTTGCATTTTAAGTACCCTTAATATGGTTTAAATGTAAATTATAACTTCATCCTAAGGCACCTCTTATTTTGGTGTTACATGTTACTCTTTGCATGTTATAGTTGGATCATAGTAAGAACCAATGTGATTTAGAAAGTTTTCTGAGAGGTAATATGTTAATGCTTACTATGATTAAAATATAGATTACAGTACCTGCCTGGGGCACCTGCACACATCATGGGTTTTAATCCTCATTAAATTAAATAGGTTTATAAAATTTAAACTTGTTTATTTTAGAGCATTGCATCTGTGTTTGCAAGCACTAGAGTTTTGAATTAATTAAGCCTGGTCCCAAGATGGTGCCACAGGAGAGTGGGACAGTCCAGCACTGTACCCGCAGCCTTGGGCTCCACACTCACCCCATGTCTATGCTTTGCCATGCAGCAGCGGAAGCACAGAGCCGCCAAACTGCACAAAGAAAAAAAAAAAAAAAGGCAGAAGAAATTTGAAAGCAAAAACAATTCAAAGGGGTGCATTCCAAAAAAGTTGCAGCACCATCTGGTGGACTAAGAAGCTCATTACATGTCTTTGAGTGCCTTTGTCTTTGCACGCAATGAATCCAAGGACATGACACTAATTCCCAATGAGCCAAACTAAACTACATCTGAGGAATTTTAGTTTAATGCACCAGAAAGATTTTTAAAGCATCTAGAAAACCTGCTCATGCAAACAGCAGAGTTGCAGCACAAGAAAGGGCAAAAAAATGTGGCATGTACAAAGGCCCCTAGAGTCTTGAACTGGCTCCAGTGGTGTCCCAGGGCTGAGACAGGAAAAATCAGCTGATTTTTGGTTTCAGTTTTGGGGCCCATCAGGGCTGGTTGGAGACTACCGATTTTGGGTCCCAGCCCTGGTACTGGAATTGATTGTATTATCTCTGTGGAGCACTTCCAAGTTAATGCAACACGTTACTCAGTGGGCACATCTACATGTTCATTAACATTCAGTAGTTACTGTGCATTTAATTTAGTTTTTGCTTAATGAAATACTAAAGTAAATTCACAGTGACTAGAGTTACTAAGCAGTAGTGCCAGCACATGGATTTTTAGTGATGCTTATTGTGCAATAGCCTAATACTATTGGGCAGTAATGTATTAGCACAGTTTTTGCCCAGCATGCTACTGCACAGTGTTATTAGACTACACATTAAGTGTCTTGTGTAGATGGGCCCAATATGCCTTGGAAATACTTGCTTAAAGAGGCATAACTGCTGTGATATGAGAACACTTACTACGTTATCCTGCTTGAAGGCCTGCATGCAAGCATCGTAAGTGCAGTTAACACATGCTAAGTGTAACATGTAACAAGGAGCTTAGGTATCTATATGCCTACATTTTCTGGTGAAAACCACCTAGGTACTTCAAATTCAGTTTCTGTGCATAGTAAAAAGCACCCCCTATCTTGTTTCAGCTGTGCATATTGGTACCTATGCTCCAGATATGGCTCTTTGGGATTTGCAAACCGCAAACCAGGCATTTCTGTGCCCCAGTCTCATGACAGACCTGCCCTCAGTCAGTACTGAGTTCAGCATCCAAATCCACTTTCAGTGGAAGATAGTGGTGCTGCCTGCATTTTTCACAGTATCCTAATAGCTAAAATACTTGCCCAGGAAATGGGAGACATGTCTTCTAAGCTTTACTCAGCCTGCGTGAGGGGACGGGGGAAGAGTTAGTGTTCAGACCTAGCTCTTGGGATTGCCTATGCATTTTGCAATAAAGAATTTTTGGGCAAAATGCATAAACAGAATTGGTAGCAGGGCCCAGAACTCAAGGTTCCATTCTTCTGAGAAGAGTGATCTCTTAATGAGGTTATACAGTTAGTTTCTCTCTTTTTTTGCTCTCCTCTGGGCCCACAGCCAGCTCTTTCTTTGCTTGTACCTGTGAGGTGTCTGTCCAGGCACAACCGCTCATTACTGAGGCTTCCACCTATGTCCAGGTTTGGCACTATGTAAACTGCAGCTTGAAGGTTCCTTCCAGTGACAGCAAGGGGGGGGGGGGGAGAGGGGCG
>NW_005841834.1:2463021-2472840 GCF_000455745.1 Alligator sinensis
GGGGGGGGGGGAAGTGCCTGCAACGTGAGTGGTGCCTCCTGGTGGTGCCTTAAGAAGCAGGTAAGAGCGCTGCAAGAGAAGGCTATGAGGAGTTCATTGATTCAATGCTAGATGAGACTTCTAGGACTGCAGAGGAAGGACTGCCAGAAATGGTGCTGGAGAAGGAAGAAGACATGAACTCCTATGAAGGTGGAAGCTAGAAGCTTGTGACCACTGGCAGCAAGGAGAGTTCTTCATCCCCACCTATAGAGGTTTGCTTGGAAAATAGATATGGAGCCTTAACAACAGAGGAAAAGGAATACATTCCATCAGTGGAAGAGGCCAGACCAGGCCTCCCAAGGCTGGGAAGATCGAGACCATTGTCAACAAGAGAAAGTGATGAGTGGTGTTGGTTGATGGTTCCCTTCTTCAGGGTATGGAGGCACTTATCTGCTGGTCTGACCTGTTGTTGCAGGAGGCCTGCTACTTGCCTGGATCGGAGATATCACAGAAGGATTACCAAAACTCACCCAGCCCTCTGACTACTACCCTATGCTGCTTATCCATTTGGGCACCAATGATACTTCCAGGGGGGGACTCTGAGCAGATCAAAAGTGATTACAGGGCTTTGAGTGCAAGGGTGAAGGGGACAGGGGCTCAAGTCAGGGGCAGGAACAGACATCTTGAATGCATGGCTGTGCAGATGATGTCACCAGCAGGGGTTTGGCTTCTTTGACCATGGGATGTTACAAACTAGCAGAAGTTTCCAGATCACAGGCCTTGGTTCTCATGAGGGACTTCAATCACTGACATCTACTGGGAGGGCAATACAGCAGTGTGCAGGCTATCCAGGAAACTTCTGGAGAATGTTGAAGACAACTTCCTGGTGCAAGTGTTAAAGAGGCCAACTAGGGGACATGCTTTTCTTGATCTGCTGCTCATGAAAAGGGAAGAAGAGGTGGGGAATGTAAATATGGATGGCAACTAGGGCAGCAGAAACCACAAGATGACGGAGTTCAGGATCCTGAGGAAAGAAAGGAAGGGGAGCAGCAATGTATGGACCCTGGACTTCAGAAAATTAGACTTTGACTCACTCAGGAAACTGATAGGCAGGATCCTCTGGGAGGCCAGTCTGAATGAAAAAGGAGTCCAGGACAGTGAGGTGTACCTTAAAGAAACCTTACTGAGTGTGTAGGAATAAACCATACCAATGAGCAGGAAGACTAGCAAGTACAGCAGAAGACCAGCTTGGCTTAGTATGGAACTCTTCAGTGAGCTAAAAGGCAAAAAGGAAACTTACAAATAATGGAAACTTAGACAAATGACTGGGGAGGAGTATAGGAGTACTGCTTGGGCATGCAGGGATGAAATCAGGAAGGCCAAAGTGCAATTGGAGCTGCAGCTAGCAACAGATGTGAAGGGAAACAAGAAGGATTTCTAGAAGTATATCAGCAACAAGAGGAAGATCAGGGAAAGTGCAGGTCCGGTACTGAATGGGGGAGGCAAGCTGGTGACAGATAATGAGGAAAAGGCTGAAATACTCGATACCTTTTTTACATTGGTCTTCACAGGCAAGGTCAGCTCCCAAACTACTGTACTTGGCAGCACAGCTTGAGGAGGAGGCGAGCAGTCAACAGTTTCAAAATAATGGTTAGGGATAATTTAGAAAAGCTGGATGTGTACAAATCTGTGGGATCAGACACAATGCACCCAAGGATGCTGAGGGAGTTGCCTGTTGTGACTGCAAAGCTGCTGGCCATTATCTTGGAAAACTTGTGGTGATCAGGAAAGGTCTCAGACAATTGGAAAAGGGCAAAGATAGTACCGATCTTTAAGAAATGGAAGGAGGATCTGTGGATCTACAAACCAGTCAGCCCCACATGAATCCCTTGAAAAATCACGGAGCAGATTTTCAATGAGTCTATTTCTAAACACTTGGAGGAAGAGAAGGTGATTAGGAACAGTAAGCATAGATTCACCAAGAGCAAGTCATGCCTGACCAACCTGATTGCTTTCTGCAATGAGATCATCGGGCTCAAAAGGTAGGAATCAATGGGTTTATGTCTAGTTGGCAACCAGAAACAAGTGGAGTGGTCTTGTTCAAGATCTTCATCAACAACTTGGAAGTTGGGATGAAGTACACCCTCAGTAAGTTTGCAGATCACACCAAGCTAGGGGGAGTAATAGATATGCTGGAGGGTAGGTATAGGTTTCAGAGACACCTAGGAAAATTAGAGGATTGGACTGCAGGCTGAGGACTGACTGGCTAAACAGCAGCTCTGCAGAATAGGACTTGGGGATTATGTTGGACAATAAACTGAATATGAGCCAACAGTGTGTCCCTGTTACAAAGAAGGCTAATGGCATACTGGGCTGCATTAGTAAGAGGATTGCCAGTAAATCAAGAGAAGTGATTCTTCCCCTCTATTTGGCACCAGTGAGGCTACATGTGGAGTACTGTGTTTAGTTTTGGGACCCTGTGTTAGCTGCACTGATAACCAAAGGCAATCAACCTGTTCTTCCCCAGTACCTCGTGGACATAGCCTGCTGTCACAATCCCCATTTCCTGGCTTTGCCTCCTTTTTTACCCGACATGCCTTGGTCTTTTTCTTTAGTTTCAGGGGGTGGGTGGCAGGATCAGGGGTTGCCTTTTCTGGATGTGTTGTTCACCAGGTTCTCTCTCTCAGATTCCTCCACCTTAGTTCTGGGATCAGCGGTCTACTGTTATTCTTCCTTTTCCCCCCTTGGCAGCTAGTGTTTTCCACAGGAGCCAAGCCTGACTGGAGGGTTGTCCTCTATACGTACAGCTCTTCATTCTCAGGATGGAACCACTACTTTAAAGACCATGATACCCTATCCCATAATCTGGGGCCTCGGCCCCTTTTACCACCTCTCATGGGCAATCGGGTTCACTGTTCACACCCCAGCTTTGTTCAGGCTCTTCTGGACCTCTTTTCTTCCCTCATAGTCCCACCACAAACCACTGAATTAGTCTCCAAAATATCTGAGCAAAATCAATGACATCAGCACCTAGTTAACAACAAAGCAATCTTCTGCCTCCAATGTGGCAACAGCAAAAAGAGAAAGAAAAAGGATCCATAAAATCATATCCTTTCTAATTTGTCTGTATCTCTTCATTAAAAATATCCCCAGTAGGTGGCTCTGTCCCCTTTTCTGTCTCTTCTGAATCTCCTGCAGCTGAGTCATCCTGTTCTGGTGTCAGGAACTGGAGATAGGAATTGTGAGTCATCCTGTTTCGATGTCAGGAATTCCTTCCCACTGTTCTGCATACCTCCCCCCCACCGATGCCAAGTCCCCAGTTTGGCTCAAAAACTCTTCCCCCTCCCCTTTGGGTCCTCTGACAGGGGCTTAAGTAGCCAGATAACTCTCCCCAGCCCACTTCCCAATACCTATTAAGGAGCCACTAATCACTTAATTGGTAAGTCATTAAACCATCTGCTATTTTCTCTGTGAGAACAGGCCATCTGTATTCCTGCCTGAGGTTCTCTTCTGTTCTCTCCTTCTCTTTAACTCCTGTGGTCTCTACCCATCCATATCTTTTCCCCCTATCTAGTAACAGAGCCAGGGTTCCCTGTTAGAGACCCCCCCACTACAGAAATCATGCAGAAATTATGTATTGGAGGGAGTCCAGCAGAGGGCAACAGAAAGGGTTAGGGGGCTGGGGTATATGATTTATGGGGGGAGGTTGAGGGAGCTGAGATTATTTAGTCTGGAGAAGAGAAGACCAAGAGGCAATTTAATAGCAGCCTTCAACTACCTGAAGCGGGGTTCCAAAGAGGATGGAGTGGTGGCAGATGACAGTACAAGGAGCAATAGTCTCAAGTTGTTACACAGGAAGTTTAGGTTAGATATTAGGAAAAACTCTCTCACTAGGAGGGTAGAAGAGCACTGGAACAGGGTACCCAGAGAGGTTGTGGAATCTCCATCTTCAGAGGTGTTTAAGACCTGTGTGGACGGCCTTGGCTAGGATGATATATTTGGGGATAGACCTGCTTTGAGCAGGGGGTTGGACTAGATGACCTCCTGAGTTCCCTTCCAGCCCTAATTTTCTATGATTCTACAGTTCTATAACTTCCTTCACAGTAGTTGGCTAAAACAGAAAGGATGTTCAACATCAGCCCAGCTTAGCCCAGGACCTTGTGGCTAGGGCATTTTCCTGGGAGATGGAAGATGTGCGTTTGATCTGTCCTCAGGGTCAGGCAGGCCTAGAAGCCAGATCTCTTTTTGGACAAGGTCTCTAACTACTAAATCAGTTGAGAAAAGCACCACCATTGTCAGAAATATGTCAAACAAACCAAAAAAAAGTGACCCAATCAGTTGTACACAAAGGGATGATGATTTAGTCACTGAAGTATAGACAGGGGTTTCAGTCTCATAGAGGCAGCTGATTTGGGAATACTGGTAGGTGTCAAGTATATAAAACTGAAGGCATTTTTACACATGCTCTGGGGGTGGTGATGGGGTGCGCTTTAATTAGAGCGGCTCCAAGAGCCACTCTAATTAAAGCATCACATTATCTTGTGTATCAGCATCCGCATGCTTCAGAAAGGTGACAGGGGCACTTTAACTAAAGCTTATCAAATGTTCAACACAGAAACATTCAACACCGAGAAATGCAAGGTACTCCACCTCAGGAGAAAGAACCCACATTATACTTATAGGTTTGGCAGTGCTACACCCACTAACAACATGACCAAAAAGAAATTTGGGGGTCACGATTGATCACAAGATGAATATGAGCCACCAATGCAATGCTGCAGCTGGCAAAGCAAATAAAACTCTGGGTTGCATCTACCAATGCATCTTAAGCAAGACCCAAGAAGTCATTCTTTCACTTTGCTCAGCCTTGGTGAGGCCACAGCTGGAGTACTGCACCCAATTCTGGGCTCCACACTTAAGAAAGGATTTGGAGAAGCTTGAGAGAGTGCAGAGGAGAGCCACATGCATGGTTAGAGATCAAGAAAACATGCCCTATGAGGAGAGGTTGAGAGGCATGGGACTCTTCAGCCTGGAGAAGAGAAGGCTCAGGGGGGATTTGGTGGCAGCCTATAATTATATAAGGGGTGTGCATCAGGAACTGGGAGAACGTCTGTTCAGCAAGAACAGGCCTTATGAGGAGAGGCTGAGAGGCATGCGACTCTTCAGCCCAGAGAACACAATGCACAGGGGGGACATGGTGGCAGCCTATAAGTATATAAGGGGTGTGCATCAGGAACTGGGAGAATATCCGTTCACAAGGGCACCCCAAGGGAAGACAAGGTCTAATGGTCACAAACTGCTGGAAGACTATTTTAGACTGGACATAAGGAAAAACTTCTTTATCATCCGAGTCTTTAGAGTCTGGAATAGACTCCCCCCAGAAGTCGTGCAAGCACCTACTCTGGATACATTCGAGAAACATTTGGATGCTCACCTTGTTGGGGTCGTATGACCCCAGCTGACTTCCTGCCCTTTGGGCAGGGGCCTGGACCCAATGATCTCACAATCTATGAAATATGTGGATGGTAAACATTCAGTGAAATGCATCTGGTTGGTCCTCCAGCCATCCCACATTGCATCTCTATCCATCCCCCAACCACAACAGTGCTGCAACTGACCACTCTGGTACACAGTCAGAACTTGATTGCCCCCTCGTTTCTCTTTTGTTGGCACTCTTTATTTATGAGTTGTCTTGCACTGCTTGTTCAATAAAAGCTGTGTGTCTAACAACCAGCAGTGTTCTCACTCCCTCCAGGCCATGGCTTCTTAGCATGCCTCTCCAGTCATTGGAAACCAACACATTGGTCAAAGCATTTCCTCCCTGCCCAGGTTAGGCAAACACACTGAACATTTTGGTCAATTGCACACTGTCACGGCGGGGTCCCGCAGGAGGGCCGTGATCTCCTTGAGGCCTCCTCTCCGTGCCAAGTTGGCCCAAGGGCACCCTCAGATTCTCGCCCGCCACGTCTTTGATGTTTAGGTAAAGTGGGGAGGCTGCCTCATGTCTCCTTGGGCACGATTAGCTGGGACCTCTGTCCCCGTGTTTTCCTGGACCCACCGGGGGTCTCCCTGTATGATGGGTGCTTCCGAGGCACCCTAGCCTTATGGGCTACACGTGGCTCCTACCAACCCCTAATACCACGCCCCAAGCCTCGCAGATGTACTGGACATTGGTCTGTCAACACGCCCGCTTACCCGGGCCTCCTCCGTAGTCTAGCCCACTCCCGGGCCTTCTCTAATATACGGCCCTTCACTGGGACTCTCGTCGAGCCCACTCTGGGCCTTCTCTGAAATAATCTAGCCCACTACGGGACTTTCTAGTGGGTCTCCGGTCCTTTAGGCCCACCACACGGCTACCCTCTCGTATCCAGGCTCACCGCGCCACTATCCCCTTTTGCCGGGGACCACCGCAACACCTTGCCTTTCTCCTGGGGTGTTTGTACTGCTAACCCCTTCTGTTGGGGTCCACCGCAGCACCCTGCCCCTATCTGAGGGCTATTGCCATACTAACCTACAGCCGGGCTCGCTACGCCCGTCTTGGGCTTCTCAATAGTCCCCCTTTTCTGGGACTTGCTGCGCCCACGCTGGGCTCCTTAATAATGCTGCCCCCTTCTCTGGGGCTCGCTGTGCCCACGCTGAGCGCCGGGGTCCTCACACTCCGCTGTGAGGCCCCTTTAAGGATACTGCACCCTTACTGGTGCTGGGGTCCCCATACCACTGGGGGTTCCCCCGGAATATGCCGTGCCTGCTCTGGTGCTGGGGTCCTCGCCCTTTGTTGTGAGTCCCCAATGAGTACGCTGTGCCCCCCTCAGGCACTAGGGCCCCTACTCCTCTGGGGGTCCCTATGAGGCCTCCTCCAACCCCTTATAGCCTCACCCTTGCCACCGGTGTAATACACAACACTAAAGCAACCACAAGCCTCCTGGCTATAACCAAAACACAAGGCACTGGGCCATAACAACATAAGCCTCCTGGCTGTAATTCAACGCCATTGCTCCAGCCTCTGGAGCTCTCACGAGCTATACTTGTGATCCAGGTTCTCCCTATATCCTGGCTGAGGAAGCTCCTGCCTCTCTGGCTGCTAGCAGGCAACTGCTAGCCTAGCCTCAGCCCTGGGCTTTATGAGGGCCAAGCCCTGCCCCTTCCGGCCAGCTGACTCTCATTAGTTGCCAGGGCAACCCACAGCTGTGTTCGTTATGTCCTGCCAGGGCTCTCTCTCCCTGGCAGTTTCCACTCTCTAGGAGCGGGGCAGCAAGGTGCCCCGCGACACATACTATTGAAGGTTATTAAACTTATGTTTAGGGGAGAAGAAGAAGAAGAAAAAGTGAAAATGCTTCCAGCCACAGGTTACCAATTCCCTGGAATCCCCAAAGTGATCACTGCTAGTTGCTGATTCGCACACCCTGATGTCAGAGAGACAGCACTTGACACAATTGTGAAATGGTTCTCAGTCTAACACATTTGGGAATGGTTCAGTTGTTATGCGTGTTTGCACCTACGTACCCCACAACAATTGTGAATCAGTGCCCAATAAGTGGGACAACACTTTGGAATGGTTCTATTGTTATGTATATCCATATTCTAAAGAACCTTAACAGAAAACAAGTAAAAGCTATTATTGAATGAGGACTAAATGCCGGATTATGTGAACAGTTTATTAGTTCTACTTAGGAACATTTTTAAAAATTAAATTTATATTTTAAAATGAATAAAGTGGGTGTCGGAAATGAAGAAAAATGAAGGTAAGATATCAGTAGTAGGAGGATGAAAAGAGGAGTAAAGTATGAAGAAAAAATGACAGAGAAAAGTGAATTCTATCTGGGTGAGTGATGGACTTTCTACTCTGGTGGCGGGCCAAATGACAAAAAATTATTTGGGTGAACATGAAACAATTTGCTTTACAAATGTTTAATTTAGGTTTATGTAACCATTTTTACCCCTTTTATTTTAAAATTTAGGTCAATCTGAAATTAAAGTACTATAAAAAGTCAATACATTTTGATCTAAAATGTTGAAAAAAAATAGTTGGTCTTTTCTGAAATGAGATATAAAACAGTTTAATTGAAACATTTAAACTTTTCCAAAATATATCTCCCTACTTTTGTAGCTGAAGCCGTTTGCCACATTTAACAAGAATTAACATATATTTTCAATCCCCCTGAAAGTGCATATTTTGGGGCAAATTTACTGAAAATATTTCATTTGGCTCTACTCACAGTGAAGCCACTCTGACATCTACACAAGGCTGCTTCCTCTTGGGCAGGATTCCTTAGGCTTTAATGAAGAGGCATGGAAGTTTGAAGGGACTGTCCAAAAGGAGAGCTCAGTGTAGGTGCAGACTGTAGTCTCTCTTGGAAAATATGGAGGGAAGCCATAGTGACCCACATTCTAAGCAAGTATTGAAAGGTACAAGTGAGCAGTACAGAAGATGGTTTTGTTTAAATTAACAAAGGAGTAAGAAACTGTAAAATGGAAATCCAGCCTTCTCTTTTTAACTACCTCCACTGAATGGATCTCTGTTACACATTGATTGTTTTCTAACAAACATCATGTATTAATATAGGACTGTTGAATGTTCAATGAAAAAATCTGAACCTTCAGGTCAGATCCAAACATGCAAGCATATGAGGTTTGCAGTGCCACAAATCACATGCTCTATATGTTAAACCATGCACAGCACTGCTAATTTGTAGCCCTGGGGCAAAATTTGTCACTGGGATTTCCCAATACCAAAAAAAATAAATAAAGAAATAAAGAAAAAAGTGGCAAAAAATATGCCAAAGTGGTGTGTGCCAAGACAAATGCAGAGATGGGGGAGTAGGCAGCCCACCAGCTAGCCCTGTACTGAGGAACCCTGTGCCCCAGGCAGCACCCCCTGCATTACATGGAGCAGCAGGACAATGTGTCCCACTACAAAGCGTATGAATAGAGGTATGCATTGCAGCACAAAATACTATTTGCGTTGCTGCAAATGCACGGCCCTGCTCTTGTGATTATAGCCTCAGTGTACAGATGTAGGCAATGTTTCTCACTGACAGTGGATAATTTCTAGGAGACAAGGTGCACAAAACAGCAGTAGAATGAAAACGTATCATCAGGAAGGTGAAGATGCATTGCCTACTTTAAATTATAGCAAGAAACTGCTCAGATCTATGCACCACTCTGCCTAACAAAAGAGCATGGCAACAGGGCCACGATTTCTGTCTAAAAGGAAGAGACCCATATTTCACCCTTGGTCTGGTTTGGCATTTTCCCTGTGTCCTCATGGCAGTACATGAGCTTTTCAGGTCTTTGTCAACACCAAAGACTGAACCATTTCGAGGGTAAGCTATAGCTGAAGAGTCCATTGCCTCAGAACTCTTTATACGACTGTTCCCAAATTTCAGGGTTCTTTGCAGCTTTTTACTTCCTCTACATTATGAATGAAGTCCCTGGATTTTGATTTTAAAAAGTCCTGCATGATTTATCCCAAACTACAGTGCTTGCTTTCTGAAGAGGAGGGCTGTCTGTTGCTAATGATCTTTGGGATTTTTTTGGTACTAGAGTCACTGTTGCAAATTTGATTGTATTTACATTACTTCTTCTGATTTTACAAGATAAAATTGCTATTTCATCATGAACAAATTATAAATCCCACAATGGTTACATTTTACTTTAGCCTATTTGCATCTACTGTTTGTTCCACAACTCAAATAATGATTTTGCTTCTAACCTTAGTAATTTCTATAATAACCACTTATGATATAATAAATAGAGGATTAGAACATTGGGTCAGAGTAATCATGAGGCAACTACGAAGAACCTGTGGTCATGCTGATGTTTCTCACATGAAAACATGGA
>NW_005841834.1:2472850-2479358 GCF_000455745.1 Alligator sinensis
AAAGAAAAAATAAATAAAAGATAAGGAAAATTATTTGTAAATAAAACACTTTTCTAAAGTTCCCCCCGCCCCCACCAAAAAAAAGGTCTAATCTCCTTTACTGAGAGTCACAGAAAATCAGAAAGGTTTAAGCATGTTGAGAGAAAAAATATATTTTATACCTACAATAATCTTAGAAAGGGTTTCTGTATTTTTTCACAGCCCTTACAAAAAATAACTTGACTCTTTTGGCTTAAGTTTTATACTCATAAATAGGGACTTGCCTAATTCATGGAGGCTGCCTTTGTATTTCATGGTCCTGGCATGGCATTCAGCGCCAGTTTCATGGTGGATTGTGGTGGCTGCCCTCCCCCACACCTCTTATTGACTGAGACCCCAAAAGTCCCTCCCCTCCCTGGCAATGGACAGAAGGCCATCTGTCCATTTCCAGGGAGAGGCAGAAGTTCTGGGGCCCCTTGGCCAATCAGAGGCATGAAGGAACATACTCCACTTCATTGTGAAAATCTCCCTTCCTCCACCTGCCCCTCCCTCCATGCTTCAGGACACCAGGGTTTCCCTCTGATTGCAGCTCCTCTCTCCCCCCCACCCCTTTTTCCTTCCTTTTCATGGTCCTTGTGCTTTTTTAGGGGGACTGAGTTTTTCACAGGGAACCTAACAAATTCTGGTTTACATAAAAATCACATGAAAATCACATAATTGTGAATTTGGTAGGTCCCTACTCATAAAGTTGTGCCTTGAGAAGTTAATGAAATCAGGGGAGCCTGTCTGAATAAATCTGTTTTCAAGTCCTGGCTTTGAGTTAGAATCAAAACCCTATTTGTTTGCTCATGATTTATTTTATGGCACTAAAAGACAGAGGATGGGGCTGGAAGTCAGGGAAAGCATAAGTTGAAACCATGTAAAGATTAGTTAATATTTACATTTTTTCTTCAAGCAGCAAAGTGCTAGATAAATATTATTAGCATGCCAGCCTCAAATGCCACTCTCATATCATTTAGGTGTATATAGATGCTATCTGTATACTGTCTATTCATTTTTGAAACTTGTAATAACTTGAAGAATCTATCATCCTTTTTTGGAGTTCATATGACATTTAAAAAAAAAATCTCCATTTACTTCTGTCTAATTATTTCTGACTTTCCATAAACCTAAGGTAACTAAAATTATTAAGCCTCAAAGAAAAATAGTGTGGGCTTTTTGATATATTTTTTAAAATATTATATGGAGCATTTTTTAAAAGGTACCATGCATATATAAAACATATAACGATTATAACCAAAATATATCAGATTTTAACTCAGTTGAAATGGTATCCAGCTTTTTGCTACTTTTGCATGCATAGATAATAAATGCAGAACAAAAAAACCCAAACTATTAAAATGGTGTGAAATACCCTTTCACTAAAAATGCAGATTTAATATTGTCAACTTGATGATAATGAGTGAATGGTTTCTGTATTTTTTTAACTTGAACATAAATATATATGGCATAACATTAATATCAATAAATTATCCAATAGGAATATTCTCAGTCTGCATGACACAATTTTTTTAACCTGTTCAGAACAGGTGGATGAAATGAGGTTAATGATGCTCAGATACTCAATATATCACTTATCCTGCCCCATAGTTGCTGTAGTTCTTCTTTTCTTACCTTAACGGAGGCACACTGTCTAAGAAAACATCTAACAAAAGGATATTTTCATTGTACTGTCAGTCCTAAATTACATCTCTGTGAAAGCAGTGCTAGTCATGTCATGCCATTTTACTAAGACAAGGATTGGAGAGAAGTGCATTGCCCACAGCAGAGTCACATTTCAACTGTCCTTCTCTGGCCTGCACTATATTGACAGGATCTGTGACAAGAAGCTGAACAGTTTTGTTGTTCTCAGGTTGATGGGCTTATATGTGTAGCAGTCCCATCTTTTGTTGGCAGCAAGCTATGCCATAGACAAGGTTGAGGGAGAACACCATTATTCTCTGGTACTCTTAAGATCATGTTACTCAGGTAATCTTCTTGTCTTTCTTCTCCTGAACTGTTGGGTTGGTTCCAGGAAAAGTAAGGTGCTGAATTACTATTTTTGTTATTGTACAGAACTGTAACCCAACTCCAACCCTCCTTCATTATCTCCTCAAGCCTTCATGGCTAATTGACAGCAAGTCTTTATATCTTGATTTGTTCCCATTAGAGGTCCTTGTGCCCTTGAATAAACAGGTAAGGTAATAACTTTAATTACTGCTATAATTAGGTGTATCTAAAGCACCTGTGCTTTGGCATGAGAAAAAAAAAAGGCCTAAAATTGAACTTTCCTTTCTGCAACATTGATATGCATTTTTTCTTAATGCCATTTACTTGGCAGGGGAAAGCATCTGAAGTATTCCTGGTAGCTGAAATTTAAGGGATTTTTTGAGGGGGTTGTTGTTAAATGATCTAATTTATTACCATAGCAAAGTAGCAAGAGATCTTCAAGTAAAAGGCTATAAAATGTAAGAAATAGCTTTAAAAAGGTCATAGTTTCTTTGTACTAACAGCCATTAATGAAACCAAAGAAAATAAATGAATTGTTAATACAGTAAAACAGCAGGCTATTTTATAATGTATAATATGTTGTGCATTTGTTTAGTTTCTGTTAGCAGTCCTATATTCTGCATTAAGCACATACCAGCAATATATATATAAACTGCTGTTCAGCCAGTAGCTTTAACCCTTTTGTACTTTAAATGGATATAGGGGGAAAAACAAAACTATTTTTGGTCATTATATCTGAATAAACCTACATTTTTACAGATGAAAACATGATTATAGGAAGCAAGAGTATACAGTTTAATTTTGCCTGAAACCTTAGATTCTTTTGAAATAATTTCCAAACAGTAATTATAAAAAGCAGATCTACTGAGAATTCATGGCATGTGTATATACTCTTAGTCTTTACACATCAAAATGAAAAAAGTAAGGAATTAATTCAGTCACAGACAAAAAAGTTACTTTTCAGTTACATTAAGGTTATGCCACAAATTGACAAAAGCAATTATATTCAAAATTAAGAAGATATCCAGGCCAAAAATTTGTAAACCTAGATCATTAAAATAGATTATTGAATCCATACTTAGGTACCTAAGTACAAATGGGCTGATTTTTCCATATACTCCAGGACATTTTCAATATCCTGCTCAGTGGGAATTACAGGACCTCAATGCTTTTGAAAATGTTGTCATTTTTATCTATGTGCAAAACCACAGATTCAGAAGCTAAACTTTAGACATTCACATTTGAAAATTTTGATTTAATTCTTTGAATTCTTGCTTCATTTCCTATTCAGCCCCCTCTGTTTAGGTATTGAGAGTGCATCTACATGTGGTATTAGTATGATGCAATAAACGCCAGCACAGTTTGCAATGGAGTCAGCAGCTCCTGGGTGCTGTATTTACATGTGCACCTGGCACTGCAGTATGTTGGGCCCATGCAGAGCAGCCCCGGGCTGGCAGGGGGTCAGGCACGGGTTCCATGTGGTGGCATCGGGGCAGAGGGGCTGGCTGGGGCATGAGAGTGCTACACTGCAGGGCTAGGTAGCAGGCAGCCCCCCATATTTTAGCACCATTGTGCCCCAACCAGCCCTTGTCACCATCTAGACATGTACTTTGTTAGAGTAAATTACTACAGCAGAGTTAATTTGCTGCACCCTAATACCAAAGCACATGTAGACTGTGATGCTTTTCTGCAGAGCTAATTAGTCAACTGCAGTAAAATACGTGTAGATGCATCCAGAGATTAATAATAATGGTGAACATGAAGCATTATATCTAATGTGTCAAAATACTGGACAAAATAAGTTATGAGATGTAGTTAACTGTGCTAGTCTACAGTCAAGTAGAAGGCAAGGTAGATTTGTATAGATTAACCAAATTTGGCACATAGATAGAGATCTATCTATCTACCTATCTATCTATCTATCAGGCACACATATATATAGTCCTATAAATATATATCTTATGAGAGAGAGAGAGGCTGATATTACACACACACACACACACCAACTTCTCTTTCATAAGATATATGTTTATAGGACTATATATATATGTGTGAGTCTGATATATATATATAGATAGATAGATACAGTAAAATCTTTTTTTTCTAGCATTTAAGTAACAGGAAATTCTATTAACTGGAATTTCTGGCCAGCCAGATGCATGGGGGGGTGGGGGGCAAAGCTTGCATGTGGCAGCTGCTACCCTGCATTGTCACTGCTCCATGTGTGGCCACTGCCACCCCCCCTCCCCCCATGTTATCTGGAAAAAAAGCACTGCTGGGTTATTTCAGATAACTGGAATTTTTACATAACCAAGAATCCCCTTACCCGGGGATGCTGAATAACAAAGATTTTACTGTATATGCCAAATGTGGTTCATCTATAAGGTGCAAATCTCCCCTTCCTTCTACTATATATAGGTCTCTCTCTCTCTCAGCAGCAGATTGGATTGGGTTAAGTATGGTTTAAACAGGGACTATGGATTCTTACCTCATTACCTGGATTAGCTTTTGTAACTCCTTTCTTCCTATGGGTTTATTGCTTGCTTGCTTGCCTCTCTCACTACTGCCCTGCTCTCTGTGCCCCACCTCTGCCCCCTCCCTCATTTATGCCTTTTGTATTCACATTTCTCTCTTCTTCTTATACACTGCTTTGTGCACATCCTTTCACGGTGTCTGATGAAGTGAGCTTCAGTCCATGACAGCTTGTGTACTACACACACATACACACAATTTGTTTAGTCTATAAGGTACAAATATACCCTACCTTCTAAAAGAAGTGTTAAGGTCAGTGACAACCAGTTACAGAATTTTGAATCTCAAAACAAAATAATATGGTGTTTGATTTCAATTTCAAGATCTCTTTTTAGTTTGTTTTATGAAAACCAAATCAAGGCATATTTTTGTTAGAACTCAAAAAAAAAATGTGGATCATTCCAAAGGGAGGAAAGTGGATCTGGCAAACTGCAGGCTCGTCAGCCTGCCCTCTATCCCAGGGAAGGACTTAGAAAAGATTATCAAAAAGGCTATTCTTAATGGACTGGCTGATGGCAACACCCTGAGGGATAGCCAGCATGGGTTTGTTTCAGGTAGGTCATGCTTGACCAATCTCATTTCCTTTTACAACCAGGTGACCTATCACCTGGACAAGGGGGAAGAGATTGATGTCATATATCTTGATTTAAAAAAAAAGCCTTCGACCTGGTATCCCATGATCACCTTTTGGCAAAATTGACCAACTGTGGCCTCGGGTCCACCATGATCCGCTGGCTGGGGAACTGGCTCCGTGGTCGGATCCAGAGGGTGGTGGTTGACGGAAGTCAATTGTCATGGTGCCCTGTGACCAGTGGGGTCCTGCAAGGCTCTGTCCTTGGATTAATTAATGATGTGGACATTGGTGTCAGAAGCAGACTGGCCAAGTTCGCCAATGATACCAAACTTTGGGGAAAAGCATACACACCTGAGGACTGAGGGGCAATCAAGGCTGACCTTGACAGACTCAGGAAATGGGCGGATGAGAACCTGATGGTGCTTAACACTGAAAAATGCAAGGTTCTCCACCTTGGGAGGAAAAACCTGCAGCACGTCTATAGGCTCGGCAGTGCTATGCTGACTAGCACTATGGATGAGACGGACTTGGGGGTCATGATTGATCACAAGATGAACATAAGCCTTCAATGTGATGCTGCAGCTAGTAAAACAAGCAAAACCCTGGTTTACATTCTCAAGCAAATCCCAGGACGTCATTCTCCCATTGTACTCAGCCTTGGTGAGGCCGCAGCTGGAGTACTGCATCAGTTTTGGTCTCTACCATTCAAAAAGGATGTGGAGAAGCTTGAGAGAGTGCAGAGGAGAGCCATACACATGATCAGAGGTCAGGAAAACAGACCTTATGATGAGACTGAGAGCTATGGGACTCTTCAGCCTGGAAAAGCGCAGGCTCAGGGGTGATCTGATGGCCACCCATAAGTTTATAAGGGGTGTTTACCTTTGTTCACCAGAGAGCCCTGAGGGATAACAAGGTTGAATGGTTATAAACTCCTGCAAGACCATTTCAGACTGGACATAAGGAAGAACTTCTTTACTGTCCGAGCCCTCAAGGTCTGGAATAGTCTGCTGCTGGAGGTGGTTCAAGCACCTACTTTGAATGCCTTCAAGAGAAACCTGGATGTTTTTCTTGCTGGGATCCTATGACCCCTGCTGACTTTCTGCCACTGGGGCAGGGGGCTGGACTCCATGATCTTCCACGGTCCTTTCCTGCCCTAATGTCTATGAAATCTATGAAATTTTGTTTATTTTTTTTTCCAGAAGCTTATTCAACCCATTCTTGAGGGCAGTTTACAAGAATGCAATATCTGCCCCTAGACATTGCTTGATTGTCAGAAAATGGCGAGCACTCCTACCCTGAAAATCAGGTCCCTTTGTGTCTGTCAAAGTGGACACCCAAAGCCAATGCTCACTTAAAAAAAAGTTGATCTTTCCC
>NW_005841834.1:2479389-2484389 GCF_000455745.1 Alligator sinensis
ACATCATTTCTTTTCATTTAAGCAATTGCTGTAGTTACCAGAAAGATATTAAGCAGTTAAAGAGAAAGGTGATTGCCCATGAAACTGTGAATACGGAGATCAGGTAAAATACCAGACAATCCATATTGTATTAACATAAGATCCATACCACTTCTATGTCAGGGTTTGAACACTCCTTGAATAAAACAGAGGCCAATCATGCGACAATCCAGGATACCTGCTTTTCCATTGTCCATACTAATTCTTTTCCTAAGCCAGTGGTTCTCAACTGAACCTGCCAGGGTGCTGTGGCACTGGCACCACTACTGCTGAGTGAAACTGGCCTGTGGGCTTCTGTTTCTAGCAGGCACAACAGAGCTGAAATGAACTGCATGATGTTATACTGGCAGGCATGCCACTTCTCCTGAAGTGCTTCTTGGTTCAGCTCTGATATGCCTCTTGAAAATGGAGGCATGTGGGGCAGTTCTACCTGGTGGCAGCGGTGTCTATCTCCAAACTGCCACTGCCAGGGGATGAACCTGCCCCACAAGCCTTCATTTTCAGAAAGCATTTCAAAGCCGAACCGGGAAGAGCTGCAGATGAGCCTGTGACATGTCTACCTATATACAGTGTCCCTTCTGAAAACATAGGCATGCAGGATAGTTTTATCCCACAGTGGCAGCAACCAATGACTCTGTGCAGGGTTAGACCAGGAATGGCTGCAACAAAAGCAGGCACTCTTTCAGGGCTGCAAAAAAAGCATGCCCTCTTTCCTCAGCCACTACCCAATCTGACTCTGCAGGAGGTATGTAGCACAGTTCCACCTGGATGTGCAGTGATGGCAGTGACCGCACTGTGGCACTCCATTGGTCTGCCTCATTGGTGATGCATAGGGGGTGCATGCGGGTGGACATGCACCCCCTGAGCGTGGCAGTGCACCCCCTATGAAAAGGCTCTGCTGACACTGTTGGAGGTGCCTGCAGGCAGTCGCTGCTCACCAACGCCTCGCCCCTGCCCACTGCCGAAACCACCGGCAGCATCTGCAGGTGGTCAGTGATCACCTCTGGCTGATGCTGCTGGCAGCATCTGTGGGTGGTTGCTGACCCCTGGTTGGTGCTTGCTACATGCCCCCCCCTACTACCGACAGTGTCAGCAGTGTCTGCGGGAGCTCCCTGCTTACTGCTGCCATGCTCCCACTGCCAGCACCATGTTCCTGCCGCTGCCAGCACTGCTGTACCCTGCAGGCACCAGGGGCACATGTCGTTCATGGTCTGCCCTCTGCCCCCTCCTGGGCCTTGTGTTCTTTTCATACAGTCACAGAGAAGTAGGGCTGGAAGGGACCTCCAGAGGTCATCCC
Source organism: Alligator sinensis (assembly GCF_000455745.1). Taxonomy (NCBI): domain Eukaryota; kingdom Metazoa; phylum Chordata; order Crocodylia; family Alligatoridae; genus Alligator; species Alligator sinensis. The sequence continues at coordinate 2,480,726 of NW_005841834.1, forward strand.
CCCAGCTGAGGCAGGATCATCCCTATCCAAACCATTCTGTACAAATTCATAATCTAAACTCTGTAAAACTACTGTCAATCCTGACACACCACAAGACATAGCACTCTAACCTGCCACAGATAAAGCAGGAGAAACATGCCACCCAACATCCTGCTTCTAGAAAAGGTTGTCAATATATGCTCAAGATATCCCAGGTAAAGGGCCATGCCCCACCTACTACAAAAGAAGGCAAAAACCCCTACAATCCATATTATTTTAACCATGAGGTAAAATTCCTTCCTGACCCCAAATATTGTGATTGGACTGACCCTGAGTGAAGGGGAAGACCCTCTAGCCAGGAACCTCTGGCTTTTAGTCCCAGTAGGCGCATTGGCATGCCCTAGCATTTTGCCTGCTCCCTGCCCCTCCCACCCTCTTAGCACTCCCCATGTGTGTGTAGTAAACTAGTGTACTGCATGGTTGGCTACTACCTGTAGATATAGGCAGTAGATTAACCGCATAGTAGCTACTGTGTCGTAGCGCATGTGTAGACAACTGACTGGGAACAAATTTCTCCCAGTTAGCCCAGGCAGTGCGGGGGGAGGAAACTGTCCCCCTCCCACAGGCTGCAGCCTCCCAGCCCCATGCCCCTATCTGCTGATTGGGACATGGGGCTGGGAAACAGTTGCTGGAAAAGGGGACAGTTTCCCAGACCCACACTCTCATCTACCAATTGGGGTGCAGCACTAGGAGGTAGCTGCCCCAGAGCTTCCCCACCCCCACAGTGCCTGGACCTGACCCTGATGCTCACTGCCAGCCTGTGGCTGGCATCTGCAGGAGCCTGGGGCTCCCTCTGGTTACTGTAGGGGGGCAGAGCAGGGCAGGAGTAGCCCTGTACTGAATTGCTTCTGTTGGGAGCAAATTTGTTCCCCACCAGTGCATGTGTAGATGCACTCCATACGAAAGCTTATGTGCAATAAACTTATAATGCATTAATAATGTGTAAATACACCCACTGAGTTATATTTAACTGAAAAATAGCTCCTGTGTGTGTGCCAGAACATTTCTAAAATCTTTTCATAAAGCTTTTTACTACACACTTAAATACACGAGTTCACAAGAGACTGTGACATCCCACTTAAGTATCTTAACTTCAAAAAAGAGTTCAATATTGAGAAAATTATGCTGATACAATATAGTATTAGAGCTTTTTAGCTACTGCAGCATCCTTCCATCCTGCTTCCTCTCTAGCACTACCCCTCCAGATATCTTGGAAGACATTCAGCAGTAAGGGATTCTGCTCAAAGATGTGAGGCAGAAATGGAGAAGGTTAGAGGAAGTTGTTAGTTGGCTAGAAATGGGATCACAGTGGTGACAACTTGTACCTGTCTTAACCACAGTGAAAGCCACTATAAAAGATAATGCAGTCTCAGGCTGTTTTAACTTTTTATGGAGTGCTCATCTCAGGGATGACTTATGCTGGAGACTGAAGGATTGCTGGTAGACAGCACAGGTGTAGACCACTGATGAACTGAATATTAAATAGTTCTCTGCAGATCTGTTGTATTTGCCCTGGTGACACTGGCCTATCTCATCTGAGGGCATCCTGAAGGAATGGGAAAGGGAACTCCATGGAAGAAATTTTAATGAGATTTTCTTTCCCTGAATCCCCTCCTAGATGAAAGGATAGTCTGAGTCAAAATTTTTATTTCTTAAATGTTTCTCTGCTTGAGCTGCTTATTTTTTGCTTCAATTTATGATTCTGTCTCTGATTTCATAACCATCTCCAAAGTATTCAGTGGCAATAAACAAATTGAGGACCATATCATATTGCTAAAGGTACACTTTTATATTGCCAAAACACCACAGAGGGACCAGAAAGTAACTATTTCTGAAATTACTGCAGATGAAGTCTTCTTTAACTATCTTCAGTGATTCCACATGTAGGCAAAATGTTGACAGGCATCCTTGTGGCAGAGACAACTGCTGCTACCTTTGAAAACTGGGGAAAATTGTGCAGAAATAGCAACACACATCACATAGTTTGTTTTACTAGGGCAGCCAGCTGTCTTGGCTATGCAGATACCCGGACACTTAAAACAAAGTGGAAGCTACTTGCCATGGTTTCTAGGATGGAAGTGTCAATTGATACAACAAGTTCTGTTCTACTTAAGGTGTTTCTACTACATTTATGGACTAGAAATGTTTGGAAATCAACAGTTGTATTTGTGTGCAGAACTGGTAGGATGTACTGCTTCTACACCTTTATAGCTGTTGTTCATCTGTTTGTGAATCCTAGTCTCTTCTATGCTTTTGTCACAGAATGGAATCATAAGACTCTAAAAGAATCAGGAATAGATACACTTCTGAGCAGTGAATAATGTTTTAAATACAAATCTCTGTAGTAATAAAGCATAAAGAGAAATACCTGAAATATGAAATAGCTGCAAAACTGACAGAATACACAAAATAGCTTTCAATAGCTCTCCAGAGCTATCAATAGATTTGAGAAATGTGGGTTTCCAGACATTAGGTATATATGTGGTATTTAAAAATATATATTAAAATATTTCTTTAACTGACAAAACTATCCCCTTAAAATATAACGATAGAAATTTGGTGTACTATATAGTACACCCTTTAATAGTTCTGGATGCAAAGGAAAAAATATTGCCCTTGACATGGAAGATAATATTTTTTATCATTTGTGTCACAAATTTAATGTGATTTAATTTTAAGCTTTTTAAATGTTATGATCTATTAAAAGAATCTTCTTTGGTAAAATGTTGTAACTCTATCTGGCATTCACATCTCAGCATGAATCCAACATTTATAAAGGGGAATGACTTCTAATAGCCTAGTTTTTCCAACTGCAAGTAGAATACAAGCTAATTTCAACCCACCACCTCAGTTCAGTAAAACTTGAAGTCTCCTGACCAGTCAAACAAATCCATTAGGATTTTATTGGGTCCTAAAAAGAGTTATGTGATTCCCTAGGATCCAATCCTTGTCAATCAGGCATGGTAAATTGGATTCTTGAATAGGGAAATCCCTAAGGGAGAGTAGATGTTATCTAGATCAGATGCAGTGATTTTTCGACTCTGTGCTCACTAGGTTCTGTTCTCTCTTTAGTGAACCAATAAAACCATAATAAGTATTGATTAACCCATTACTGAGCATTATCCACTGGCTTCTGCCTGACTGTATTTAAACACAACACAGTGCCTTTCTTGCTGCCATTGTACAGCTGTTTGCCTTTACATTGGCAGCCTTGCCAAGTTCACGACAGGTTTACACTGTTTTTAAAACATCTTCTGTCACTCATTGTGCATATCAAGTACAATATTTTTTAACAGTTCTGGAATATGACAAGTAAGAAAAAGGAAATTATCATCAACATCATGATTTCATGCTGAGTGCTTGAAAATATTCCAGTTTACCCTTTAAAAAAAAATCATAAGAATTCAGATAATATGTCAAGTGCTCTTATAACTCTGCAGAAGGTAACATGGTATCATTAAGGGAACATGGCTCAAACTGGGGATTTCAGCAGTTTCTACAATCTTAACTAATATATAACAGCCATACACATATATATCTTATGATATACAGGTATCTTTCATTTGCACCCAACTGATTTCATTAACTATTGAATATGTCATAATATTCAAGAGAGTGAGACTAC
>NW_005841834.1:2486889-2536868 GCF_000455745.1 Alligator sinensis
GAGTGGAAGGGGCCTCCTGGGACTTTGAGTCTAATTTCCTACGTTTGTGGGCAACCATTTGTCCAAAGGGTTCATAAGTTTGTCCATACTGACCCTCTCACACACCACAGACACAAAGCACCTATTTAAAAAACCCTATAAAACAAATGAACAACATGAAACAACAAAAATAAAACCTTACAGCGTGCCACAGAGAAACAGCAGAGGAGAAAGGTGCACCACTATACATTGTAATGGCAGGGAATGTGCTAGATTAAAATACATTTGGATAATCCTAGAAATAGGACCATGTCTCCCCCCTGTTCTGCCCCACAGAGGAAGATTAAAAAAAATAATACACAGTCCTTGCCAATCTGATCTGGAGGAAAAATTCCTTCCTGACCCCAAATCTGGTTATTGCCTTGACACGGAGCTTGTGAATAAGACCCTCCAGTTGGGTCCTTAAAACTTCGAAGCGCAGGTAGGAAAATCGCCAACTTGTAGCTGTACCCAGTATCTAATGCTTCAGACAAAGGCAACCCCCTGCTAGAAAGCAACCTAGGAGTCAAATAAAGCATGTCTGAGGGGAGGTGGAGCAGGGGATTCCTCCTGAACCTCTGTAAGGTACCCTGAAGCACTGCATTATCAACGACTTCTCACATGAAGTTCAAATTTCATTTCTACCCCACAAATAATGAAGATATTAAATGCTTGAAGACACATACTACACATGCTAATCATAGCTCCAGGACTCGTTATCTTATTGTAATATCCCTCATAAACTTGTCTTAGTTTTCAAACAATTTAGTTTCCCTGCCCTGACTGCTTGGTTCAAAAGGCCATTCCAAAACTTCATTCTGATTGCTAGAAACCATCTTTAAATTTTCAGTCTAACATGGACACGACCATGTTTGTACCTGTTTGACCTCATACTAATATTGTTCTTTAACTTAAATACCTATTGTCCCTTTCTGATATTTACCCCATGAGCATATTTATAAAAGGAAATCATATTATGTCCCCCCCCTTTGGTAAACTAAATACGCTGTTTTAATTTCCTGTCATAAGATAGGTTCTCCATTCTCTTAACCACCTTAGTAGCCCTTCCTTGTATCTATTCCAGTTTATATTAATCTCCTTCCTGAAATATCGGTTTTCGGAACTGCATACAGATTTCTAAATGGGTCTTACTAATGCCTTGTGGTACTAATATTTCCTCATCTCTACTAAAAAGAGCCTAACTAATATACCCAGTAATTTCATTAGCTGTTTTTCAGTTACATCACATTGGCAGTTTATGATTTATGACAATCCTACAACTGATTTATACTTTGAGGCATCTCTCTGCCTCCAGTCCACGAGCCTCCATCCTCTTGTAAAAGTTCTTGGTATTAGTACCTAAGTCTATGGCCTGCTAATAATATTAAACTTCATACAATTTCTGATGCTTCATCCTACAAGATTATTTAATTTTTTTCTGTATAATAATTCAATCCACCTCCATATTTGCAATACTTCCCAGCTTTGTGTGTTCTGAACATTCATGAACACAAATCCAGTTCCTACACAAAGGTCACTGAAAAATAGTTAAACTTGACAGGTCCCCAAACCAATCCCTGGAGAACAACAGTGGTGACCATTCTGATAACTCTTTTTCAGCATAATTTGTTGTAATGTCCCTTTCAACCAGCTCCTTATCCACTTTAAATTATGGTATTAATCCCTGTTTTGTCTAGTTTAGCTAATACCCATCTATGAAGCACAGTGTCTAAACTTTACTATAATCTAGATTAGGTCCACTGTACTGGCCATGTTGAAAAAGTCAGTTATCATATTCATAAAAGTAAATTTGATTGGTCTGACACAATCTTTCTTGGATAAAACCATGTTGAATTTTGTCCCATCTTCTTTGTATCTCAATATTTTTTATTCTTTTCTGTTCTAGGACTTTGCTTAATGTTGAAGTCAAGCTGACTGTTTTCTTATTGCTTGGGTCACTCTTTTCCCCATTTTAAAACAAAGATGCTATGTTTACTAGTCTCAAGTCATAGGATACTATTCCTAAATTGAGGACCCATGAATTTGCATGAATTTCTATATTTCTTGGTTTGTAAAGTTCAGTTGGAAATATCACATAAGCAGTACCTGTAATTAAATTTTCCATGTTTCTCATTTCTGGACCTAGTCAAAAGGTGTATCCTGAAAAATGAAATAAGAAAAAATAACCCAAGTAAATAAAAGTTTTACAAACTGCACTGGACTGTAAAATATAATACTTGATTCCAGACTTTGGTAAAAACAGCACAATTGAAGTCAATAAAACAACTCATCTGAATAAAGCTTTTCAGTATGGGGCCCTTATATGTGGAAAATACCTATTAGGTAACTAATCTATATCTCTGTCATGGTTCTTGCATTTTTAGTGATTTATCTGGTCTGATTCTAAATGTCTTAATTGATAGGATTTCCACAACTTCCTTGGGGAAACCAAAGGGAAATGTTCAGCTTGAAATTTGCTAGGGATTTTAGTTTAACAATTAACCAGATTTCATTTTTGCCATCTTTGTTGGAAAGGCTGCCTCAAATTTCAGAAGAATTCAAGGTACCACCCAAAAGTGGGTTTTGCCATTGAGATGCACAATATTGTTAACTAGAGCAAACACTGTAGTAACATAATTCGTATTCATAAAACACTGTATTAGTTGGTAAAGAAGACTTTGCATACCATGTCATAACAAAGAAGAATTGCCAACTATTTATTTCAGTGTTCCTAATTGTTGTCAGATTGTGACCTGAAACTGTGACACAGAATTTTTCAAAGTCAGGCTGAGAGAAGGGGCGTACATTTATCAATGTTTTTACCTTATTCACCTATGCAGCAGCACTTGAGAAGGTCTGTTTTTATTTAATTCTCAAGATTTTGTTGTTAATGGAAAAACTGTCTCATAAATTAGGGAAGTGCTCAATTACAGGCCTGACAAAGATTGATTTAGTTCTGCAATTGGTCACTACTGGAAAGTGAGGGCCAACAGAAACCACAGTGAAAGCAAATGGTACATCACCTTAAAGGTGATCACAGAATAAGTGATTTTTTTAAAGGAAAAAATAGAACTCAGGCCTACATAACAGCATGTTGTTTTCATATTTTAAAAATATTGTGTTCCCCAATTGCTTTGCACATCTATCCAACAATAGCTTGTATAAAGCCGATTCAAGTTAAGAAAAACCTTTCCATTGATTTCAATCGGCTCTGGATGAAGCATCAGCTTCTCCAAACCTCTCAGCATGGTATAGCAATATGGGATAGATTACCTGGGCCATGGGATACCCAAATCTTGATGTATTGGTTCTGCTGGGTAAGATGCTGAATGACTGTGAAAGAACCGGATTTAATTTTAAGAAATAATTTTTTAAAAGACAGCTAGATGGAAGTGAAGTATCAGTAACTGAACCTCATTTCTATTTTTCACTGTTCACCATCTCTGCATTTTTCTGTAAAGCTGCAATAATGTCCTAATGCATGAATATTCTATATGAAGAATATTGTAACTATCAGTCATATGTACAGTGGTTTTTAAGGATTCATTCTCAGGACAAAAGTATGTTATCCTTTTCCAAAATGCCCAAACTCAAACTGCCACACAAACCACAGTGTAGACCACAAGTAGACAGGCAATATGTAGGGCTAAGCAGCACTAATATGGACCTGTTTGTATGGAAGATTAGTTAAAATTGTATTTATATTTTTATAATGCCATATTAGATTTATACTTAGGATAAACAACAGGTCTGTTTCTTTCTACTTCTCCTTTCTAAGGATTGCTGTAGGCATCCAAATACTTGGGTGGATGATGCTTTATTATGGAGTAGTAACTTATTTATATAAATAAAATAATTCACTGCATACTGAAAAATTATACTTTCCAAAGAGACAGATTCAGAAAGAAAACTTCCTGGTTTTATGTTTTTACCCTTGTGTCTTTTTATTAATATGATTTTACCTTCACTGTCAAAGCCTTCAAACCTCAATTTACCCAAGGACTCAGGGCCAAATCCTATTCTCTATAGACCAAGTTTTGATAGAAACAGGCAACATGTTGGAGTCAAAGATTATTTAATCTAAATTATTACAATATAAAAGCAAATGCTATAAAAGAAAAGAGTAGCATCTAGGGGACAGAAGAAAAAACTAGTTTAAATGAGGCTCACCAGTAAGTGGGTTAATCAACATATTTATAAGACGACAGGTAGACTTGCCTATTATACAGGTTGCTTGATCCTTCCTATTTTCTTTTTTCATTGTTTAGTATATTTCCAAGCTTCAAGCATTTAGACTAAAATTGTCCATGCTGGGTGTCTGCCTCAGACTGAATTATTTTAGAAAATTTCAGACAAAATGGATCTGCCATTTCTTGGAATGAGGCTAGAGAAAAATATATTCTTCTATTCATATTAAAACAGCCCTGAAATGTTTGCTTTGAAACGATCTAGCACTCCTTTGCTTTAAGGCAGGAACTTGAAACTTGGCAGGGAGGTGGCTCTTGTGTCAGATATATCTTTTGCTACTTCTGTGAAAATGCTCCCAAATTTGGCCAAGTTAAAACCTTTGGAAAAATTACAGTTTACACCTGCTTAACAAAGATTTTAACAGGTAAAATCTCCAGAGTTTCCATTCTTGCTGAGGATGCCTAAGTTTGGCACAGCTCCCAGAATGGACCAAACTACACATCCACCATCCCCACAGAGTAAGCACACATACTTCAATTCGATGCTCTAGGGGTTCCGAAGGACTTTCCCTATAAAGAAATTGCCAGTATTCAGCTGATCTAGGCTTAGATAGGGCTGGGCACTGGAACTAAGAGAGGAAGCCTGGCTTTTAATTACCGTCTTGCTGACACCCCTGCATGTGGAGGAAGCAGCTGTTTTATTTAAATGCAATGGGGGATAAAAATGGACTACGAAAAGGTAAAGGGAATTTGGAGGAGAGAAGGGTATGGATAAGTAGACTTCACCTTGCAGCCACTGAGGAAGAAATATAAATATGAGCAGAAGCTGGGGTGCAGGCAAGAACAGACTAGCTGGGCAAAGACACAAAAAGCAGCAATGGAGAGAGAAAAACAGAGGCAGGTTCTAGATGAGGAAAGAGATTGGGAGCTAGCTGGAGCTGAAGGGGACAGAGATCAGACAAAGAATTGGGAGGGGGTAAGGAAATTGCAAGGGTTCTAAGCAAAGAAATTGGGTGTAATGAGGGACCATATTTCATGCTGTTCAACAGATAAACTAGTTAGGGCCATGCCTGAATGGGGCATGATGTTAATGTCTAGTGTTGTATTGTTTATGAACAGTAAGAGTCCCAGCTACTAAGAACTGGAGCCTGTGGTCTCTTTATTGCAACTGAGGTATTAAGACTAGTAGTAGCAAAGTATTGCCAACAGTACCCTGACAGCACGCACACAGATCATCCAAATTAGACCAGCCTGATGTGACCAGTACTACTCCACCCTTAACTACACCTGCTGGAGTCCAACTGTGCTTAATTCTACGTAATTCACCAAGTATTAGTCTTAATTTTGTTTTGGTGTCTTGTACCCATCTTATCCATTGTCTCCCATCCATTGGCCTTTTGAGGTGTCTAGAATCTCCTAACTTCTCCAGCATTTCCACTTAGGTTATTAGTCCACTCTCTGGCTACCAAGGTCTATGGCTAAAGCTGTTACTGGGTGTATTTACATGTGAAATTAATGCCACAGAAACTCCAAAGCAGCTCAAGCCAGAGTCAGCTGCTCCCAGGCTCAACTTCTACATGTGATCCCGGGACAGCAGCAAATTGAGCTGGGGCACAGCACCCCAGGCTGGCAGGTGGCTGGGGGTGGGAGGAGGCATCAAACCCAGGCTCCAGGTTGTGGTTTCAGATGGTGGAGGGGCTGACTGGGGCCAAGGGTGCAGAACCTGTGGAGCTGTATGGCTAGCCAGCAGGCAGCCCCTGGACTTTAGCACACTTGTGCCCCAGCCAGTCCCTGTCACTGTCTACACATGCATTTCATCACACTTATTTACTCTGTGGTAAGATAGTACTGTCTCTCTCAGCAGCAAATTGAGCAGCACTCCGACAGTACTATGTTATGGCAGAGTTAATTAGTTTACTGCTCCCTAATACCAGCACACATGTAGATGGTGATGCTTTATTAGTCTACTCTGCAGTAAAGCACATATGTAGATGCCCCCCACTGAGGTCTACTTTAGTTCATGTTACTAACAGGCCTCTGTATGATTTCTATATGCACTAACCAATGGCTGTATTACTGTATGCTTTAGCAAGGCCTACAAGCATAGGATATACAATGCAATTGATATGTCTATAGTAGAAGCCTAATATATTACAGTGAATGTAGAGAAACAACTGTTCTAAGGTTTGTTTCATTCAGTAATTAGAATGAATGGTTGATGTTCAGCTCCACATTGCAAAAAAAAAAATGTTCTTCCAGCCTAGGCAAAGGCAACATCAACCACACAGATGGCATCCACGCAAGCATGGGCGTTTGTTTCCCTGGGGACAAGAAGCAGCAGTAGCAGCACACTTTGTGCCACTGCTTCTTGTTTCCGGTGAATGCCTGTGCCATGCGCCCTCTGGAGCGTGGCAGGTTACCCCGGGTGGAGTAGGAAAGGCTGGGGCCAGCAACTATGCTGGTCCCAACAGCCCTATCCGGGATCCTGGGGGCCTCGGAGAGCTGCAGCCACAGTGATCCTGCTACTTGGAGCCTGGCCAGCAGCAGGAGTGTACCTCTGGCTGGCCCGGCTCCAATTTTGGGCAGCTTGCACTGTCTCTGCGTGCTTTTTTTTGTGCTGTTTTTTTTTTTTTGCCCCAGAATCTCCTGGGGTCAAGAAAACCCCTCACACTCGTACCTTGCAGCATGGGGAGCACCTGAATGTGTGGTATGTGGCACTGCAGATGGGTATGCAATGTCACATACTGCACAGCCATGCTCGCCTGGACATGGCTATACTGTTTACACGAGATTATAATCACATTTTGTCTTATGCTCCTTAGTGTTCATAAAATCATGTGGTAAAAAGGAGTGCAACCTTCCAGAGTTTTTCAGGCCAGCGAGTCCTCCTCCCTACCCACACTGGGATACACAGCAATCTAAGAAAAGAACATTCTTTTTGTGGGGACAGGGGGGGAGGAAAGGGAGTTAATTTTCTAAAACCTACAGGTCATGTAGGTTGAATCATGATTACAGATGATTAAATAACTGACAAAATGATCTTTATATACTTACATGGGAAAGAAACATACAAAAGTTTGTAGCACCTGCTGTTCATGATGGACCAGTAATATACCTGTAGATCAAGCAGACCTATTGATATTCAGCAGGTGCATCTACATGTGCAAATGCTCAAGGGTGGGTTTACTGTAATTGAGAATAAATTACTCTAAACCCACCAGGGAAGTGGAAGCAGATTTACTCATGGCAGCAGTCAGCTCTCACCCCTGCTGGTGCTGCACTGGCTCCCTGGCTCTAGGCTCTCCCTGGGTGCTAGCCTGGGGCTTGGAAAGGAGCATGAGGCTAGGAGACAGATGTCTCCTAGTAGGGGCTGGAACATTTCTCCCTGCCCCTGGGAGCTGTTGCAAATTTACTTGGGAGTAATTACTGCACAGTATGGCATGTGTAAATGGCCGACCAGGAGCAAATGTGCTCCTGGTCAGCTGGGCAGCAGGGGCAGGAGATTGCTCCTTGCCCCCAGGAGCTGCCTGCTGTCTAGGAGGGGACAATGTCCCCCTGTCCCAGCAGCCCGGAGCTCCTAGCCCCCACTCTGCAATCCCGGAGTAGGGGGTAAGAGATTTTTTTCTCCCACCCTCAGCCCCATGACTGCAGAGATAAGAAATCCTGAGTAAATTTCCTATTTGTATTTGCAGATAGCAAATTTACTCAGGATTATAGAAAATTACTGTGCAGTAATAGTCAGCACATGTAGACGGTGATGCTTACTGTGCAGGAATTAGCTCTAATCTTGAGTAAAGCATCTTGTGTAGATGTGCCCAGCATTCACTTCTTTTACTTTCTTTCAGCCATGACAAGACACTTAGCAAGAGGCCATAATCTCAGTTAAGAACCTGAGTCACTAGTAATAAAAAGATTTAGCTGTTCTTCTTATTTGTAGTAAACTGTAATGAAGACTATCACAAATTAAGTTGTTTTAAGAATAGATCAACCCACATTAAGTAATTGTTGCCCGCTTCCTCTTCCTTCTGTTTGATAATGGTTTTCTGGCTAAGGGAAGCTGAACTTCTATGTAGCCAGCTGAAGCCTGACTTGTCAGCTCTGCAGAAGGAGAAGCCAGTGGGAAAATGTTATGCAGTCAGCTTTTCCAGCATCCCTAATTTCACTTCTTTGGTTTTGTGAAGTCTTCTCATCTTTGCATTGCTTGGAGAAGGAGAGGGTGTTCCCCTAAATATTATATATTTGTAAAGATCAAAACAGCCTCTAATGTATTCCTATGCATCAATACTTACATTGTCACTGTACAGTCATTTAATTTTTGCAAAGTCATCTGTTAGTGAAAATGAAAGATGTATTTGAAGCAAACAAATGTCTTTTATAAACAAGCTATGTGAAACAGCACATTTACTAAAAGCTAGGGATGAACAGCTCTACTGTTATTAAATTATTGTTCTTTAAGAAACATTAAATGAATAACAGAAAGAAACACTGCAGGCCAGGATAATAAAATAAGGCATCAATTATAGGACTTATGAACAATTAGTCTTCCAAAGGCTCGTGAAAGTGGACCGTCAATTTAACTTTACAATGTTTTATTTTGTTGACTAATATTTTAAATACCTATTAGAAATTGAACACAAGACTCTACACTATTATTTATATGAATTTTAAGGACTGCATGGAAATTTAGGTCTCCCCATTCCCTTTTAGCATGAAGACCAAAAGACAGGTTGGTACGTTTTGATTTTGCAGAGTAGCTAAAACACACTGTGGAGGGCAGATGAACTGAAGTCACGTTCTGTGTGAATAGACCTTCTGTGTGCTCTATCCTTGGAAACACCCAGGAGGATTTAAAGGTGGGGTGTATCCTTGGAAAGAAAAGTAGATCCATAGCTACTGTATAGGTTGCTACTGACCTAGCCTCAGACAATGGACTGGAGTAGCAGCTGTTGAAAAATTCTACTAAAGTTTGGTGATGTAAGGGTCTTCTTGGCACAAGGTTTATTTTACTTTGGGTTTGTGAAGGTCATCCAGAATGATATTGATGTATCAGCAAGTACTTAGGTTATAATATGGTAATGCCATTTTATCAATGGATTTCAATGTAACTGAAAAAAATTAAGAGTATTTTTGAATAAGCTGCAGTTAAATTTTATTAGGAGCATTCTACACTCATATTATGATTACAGAGACTCACCTTTGATGTTTGTTTGTTTAGTGTGGAAAGATGACAGTTTTTGAAGTGGCTGTATTTCATAGAAATTACTATAAGCAACAGTTGGCCTACTAGAACTTTAACAAGGAGTTTTAACCTATGGAACCATTTTTTGTAATTGTTATACTCTTGCAAAATCCCTGGAAAGTAAAGTAAAGTAAAGACTAGTTATACCCATCTATCAGGCAGAATTTATTTGAATTTCAGGTCATTTTTATTCTTATCTTTGTTAGTCAGAATTTATCTTGCTTAATCAAAGGTAAAAAAGGATTTTGCTAAAGTAGATTAAGTGGAAATGAAGAAAACTCATAATTGAAGAAAAAAATCCTTTATAGAGGGCCTATGCAAAGCCTATTTATTTACTCTAAATAGATTTTTCAGCACATGAGGAAACTTCACTGAAAAAAGTAGACAGGTTAGAGATGACCTGGACCTATGAAATATGGATCCTGATTTAGATTTGAATGCCTCCCAGTTTAGTGCCACTTTATAGAAGTGGATCTGCAAATTTCAAACTTCAGATGTAAAATGGAATGTTCTCCAACTTCTTGTGGGTTTGGACCAAACTCTACTGCATGAAAAATCTGTTATACAAGTTTATTAAAAATCAATCTCAAGATTTGCTGGATCAAAAAGTCCCCTTTTTATATTTTACACCCACAAAACATTTTCTGTAGTTGCTTTGTTTTAAACTCAGTCTTGTATACTTATACCAGGCAATGGTACAAGTATAATTCACTAAGATCCACCCCCACAAATACTTTACATACACATTTATAAGTGTTAAGTGCAAGTGTTTGGGGGGAGAAAATAAAGGACTGATGGGCAGACAGAAACATCTGCTTGTGCTTAAGACAAATGGGTCATTCCATTCAACATAAAAGAAGCTAATATACATGGGGTAACATCTACATTGTCCACTTGGGCATGTGCATTCCTTGTTTTCAATAATGACAAAAACAACGTGAAAAATTAAGTCACAAAAGATAAACCCTATATCACATAGCTTTCACTGTTCTGCCACCCATGTTCCTTCCTAACAGCAAGCATAGTTTTCAAGTTTAAAACAACAACAACAACAACTAGTAAATTAGAAAAGCATGTGTATTCATTATTACATGTGTTCTGTGAAATTACTTTAAAAATATCAAAGTTTTATATGCTGTATTAGTGTGTGGTTGTGTGGTTTTCTAAGAAAGACCTCTATACTTATAGATGGCATATGCACTTAAAAATATGGTAGTTATTAAACAAACAGTAAAGATTTTCATCAATGGTAAAAAAATAGCCGTGTAAAATCTGTACAATATAAATTGTCAGAGCATAACTAAAATGTGACTTAATTTTCTATGGCATCTTTCAAGGAACTGCATCACTTTACAGATTTAATTGAAAAAATAAGGGGTTAAATAAAAATGAATAGTAACAGGAGAGAAGAATTAAGAATTAGAGATAAAGAAGACATGACACATCTTTAGCTGAGTTGTGAAACTGGTTGAAGAGTCTCAAGGCAAAAATATGGCAAACTGTTCCAGGCATTGTGATTATCTTACTAGCAGGAGACAGAATAGGCCGCAGGTAAATTAATCCTCCAATCCTGCTCCCAGATGCTGCATCCCACCCACCCGCGGCCTCATTGCATCTGCCTGGCTGTGTGTGTCCTGCCTACAGGGTTCCTGGGCCAGTCTCCATGAAGACCTCACCCACTTGATTTCCTGCCTGCTTTATCTGGCACTGCAGCAATGGGTGCAGGGTGGATGGACCAAGGTGCCTGGGAAGCAGGCTGGGTCCAGCAGTGGCAGAGAAACTGGCAGCAGCAGCTGGACAGAACAAGCTTTGGCAGGCTGGATCCAGCCTGTGGGCCATATTTTACCTACCTGTACTCTAGGCACTCACTCCCCACTTTGTGGGCACGTCTACACAAGACGCTTAATGTGCAGTCGACTAATTCTACTGCATCTTAGGGCGTCATGGCAACAACCATGCTAATGTGCTAATGCACAGTAGAATTAGGCTACTGTGCATTAAGTGTCACAAAAAGACCATGTGCTGTTGCTACTGCTCATTAGTGCTGGCTACTGCATATTTATGTAGTACCTGATATTAGATGTTCTAAACTTAATGCACAGTAGCAGCGGCACATTAATGCACATGTAGACATACCCACCGTGTACTACTACATGCTGAAAAAAAATGTGTAATTGCTCTCAGGAGCATGCCAAGCCTGGGGTTTGAAAGCATTGCAGAGTGCCTTAAGCATGTGCCAATAAGTGGTTACTTAACATTTCTTTCTTTCTTTCTTTCTTGGTATTAGGTGTGCATGGAACAGAAGCAAGTAGGTAAGGCATGTTTTCACTTCAGCGCTCTTTGGCACTGTCTGACATTGTGCAGACACGTTTAAAGCATCATCAAATTTTATAAGAATAGGGAAAACTGTATCCAACCTAAACCTCTGCCTACTTCACTGTGCAGTTTCTGTCTATAATTTCCCCCAATCTCATCCTGCCTGCTCTCCTAGTATAGATTTCTATAAATAGTATGCATACATTTACAGAAATTGACCATTCAGATTTTAGTAATTTAAATGTGCTTTTAGATTTATCATATTTCCTATGCTAAGTATTGGGCATACTTCACATACAGGAGGAAGAGTAAATGCTGATGCAGTAGAGATACATTTTTGGTAGTGCCTATTGTATAGTTTAGTTTTCGTATATCCAAAATTTATTAATAGAAAAATCAGCTATGTAATTACCTACAGGCCTTGTTTTGTTTTTAAATAGAGAGGTTCATTTATGTAGACCAATAATCTAAAGTATCTAAAGGGACTAGAAAGGAAAAAAGTAAATTACTTCTAGTAATTCAAAGAGACAGATCCTCGTTTTTGCAAATAAAAGACTTTAAGGATCACAAACCTTTTTCGTATTCATTTTGTCATTCATGTGGAACTTATTTCTCTTTTGATTGATGCCAAGTCTACCTACTCAGCACAATTATTTACAGACAAGTTTCAAATAAATTGTAAAGCTTGGTTTAAATATTCTAAACATGTTAATCAACATATTACAGATAGACAGCAACTGTAAGCAGAGTAGATGTTGAAGATGTGCCAAATTAGCCTCCATTAGTTCAGTTGTTATTGAATCGAAGATACCAGCTGTCTTATTTGTAGGAATCTTATGGTATTTTGCCTTCTGTATTGGCTAGTATCTACTGGATATTTCGTTCTTATTTTTTCTAAATTATTATTCCCACTAGGAAGAAGTCTATATTTTATACATGACCCTGTGAAGTGGATACTTAGCTGCTGTTGACAAGTAAAAGTGTGTAGCTGGTATTCTGCTACCAACACTCTTCTAGTATATATAGTAAGTTGATACCCATTTTGATTACTTATAATGCACTTTCAGGTTTAATGCTGAGTGATACAGGATGGTGGGAACCAGTGAAGAAAGAATAATAAGTACAAATGAACTCACAACCTCTGACACTCTTCATTAAAACTAAATATGCTTGAATTGCAGTTAGAGTAATGCAAAATGTAAAAATTATCCATCAAGTTTATATATATTAAAGTTTATCATGTATATCTTTACACACTTTTCTCATCAAGCTGATACTGCAGGCTGTACTCAGTTGAGTATTTTGAACTTTTTTTATTAAGGCCCTAATCTGCTTTAATTACAGTTAAAAGACTGAAATCACTAAAACAGCTGTTAGAGACCATTTTTACAATGTAATCCAAACCACCATTTTAGACTTGCTTAATAAAAACTGGGATGCATTTTTAAAATACTACTCCATGAACTCAAATTGCTAGTTTACAAGTGCTAATCACTGTGGCTCTTGGTTAGGTTTATGAGATCAGAGTATTTTCAGACATAAAATACAGAATCTAGTCTCAAACTAATATAGTCAGGAACTGCTCACAATGTTTAGGGGCAATAAAATGTCTTCTCAAAATTATTTAATAAAATAGTTTATAAGTAGCAACAGCACAACATACCAGGGTATACATTTTTAGGCTTGAATTCCCTGTGACACCAGTTCTATGCTGGTATAATTTAATTAGTTCTAATTTAGGAAAGTATTAAGAAACTGGGACTTTTTTCTCAGTTTAGTTTCTAATGGATTAATTAATGTGTCAAATTTCAGGCCTATATTTCTCCAACTGGTTGGATTTTTGTGTAATACTATATATATCAAATTCAATATCACAGTATATGTCTGTCAGAATGATTTTGTTAATTCCCATTCGTTTTCAAAAGCCATTCTAAGTTAGAAAGTATAAGCAAAGAACCAGAAACCCATCAACAAAGCAAAATCCTTACACAATTTACTGAAGCAAATAGCTAAGGAGAAAACTATTCTTAACAAGCCAATTGCAGCAGCATTTAAGCAGGGGCACCCAACGCCACAACAATTAAAAATTCCCACTTGTACCCTTTTTTCAAGTTGCCTGGCAAAGCAATACACTACTAGAATTTACTGTATTTCCAAAAATTACTGTCCCCTCCAAAATGGGCGCATTGTCTTTCCAGAATAGAAGCACCTTACTTTGATTCCTGCTCCACAGTGCAATAGCAGTGGCATTACTATTTAGGCAGCTGAGGGAGCCAATTGATGTCATGGCTCATTGTTCTTCACTCTACAGATGATAATGATGGTCTCCATTTTAATTGTGTTCATGTTTCAATAATTAAACTAGCCTTTCTTAGAGAAATGTTGCTGTCTGCTAGCTGCTCCTGGTCTCTCTTTTCTTATTTCACAACCCTGAAGACTTTTTAGCTCTTTTGAAAATTACAGATCCACCCATGGAGAATGGAGACTAGCCTTCATCAGTTAGTTTTTCAGGTTTTTGCTAAGCAGATAAAGGAGGATGAGTCAGCTAAAAATTGGGCTCTGTCCCTGTGCTATGCAGGCACAGTTCTGGAAAATGTTTTTTCTTCATTTTGCCTTCCCAGAAACAAGGTATGTGCCTTTTTTTTTTTTTTTGGGGGGGGGGGGGGAGTATTATATGCAAGGAGATATATTAATAGTCTTATGCTGCTACAATTTTTTTTGATGTAGCATGGGTTACCCCTTGCTGGTTTAGTTTACCAGCAGGTGAAGACAGATGACTGAGCCATTAACTTGTTCGTCTCCATTGGAGTGCCTTGCACTGCTGGTGACTAAAGACATGTCTTTCCAGTTCTCAGATGGACTGGGAGGTAGCTACCTGCTTTGTGGGATTCACAAGGGCCAGAAAAGATTCTTTTTCTCAGGGCAATTCAAAATCAAACCCATCGGGACTCACTAAGTCATCACATGCATTTCCCTACTACTTAACATTGCTTTCAGTTGTACATTAGTCCATTTTATGAAGACACACTGCATAGGGTTTTGCACATTCAACTTTTAAATATGATGAGCAATATTTCTTTGCCACTTCCTTTGTTTATTTCACCTGTTAGTACATCTCACACACATTTGAAATACATTTGCACGACACAGTGATAAGAAGACCGTGGCCTACTTGTTTTCCTCTTAGGAACATCCCTCCCTCGCCCCATTCCCTCAGCTTAGTGCCAGACAAACTATTTTCCCCTCCAGCCTAGGTCACCAGTTCTTCCTAAGAATTACCTCTGAGTTTGTGGTTATTCACTAAGCAGCTCCCCAGATTGCTTAAGCTGTTACTGGCAAAACCTGACAGCTGAAAGGCTTTTCCTTTCTTAATTTCACTCTGCTACTCCTAATCATGCTCTTTTTATTACACTAATTCCTTTCCATTAATGGTGCTTCCACTCCTCCCGTATTTCATATCCCAAGAATCCCTGACTGACTCTATTTATTCTTGAGTGATTGCTTTCTGCACTCTCTCACATAATGGGACAGTCCATGTAAAGTCCGTGATTACTTCTATTCCTTTTATTCTCCTTACTTGTAGGCGTTTTAGTACATTAGCCATAATTTTGATAACTTTCAGGATTTTCTAGATTCTTTTATACTAAGGGATTTGAGTACTTTTATCCCAGTGACGGTCGCACACTAACAACCTACCTTTTTCTTCATTTGGTTTTATGTGTAGCAAAGAATGGACAAATATAAGTCCCTATAACTTCTGTTCATAACTAAATCCTAGTCTCTTCATTAATAGCTATGCTTTAATTTTATTTTACACCATGGTTCTTTTCTCTCTGGATTATGGAATGAAACTGATTGTTAAAGATTCTTTCTACTTTCTAATAGTTTTTGAAAAAGAAGTGGGATACAATTAAGGCTTATGGGAGAAAGGAAGAACCTGGGGCTCTAAATATACACAGTGCCTCTCAACTTCTCTTGCCCGTAAAGACGAAGAGAAGTTTTTGTACGTAGCAGTAGTGTGTTTGTTTAGATTTTCAAAAACACTTTCATAAACTCCCTAACAGGAGCCTGTTAAAGAAATGTGATCACTCTGTTGTGAGATGCAATGGTCTGTCAAAGCCTTTAACACCGTCTTGATGACTGGAAGAGTGGAAATAAATAATAAGTAGCCAGTTCTGGTTTAGAAAGAGGTGCATCATGTCCAGGGATCAGAACAAGTACTGTTATTAAATATATTAATGGTAAAAGGGATCATGAATACTAAGGGATAGATTCAGAGTGGTGAAGTGATGTGGCTACATACCTGTTTTTGGACCAGACCACACTGTGGTAGCCTCTGTACATAAGAATCTCCCACTTCCCCTCCATGTTCAAAGTCATATCCATACCCTACCATTCCCTTTTCCCCCATTTCCTGCCTGATGGTGCTGCTTTCCTTAATGTTCCAGGGGCAGGGGAAGCTTCAAAGCCACTCTTGCCCTCTCCAGCTGGGCTGTGTGGGATCTGGGCTCAGCTGGGACAGTGACAGCAGCACCGGTGATAGGTGCAGTGTCGGTTCCCTTACCCAGCCTGGGTACTCAGAGAACAGGCCCAGGGAGAGGGAACCCCACATGCATTGCTACTGCCACTGCCACCATTCCCAGATGAACCCAGTCTCTAGGCAGCCAGCTGGAACAGAAAGGAGTGGTTTTGAAGCTTCCATCTCTCCTGGGACAAAGGAGAAACAGCAAGGGCAGGCAGGAGAGGAGACTGGTTGCTGACTGCAGATGGACATTTATCAGCAATAATATGCAGAATACCTGTGATATAAAGGGGGGGAAAAGAAGGTTGGTACAATCACACATTCTTGCTTGACTCCATTTCTAATAGTGAAGCGTTTTTGTTTCTAAGCCATTGCTTTTGATGATTACTGTTATGCTGTGAGGAAGTCTAATAATAGTAACAAATTTTGACTGGCATTCAAATCTCATCAGAATCTTTCATAGGACCTCTCCATTAATGGAATCAAAGGCCTTAATCAGGTCAATGAAGGCCATGCAAAGATACCAGTGGTGCTCATGACATGTTTTCTGCAGCTGTCAAGCAATAAAGAACATATTTATTGTACCTTTGTGTGGTCTGAAACCACACTGGGACTTGAATAGAAAATCTTCAATGAAAAAAGTGAGCCTATTGAGAAGAATTTGAACAAGAATCTTTTCCAATACTATGATAATAGTTGCAACATGATTTATCTCTTTTCTTGAATATGGTAATGATTCTGGTATCTCTCAAGTCACTGAGATTCTGTTCATGATGTGTAACTGGTGAGAGATCTTTTTTCCACCTTATAAATTTTTGAGCTGGTATTCCATCAGGAACATATACTTTGTTGTTCTTCATCTGCTAAATGGCTTTCAAGGCTTCTTGATAAATTGGGTGGATCTTCAAGATAGTCCTTGATGGGGTGTTGTGGAATGGTTTGATGTAGCAGCAGGAGAGGAAAAAATCCTCCCTGGCCCCATGTGGCAACCAGTAGAGCTCAGGAGCATGGGGAATACCCATAGTAGAACATAAGCATGTAAGCAATATAGCTATTTCTAGACCATCCCTGACAAGTGCCTGTCTAACCTCTTCCTGATGAAGAATCCACAACCTCCCTAGACAGTCTATTCCATTGCCTTACTGTTGTAACAGTGAAGTTTTTCCTGATATCCTATTTAAACCTACATTGCTGCTATTCAAGCAACTGGTCTATGTCCTACTCTCTTCAGCAATAGAGAAAAGGTGTTTTCCTTCTTTGTGGCAACCCTTTAGTTATTTGAAGATTGTTATCATGGCCCCTCTTTACCGAGAGTGCAGCAACAAGCCATCCTGATGTGCAGGAAGACTAGCAAGTATGGCAGAAGACCAGCTTAGTTTAGCAGCAACAGCTTCAATGAGCTGAAACACAAAAAGGAAGCTTACAAGAATTGGAAACTTGGACAAACTACCAGTGGGGAGTATAAGAGTAATCCTTGGGCATGCAGGGATGAAATCAGGCAATCCAAAGTGCAACTGGAGTTGCAGCTAGCAAGGGGTATGAAGGGTAGCAAGAAGGGTTTCTACAAGTATGTCAACAATAAGAGGAAAAATCAGGGAAAGTGAAGGTCCATTACTGAGAGTGGGAGGCAGCCTAGTGACAGATGATGAGGAAAAGGATGAAGTACTCAATACCTTTTAAACCTTAGTCTTCACAAATAAGGTCAGCTCCAGATTAGTGGACCTTCTAGCACAGTTTGGGGAGGAGGTGAGCAGCTGAAAGTGGTGAAAGCACAGGTTAGGGACTACTTAGAAAAATTGGACTTATATAAGTCTATGGGGCCAGATGCGATGCACCCAAAGGTGTTGAGGGAGTTGGCAGATGTGACTGCAGAGCCGCTGGCCATTCTCTTTGGAAACTTTGGGCAATTGGGAGTGGTCCTAGATGATTGCAAAAAAGGCAAATTAAGGCTGATGACACTCGTGAAAAACAAAACAGTGATTTACTAGAAGAAGAAGTGTGTTAGTTCAACTCAGCCCCTCAGCATCTGTATAGATTGCATGCTTCAGCAAGGCTATTTGGCGCTTTTATCTAATAGCTGATTGATTCAACCAGCTATTAGATAAAAGCACCAAACTGCCCTGTTGAAGCACACAATCTATACAGACATTGGGTGAGCTGGGACAAACAAATGTGATGCCTCTTCTGGGCATGTACTGCACTTGGCACAGAGGCATGCCAAGTTTTAAGTAAAGTGCTGATTTGTTTTGGGGTTTTTTTGTCATGTCTGTAAGCAGCCATAGTGCTCATCTTTAAGGAAGTTCTGTGGAACTACAGATTGGTCAGCCTTACTTTGGTCCCCCCAAAAATCATGGAGCAGGTCCTCAAGGACTCAATTTCTAAACAAATGATCCCTATTCAACAAAACACTTAACCATGTGCTTTACTAAAAGCATTTACTTAAGTCCCAAGAAACTTAAATACATGCCTAAAATTACTCATTTTAACTACTTTGTGTGGGCCCTAAACTTCATTACTGGATTTTCAAAGTTATTAAATTCCTATTGACTTAGTGGGAATTTGTAGGCAATCAGTGTGGTGGGCCAGTAGCGGGTGCTCCTGCACTGAGTCACCCACCTCACTGAGCCTGACCACCTTCCAGGCTCTGAGTGCCTCCCTAGGGGGCGCCTCGCATCTGGCTGACCCCCTTCCTGGAGCACACCTGCTAGCCTGGGGGTATAGCTGCCACCACCCAGGGACTGGGCTGATCATGGCACTGTGCTCCCTGGGAAACACAGGCCCAGTAGCCCTCGAGGGTACTTGACTCACTTCAAGAACTTGGGGTGCTTCCCTCAGTCTGAAGCACAAATAGTAGTCTCCCTTAGTCAACTGAACCAAGAGGACCCCAAGGCATAATCTAGACCCACTCCCAATAAGTCTCCCATGCTAGGTACAAAGGAGAACTTTATTGGTTACAAGGAGTAGGGTTGGAATCGCGTACAGCGTAGAGCAATATCAGAGAAATCCCATAGAGCAAACAGTGTGGCTGGGATAGCCTTTGAACATGCATCTGAGTTACTGCAAGCTATATATCTAGTCAGATCTCAGGTAGCTTACTCACAAGTATCATCCAGAGGCAGGTGTGGATTCCCTCTGGAGGCAGGCAGGCAGTTCATTGATCATGAGTCTCCAGAGAGAGAAAGTTTCAGATGGTCCAGCTCTTCTCTCTGAGTTTTCATCCTGGCTACCACCCCACCTCCTGGGCAGTCCTTAACTTATATAGCCCTTATGACCTTATTTACCTGGTCCAATGGAGGCCAGCACCTGTTGGCTGCTAGCCAACCAATTTGAAATGCATCACTGGTTGCTGGGCAGACTGGCAGAGGCTCTAGAACACTAGGGAGCCCAAGCCCCTCACCCAGGTATGTGATGCCAGTCACGTAGGCAGAGGGAGCAGGTTTCCCCCCTCTCTCAGGAATGTATCCAACTCAGGTTCCCTAAAGAGCTAGGGTAGGGCTAAGGTATGGTAGGGTAGGGGAGGGTGTGCAAGGCAAATTACTAACCAAGTTGTCACAGAGCAGAGTTTTTTGGGAAAGACAAAGGTGGCATTCTGGCACAATCAGTACCTCAGAAAAAGAAGTCACAATTAGGTCCTTATTTTAGGTACCTACATTTGAAAAGTATCACTTAAAAGAACAGAGGGCTTCCCCACACAGCAAGATTTTAAAAAGACAATTTTTTTGGCAGTCACTGAAAAACTTTTTGACATCTCTCTGAAAGTAATATGTTTTTATCATTTAAATACTATTTCTTTGTTAAAGAATGAAACAGCAGGACAAAAAATAGTCCCAAATACTATGGTTTTACTGTCTGGGAACTACTTGTCTATATGGGAGCTTCTAAGGTACACAAAAGAGTATATAGGTAGTTTGGATTAGTTACTTGATTTCGGGAAAATTCAGATTTCAGGGGAAGGAAGGAAGAATATGTGGTCACTGAAAAACTGATAAGTGCCAGATTTTTATATTTAATCAGCCGTATTCAATTATTAATAAGATGAGAAATTAGAGGAAGAGCAGTTTCTGGTTATGGGCCCAGATCCAAAATCCATTCAAGTCAATGGCAGTCATTTAGTTTACCTTATTTGTCTTTGGAGGTCCACATAGCAGCTCCTGCTCTCACAAAACTATCTAACAGTATCAAAACAATGATTTGTAAAAACTACAACCACAGATGAAGAATCAACAAACATATTTGCATTGCAGCAATCAGGGTTTTAGATACACCATTCCTATTAATTATAGAGAGAAATGTGTGACTAATTCCCACTTGTATCTTTAATAGCTTGCTTTTTTAGTGTGATTTTTAAACTCAGACATTTCTTGGAAGAGGTAAACAAATAAAAATCAAAACAAAGCTATCAATTGAATGATTCCTTTTTTATTATCATCATCATGCATAACATTACATGAAAACCATATTTCTAGGTTTTACATGAACAAATATTTTTCCTTAGATAGGAACCTTTATTCCAAGTCCAAGTCTTGTCTTGGTAGATTAAACAACATGAAAATACAAGCACCATCCATATCCTTATTATTTGTAAATCTTTTTTCACTCTTTTAGCAAGTGAAGCACAAGTACATATTAATATTAGTTATACTTTTTATCTCTATTTTTTAAGTTAAGCTTTTGAAGCCAGCACCTTCCTGCAGTAACTGTCCAGATGGAAATTAATGCTATTAGGGCAGTTTTTGAAAAGTGTAGGAGAGAGATAATCAGTATCTTGACATATATCTAACCATCTATCTATTTAGTACCCAATTTAGTGAAGTGCTTAAGTCTCTGTGAGCACATCTACGTGAGATGCTAAATGCTCAGTAGACTAATTCTATTGCGCATGAACACGTCATGGTGAAAGCCATGCTATTGTGCTAATGCACAGTAGAATAAGTCTACTGCTCATTAGCATCATGTAAAAGGTGTACAATGGCACTACTGTGCAGTACAGTAGTGGCAGTTACTACACATTTAGTTAGTACTTGTTATTATAGGTACTAAACTTAATGTGCAATAACCACAGTTCATCAATGCATGTGTAGCAGGTGCAGCTGGTGGACTCAGACTGGTGGGGCAGTGGATCCCATGGGAGTGGAGGTGGGGTTTGCAGCAGGCCAGCAGTGGGGAGTAGTGGGGTTTGCAGCTGGCCAGGAGCGGCAGGGTTTGCAGCCTCCCTGGAACTGGCTGGAGTACCCAGCCAGCTGCAACTCCCACCCCACCACTCCCGGTCAGCTGCAACTCCCTCCCCCCGTCCCCCACCACAGGATGGTCTGCCACATTACCAGTCTTAGTTCACCAGCCATGCCTGATGTGTAGACCTGCCCTGTGTTAAGCAAAATTCTTACTTGCCTGGCTAATTTTAGATCAGCCAGAGTTAAGTATATGTTTAAAAACTTTGCTAAATGAAAATGAATTGGTGCAGTCCTAAAACTTAATCTTGCTATGGTCAAAGGAAGCCTGGATTCTTCCAGCATTTTTTGTTCCACTGACTTCAGTCAGAGTTGAAGAAATTTTCATGATTGAAGAAATTTTCGTGATTAGCTTCTTAAAGAACTATTGCAATTTGCATGATCCCTACACAGTCAAATCCAACCTGCAAGCTGCCCCATATCCATCACAAAGCCTTACTGATTTCAAAGGGGATCTGCATAAGTGCCAGCAAACAGGGGCTGTAAAAGAGCCATATGATTGATCAGCGGTCCAGTATGGAACTGGAGATAGATCTGTCTAAAGTCTCTGGGTTAGGGTCAAAGGAGAGAGCAACAAGGGTATGTTGTGGTGGGGGTCTGCTATAGACCACCAGACCAGGAGGAACTGGTGGATGAGGCTTTCTTCAAACAGCTAACAAAAGTTTCCTGGTCACAGGCCCTGGTTCTCATGGGGGGACTTCAATCACACTGACATCTGCTGGGAGGCAATACAGCAGTGTGCAGGCAATCCAGGAAGTTTTTAGAGAGTGTTGGGGACATCTTCCTGGTGCAAGAGCTGGTTCAGCCAACTCAAGACCATGCTACTCTTGACCTGCTGCTCACAAACAGTGAAGAATTGGTGGGGAATATAGTAGTGGATGGCAACTTGGGAAGCAGCAACCATGAGATGATTGAGTTCAGGATCCTGAGGAAAGAAGGATGGAGAGCAGCAGAGTACAGGCCCTGGACTTCAGAAAAGCAGACTTTGACTCACTTAGGGAAATCATGGGCAGGATCCCCTGGAAGCCAGTTTGAGGAGAGGAGGAGTCCAAGGCTATAGGGACAGACATTCAAAAAGCCTGAGCCTGAACTGATTCAGTCTTTGCAGAGTAGTCTAAGATGCACAGCTTAAACTGATTAATAACTGGACACACATTCTCAGTTAGATCAGGGAATACAGGCACGTGCTTGCAGTGGTTCAAGCCAGAAGCCAAGGGGCACTACAGCATGCCTGCCAGCCACTGCCAAAGGGAAGTGAAGAGAGATGCCCTCCAAGGTTCTCACCCTCCGCTGCTGGAGCAGAGGGGTGTGGCCACTGGCCAGGCACCAGCTGGGGCTAGCAGGCCAAACAGGATGCCAGCCACCAGCCTGAGGGTGGTGGGGAGCTGCTGCCAGACTGATGAGTGGGGATGGAGAAAAAGTCCTTTCTCTGAAGCAAGCATGTATTGAACACAGCAATTTGCAAAGCGTACAACAGGGAACTATCAAAAATCTTTGCCTAACCTAAGATACAGCCCAGTAAAACACAGCAGACACAACTTAAAGTAACTTAAAATAAAGCAGGAAGACAAGAAAAAGCCTTGCATAAGTCTTACTAATCCTGAGGGCAGAGTGTCTCCTTACAGCCAGGCATTCAGAAAGGCTTTGTTTAGGTTTTACAGATTCTGCTTTATAATGTAAATGTAGCTCTCTGCATTCTTTGGTCTGCAATTTCCAGCCAGAAGCTATCTGCAACTTCCCTTACCTCCATCTCCAACACATATGTGTGATGATAGTCAGGTCTTTGCCAACACTTCCCACCTCTCAGTTTGATCCTGCAGGTCTTAGCTTTGGGCTCACAGGTGCAGGTCTTGCCTCTCTCTCCCACTCCGGGACCGTTGTGGAATTAATCCCCTTCCTGGATGCGAACAAGCTGGACAGAGGGAGGAATTAACTCCATCTCTGCCTGGCTGCCTGAAAGCCATGGAGGTCCACAGGGTTTGACAGTGTGGGGGAAAGGGGACGGAGGGAGGAATTTGCCTCAGGGGCCATGGCAGGCAAGCATCTGGCCACGCCCCACCCCTGCTCCAGCTAGAGAACAGAGGGGAGGGACCAGCCCTGCTGTGGAGTAGAGAGCCCCGCTCAGCCCAGACAGCATGCCGGGATTCTGGGACTCTCTGATTTAATTTAAAGCAGCAAGGGGTCTGGGACAGATATTGCACAAACCAGTTTGGCCCAAATCAGTTAAATGTGATACTACATTCAACCAAGTTTATCTCAAACTGGTTTTGGATACTTTCAAACTGGTTTACATGCACTGAATGTCTGTTCTGTTGCAGGTTCAAACCAGTTTCTGATCACTTAAACCAGTTTATGTATAATGTCTGTCCCTAGCCCAGGAGAGCTGGCTTTGCTTTAAAGAGGCCTGACTGTGGGTGCAGGAACAAACTATACCAATGTGCTGGAAGACTAGCAAGTATGGCAGAAGATCAGCTTGGCTTAGCAGGGAACTCTTCAGTAAACTAAACCACAAACAGGAAGCTTATAAGAAGTGGAAACTTGGACAAACTACCAGGGGGGAGTGTAAAACTATTGCTCGGGCATGCAGGGGTGAAGTTGGGAAGGCCAAAGTGCAATTGGAGTTGCAGCTAACAAGGGGTATGAAGGGTAACAAGAAGGGTTTCTACAAGTATGTCAACAATAAGAGGAAAATCAGGGAAAGTGCAGGTCCCTTACTGAGTGTGGGAGGCAGCCTAGTGACAGATGATGAGGAAAAAGCTGAAGTATTCAATGCCTTTTTCACCTCAGTCTTCACAGAAAAGGTCAGCTCCCAAACCATTGCACCTGGCAGCACAGTTTGGAAAGGAGATGAACAGCCAACAGAGTTGAAAGAACAGGTTAGTGACTATTTAGAAAAGCTGGACATATAAGTCCTTGGGGCCAGATGGTATGCACCCAACGGTGCTGAGGGAGTTGGCCAATGTGATTGCAGAGCCACTGGCTATCATTTTTGAAAACTCATGGCAATCAGGAAAGGTACTGGATGATTGGAAAAGGGCAAACATAGTGCCCATGTTTAAGAAAGGGAACAAGGACGACCCAGGGAACTACAGACCAGTCAGCCTCACCTCAGTACCTAGAAAAATCATGAAGCAGATCCTCAAGGAATCCATTTTTAAGGATTGGAGAAGTTAATTAGGAACAGTCAGCATGGATTCACCAAGAGCAAGTCATGCCTGACCAACCTGATTGATTTCTATGATGAGATGACTGGCTCTGTGGATGTGGGGATACCAGTGGATGTGGTATACCTTGATTTTAGCAATTGAATTTTTTTTTTTCTGCAAGCTTTTGGCACCCTTCCTCAGGCTCAGAGAAAATTAAAGATGGTAAAAAGTCCCCATAGGTAGAAAATAAACTTCATTTTTGCATAGAGGAAGCTGAAGGTAGAAGTCTGTTCCTCTGGGTCCATGAGAGTGTCTTTGTGAGTTGCTCTTTGATGTGCAGATAAGGCAGGATTCCTTCCCTGATGGTGTCAGATGGCAGAAAGGCAGGAAGGTGTAGACATCTTTCTTGTTATTCAGCAATGAAGTTTAAATCGAAAACCAGCTAAAATTCAGCATTTTCCATGTTTCAGGGATGTATTTGGTAGCCTTGTTGGTCAGAGACAAAAAGAAATGCAAAACTCTAGAGCTCTTGATTCAGAGATGATACCTATTAGACCAACTAAGAAATCCCACCCCCCAAAAAAATTCTCTCTTTGCAATTTCTTAGTTGGTCTAATACAAGGTATGATCTCTGAACAAAGAGTTCTAGAGTTTTGCATTTCTTTTTGTCTCAGACCAACATGGCTACCAAATACATCCTTGATTTTAGCAAGGCTTTTGATATGGTCTCCCATAAGATACTTGCCGGCAAGCTGAGGAAGTACAGGCTGGATGAATGGACTGTAAGGTGGATAGAAAACTGTCTGGAACATCAGGCTTAGAGAGTAGTAATCAATGGCTTGATGTCTTGTTGGCAGCTGGTATCGTGGAGTGCCCTGGGGGTTGGTCCTGTGGCCAGTTTTGTTCAATGTCTTCATCAATGACCTGGAAGATGGCAGAGTGCACCCTCAGCAAGTTTGCAGATGACACTAAGGTAGGAGGAGTAGTAGATATGCTGGAGGGTAGGGTTAGGATTCAGAGGGACCTAGACAAATTGGAGGATTAGGCCAAAAGGAATCTCATGAGTTTCCACAAGGACAAGTGTAAAGTCCTGCATTTAGGACAGAACAATCCCATTCACCAGTACAGGTTGGGGGCTGACTAGCTGGGAAGCAGTTCTGCAGAAAAGAACCTGGGGGTTCCAGTGGACAATACACTGAATATGAGACAACAGTGTGCCGTTGTTGCCAAGAGGGCTAATGGCTTAGTGAGTTACATTGGTAGGAGTGTTGCCAGCAGATCGAGGGAAGTGATTCTTCCCCTCTATTCAGCACTGGTCGTGCCGCATCTAGAGTACTGAGTTCAGTTTTGGGCACCCCACTACAGAAAGGACGTGGTCAAATTGGAGACAGTCTAGTAGAGGGCAATGACAATGGTGACGGGGCTGGGGCACATGAGTCCTGAGGAGAGGCTGAGGGAACTGGGCTTATTTAGTCTAGAGAAGACTAAGAGGGGATTTAATAGCAGCCTTCAACTACCTGAAGGAGGGGTCAAAAGAGAGTGGAGTTAAACTGTTCTCAGTGGTGGCGGATGATAGAACAAGGAACAATGGTCTCAAGTTGCAGCAAGGGAAGTTTAGGTTAGATATTAGGAAAAAATGTCTCACTAGGAGGGTAGTAAAACACTGGAATAGGTTACCCAGAGAGGTTATAGAATCTCCATCCTTTGAGATTTTTAAGATCTGGCTAGATAAACCTTATCTGGGATGAACTAGTGGGGGTGGTCCTGGTTTGAGCAGGGGGTTGGATGACATGACCAGAAGTCCCTTCCAACCCTCATTTTCTAGGATTCTATGATTCAAAGAGAACTAAAGAAAGTACAGGGTTGGAGCATGATCCAAGGAGTGGGTTTGTTTACTAACATATGCAAATCATGGATGTGAAAGTGTCCCATTACATGTTTCATTTGTGCACTCTATACTTACTAATGAATATGAACATCTAGGAGTAGCAAGGATACAGTTGGTCCAATAAAAGATATCGCCCATAAGGATCCTCATCCTCACCCATTTTCTGGACCATCACAGCTATATTACTTCAACACTCCCAGAACATTTAGAAGTATAAATTTATCAGTCATTTAAAATAAAATTTCTGCATGATATTCTATTTAAAAGAGTAACTAAATAATTTTAAGTCACAGCCAAGGGGCTGTTGTTTATTTTAAATAGCTGATATTAAATTATTTGAAAAAATCTAAAAGCTGACAATGACCCAAGTGCAGTCTTCTCCAATTGCTGGCCCCTGCTTTTAACTGCTTTTTTTTTTTTTGAAGGGGGAGGAGGGGGAAGAGGGGAGGCATGGCCTTTTACATAAATTCTTTCTACTAGTATATTTTTAAGCTTAATTTTCTGTCTGGACCTTCTTGCTAGCCCTTTTGGGGCTGTATGAGTCTGGCTTGAGCTGTCTGGCTGTCCTGCTGGTACCATTTGCCATTTTCTTTTCAAAGGGCTATTACTAAAGCAGCTCTGTTCTGTGCAGGGAGTGGAAGTATTTGAAACTGAGGAAGATCTGTTGTACAGTTTATCAGAATAAAGTTACATTAAAGAAAAACTAGCTCACATCTGTTTAAATTATACAGGAGGATCTAGCAAAGTTTTAAACAAATGAGTTGTGTTATTAAAAAAAATGCTTATTATTCTGTGCTGCAGAGATGCATCAGTTTCAAAGGCTTTTTCTTCCTGAACAAAACCAAGTAGCTGCAGAAATGGTTCTTTGAAGAGAAAATGCTACCATTGGGAGAGGCAGGCTGTTTGGACAGCTCAAAGAATCCCAAAAGTGTTAGGGAGCAGCAGAGGACACCTAAAAAGGAAGGTCCAGGTAGAGAGCAGCCTGAGGAATTAGTTTAAAAGAATCCCTTTCCCTGCCAGAAATCCTCCAGATGAAGCAGCAGCTGTTGGATTCTTTCACAGCTAACATAGAGGGATCAAGCTCAAATAGTCCTTAAAGTTGTACAAAAGAGCAAAGAATAACTAAAAGGCCTAAGTAGGCCCTCTGGTAAGGATTCTCCTGTCTCTTTGCACACAAACTGGGGGGAAAAAACTGGCATAATGGAAGAATCGAGGAATGAATTATAAATTATATGGAAAAACATAGAAGTAAGATTTCCATTTGGGGAACTTGTTTTCTGTTCAGCTAAATGGGTTCTCAGCTTTAGTTGGATACAGCTGTATTCTTTGTGCTGTTAAAAAGTTGCTGTTTTCACCCTAGTCATGACCATATTTAGGAGGCAGGTAAAATGTATCCCATGTGTTGCATGATCCAAACATCATATAGAGAACAGTGCTATTTTAGAGCTTCTTAAGTCCTTTGGGATGAGAAGGGATAGGGAAATTTAAGATTATTGATAAGCAAACAATATATTCCTGATGAGTGTGTGTTTATTGGAGGATTATTAAAAGGGATTGGAGCAATCATTATTAGAGAAGAACAAGCTTTTATCCCAACAATTTTATAACATCATTTAATCCATTAGTTTGAGAGCCACTTGGGTGACTAAAGTATGAAATATGCTACATAGAAAGAAAGTCTTCTTTCTGTTTCTGAATGTATTCCTCAAAGTTGCATAACCAAAAAACAGGTAGAGACATTAAAAAGGCAATTTCCTTATTAAAATCAACAAAGTACATATTTTAATTAAAAGGCTTGAAAATTAAATATATATCTATTTCTCATTTAGTTATCCAAATATCCATGAAGTGTTTGTCTAGTAGTAAAGCAATTAGTGCCCTATATTAAAAAACAGACAGACCTACATCAGCATCTCTTATGGATAAAAATTTAACAGGAATGATATCTACATGGTTCCATAGGAATAAAGCAGAGTTTTCTAGAAGTGCCTTTAATAATCTATAGGATGTCACAGATAATTATAGTCCTGGTAAGCAATTCTATAAATTAGTTTAAATTTTCTGTTAAAAGCTTTAAATATTCTGTAGAAAGTTTCAATGAGAAGTGCAGTGCCTGTATAAGCATTAGCAAGTTGAGGCTCACACTTTTTATGTAACACTAAGAATGGAAATTGTCATCACTTTCCCCACTAGTTTGACTTTCAAGATCTCAAAATAATTTCTGAATATTTACTGATAATTGTTCCCGTCAAACTCTTACATTCCCAGCAGAGGCTCTGGATTCTTATTCCATTATCTAGGCTAGCTTTTATAATGC
This sequence comes from Alligator sinensis, assembly GCF_000455745.1. Taxonomy (NCBI): domain Eukaryota; kingdom Metazoa; phylum Chordata; order Crocodylia; family Alligatoridae; genus Alligator; species Alligator sinensis. Next base: position 2,515,751 of record NW_005841834.1, read on the forward strand.
ATATGTCTCTCAATGTGTTAACTACTTTGTTTATCCCTTTTGATCTTTCAAACCACCTTCCCATGTCTCAGCAATGCCTTCTCCTTTTTTTCACATTTCTCTATCTTTTGAGCTCATCTACACAAGACACTAAATGCACAGTAGACAAATTCTACTGCACATTAGCACAGCAGGCAACAACCATGCTCATGTGATACTATGCAGTAGAATTAGTCTACTACACAAAGAAGCATGCACTGGTGCTATTGTGTAGTAGCATTGATTACAGCACATTAAGCTAGTACTGGTTATTACAGATAGTAACTTAATGTGCTGTAATTATGGCACACTAATGAACATGTAGATGTGCCCTTTGTATTTATATTACTTTACTTATTTCTTGTTAGTACCCCTTTTTACCAGTTAATTTTATAGCCCATGCCTCTCTGAGCAAGTTAATCTAAAAGGGCCTTGTTACAAGTTAATTTTAGGTGGCTCCCTGGATTGTCCACACATTAACACCTGAAACTAGTTTTAAGCACTTGTTAGGCAGCTCAAAATTATGTTACTCCAGCCTAGGTTTATCTCTGATCTGTTCTACCCAACTCATGTTACACTAAGGTGTGGCCACTCTGGGTTACACATTAGTGTAAACACCCCACCCACCCTCCCAAACTGGCCAGAATTGGTGCCACTGCCCCCTGCTCCACTTCCCAGCACACCAGATCCTCACTCACTGCCCCCTCCCCACTTACTTGTCAGCAGTCTGTCCCAGGGGAGCAGGCAGGAAAGGGTTAACTTTACTCTTGGTCCCCATCCTGCTGCTGCTGCCCTCTGGCCCTGGGCTCAACCGGGCAATAGCTGGGCAATGGTAGTGGCAGGGGTCTGGTAGGCAAGTTAACCTTTCCTTGCCTGCTTCCCTGGGACAGACTGCACAGGCAGCCACAAGTAAGTGGTAGGGAGAGCCCCAGGGATGAAAGTGACGGGGGAGGGGGAGAGTCTTACCTTTCAGTCTTCCAGGCCCTACTGGCCTAAATATGTGACTGCTCCAAACTCAAACTAGCACTAACATAGATCAACATTTGAGCAGGTCACAGTGTAACACATAACAAGGCCCTAAGGTGCTATCCTGCCCTGCTTTCTGTCTTACATTTCTAGTGATTAAGGGGGACTACCAAAATACATGGTAAAAACAAAAGTGGCCAATGCATATTCCATTGATAAGTTTTATTAAAACAATGATTCATTATCCTCAGGCATAAATTCGCTCACATTGATAAAGCGTAACAGTGTAGAAGATAACTAAAATGGCTTATTATTTATCAGAAAAATGAGAACTTACAGAACAAGAAGTGGCATAGAGAGAGACAGCGACCCAGTGAACAGTAAGCTGATGCATCCAAAACTCAGGCTTCTTGAAAAAAGTCAAGGAATAAAGAAGGCAAAATCTATGGCATTAAGTTTAAGTAGCAAGGTTAGGGGTTTAGCACTACATCAGATACACTCAAAACTAGATGGGAGAAAAATATGTTCTTGATGGGTTTGCAAAACTGAAACAATTTTCTACTCTTATCCTAAAGCTTCAAGAAAAATGAAAAATAATTCTCACATGCAAAAATGCTCTCAAAACTCTACAGTTATTTATGCTAAACTATTTTGCACCATAACTGGTAAACTTGTGCAGCTCACAAACCCTGTAGGTGTTACCAGTGAAGCTTGCCTTTTCCTGTAGTTAGGCGATTTGTGGAGCTACAAACATGCTGTAAGTTTTTGCCTCTTGCTGCATTTAATGTTCTACCACCTTTTGCACCAATGCTATTAAGCCTCTTGATCTTACAATCTCCTGCTGCTTTAACAGCTGAACAGTACTAAAGAAGAAGATAATTCATCTTCTTTAAGGTCTCCAGAACTCCTTCTACCTTCGCTGGAGTAGTAGTAGGAGGATGTTTAAGATGCTGTCATAATCATTTGGTATGAACTATTGCAATACACAAATTTTTATTAGAACTGGATACCTAGGTCCTCATCTTGATATTGCCTTTCCTTTGTGCCTAATTGTATCAATCCTAATACTAGTAATGTGCTTTGACTCCCCCAGTAATCTTCAACATCCTGAGATTTTGCCAATTCATTTTCTTTCTTGAATGTTTTGGGCCTAATTCACCACTATTACACACCTCTTTTATTTCTTTACACCAGCGCATGGCGATCATAAATCTCTGCTTGTGCTAAACCTACTTTACACAAGCATAAATAACTATACAGAATGTAAGATTAAGGATACTCTTGCCCCCAAATCTCCCTTTTCAACCTGAGATGCCATATTCTCCTCTGTTTCCTGGGATAGCTTATACATGCTGGCAATTAATATATGCCAGGTGCTAACCATCTTCTGAAAAAAAGGACTCAAAGACCCATTTATTCTATGAAGCATTTCTGTGTACATTCAACTTTCTGAGCATGTCTATGTGTGCACTTTAATGTGCAGTAGCCTATTTTACTGCGCATTAAAGCATTGTGTAAAAACATGCAAATATGCTAATGCACAGTAGAATAGGCCACTGCCCATTAAGGGTCACTAAAAAAAGTATGCACTTTCAGTACTGTGCATTAGGGCAGCCTAACACATGTTTATTTAGTATCTCACACTGGAAATACGAAATGTAATACTTATTAGGACAAGTGTATAAAAATGAGCATGTAAATGCACCCTCTGTGTTTGTATCTGTTACTGAAGTATACCTGTTATCCCTTTAAACTACCATCCTTCAAATCCTTTCTTAAAGTTTTCCTTTACAAACAACTTGACAATTAGGCTACTGGTGTGCTGAAAACACTGCCTGTCACACTGACCAATATTATTTCATTGTTTCTTTGTATTCTCCACCTGTATGGAGAATTGTCCATTGTCACTTTTTTATATACTTACAGCATAAGCTCTTTGACACAGGCTCCATCTTTTAGATCTGTGCTTGTACAGCAACATAGCCACACCTAGGAGCACATTGGTCCTGGTTCATGATGAAGGCTCCTGGGCACGTGCATTAGTAAATCAAACACAGACACACATTCACAAAGCGTTCAATGTACAGTACTGGGTAGGGGACAGACTTTGTCTTCCTTACTCACACTAATACTTTACCTTGCAGTCACTGAGTTAAATTGTGTCCCAAAAAGACAACCAATAGGAAGTTTTGGGGTGTGGTGTGCTGCCCTACAGAGCATCCACTCATTTTTGTGCTTCTGGCTACAAGTTCCAGTTATTCTATGCAGGGGTGGAAGAATATAATATCATTTTAAAATACAATTTGAAAGTGGTGAAGAGTAATTTATCATTTCTTCCAACTGTTCTCTGTAAGTGAATAGCCCAAGTCAGAATTTAATATTTATTTAGAAGGTTTACTAATACCATTATAGTCAGCACCATTTATAGTGCTGGATCTAAGAGCATTTATCCAAGCTAAGTAATATAATTGGTACTGCAATATCTTTTATGGGATGGATGTATCAGACATGCTTTAGATGCAAGTATATATCTCTCTAGTGGCTGGCCCATTATTGATACAAATTTTAATTCTATGATAAAGCAGCTGGAAACTCTGTAGTTACTTAAGTGGAAAGGTGCTTGGCTTTTGCAGGAGAAATTGCCATGTCCTGTTCACACTTACAACTCGTGAATTACGTATGGCCATATTATACAGAAATATTTAATGACAGCATGTGGAATTTTTGTTTAGCACCAAACACTAGGCACTCATTGAATGGCTGTAAGTATTATTTCTTTCTTGAAAGAAGTAACATGATTTTTTCCTGCTGGTGAGAACATAGTCTATAATAGTAAGTTGAATATCAATCTTATCACAGACTAATCATGAAAAACAGGGATCTCAAGGAATCATTCAGCCTATGGCTGGCTAACCTGCAGTACACATGTGACACATGGCATGGGCAACCTCTGTGGGGCACACAGCAGATAAGAGGTGCAGGGAATGCAGCAGCAGATAGAGCAGGGAGAACATAGCAGGGAACAGAGAACAGAGCAGCTGATATGCAAGAGAAAGGTGTCACAACCCAAGGGTGTGATTTTTGTTTGTGTGCGCTTCGGCACTGCTAAATTATTCCCCGCCACTCGTAGCTTTCTTTGCAGGGTGCATTTCTAGGTTGCTCCCACGTGGCGGCTAGCGATTGGCTTGCTAGCCGTATAAGAGGCTTGAGCGGTTTCCGCCCAAATTGGAGAACTCCACGACTATCAGGAAGAGGAGAACTTCACATCTCATGAAGATCTCTAAGTGCTGCGGTGCCTATCGGACCCAGCGTGTATTTCAAGAAGGCTATAGGAGTCTGATCAGCCTCTCGCCTCTCCCCGTCGCCACCTGATCCCTCGACGTACCCTTCCCTGCACGCAAGTTCCATGGAGCCTAGCAAACTTCATGTGAGTCTATTCAGAGCTCTTTGCTTCGAGTACTTTCTTCGGTTGGCGCGACGGGCTCGCGGTTTAGAGCCTCCAACCAGATTGGGCTAGAAGGTTCATGGGAAGGAACTCTAGTCCGCCTCTCTTCTTTTCTATCTGTAACTGCAACTCAAGCAAGTTTTCCTGCCTGCACCGCGACCATCTTCGGTGTAAGTAAAATAATCTTAAATCAACCACTAAGTGTCCGTGCCTAATTCTAGTGTGCTGCCTGCCTTCCCCAACCTGGCGTGTCTGGGCTGCTGGCCACAGCCCGCCGCGCGAAGAAAGGGCCTCGGACCACTCCTGGCCCGCACAAAAGGGATTAGAAAGGCAGTCAGAAAGGGTGTGGTGTGGCAAGCCTGCCCAAAAAATTGGCCCCCACTGATCTAGCCCAATCCCCTGCTTAAGGCAAGATCAGCCCTGACCAAAACATCTCATCCAAGTAGTGGTGGTAATAGCTATAATAATAGCTTTCGCTAAAACAATACAGTAAAACTCTCAAATATATAATAAATAATAAAATAATATAATATAATTTACAGTTATTGGTAAAGCATACAGTAAGATTACACGTTGCCAATTTAAGCAACATTAAAATAGAACTACTATATGGTGATACAAAAAATGGATAAAATGTAGCAATGTAAAGTTAGTAAAAATTAAAGACAGAAATTCTGTTTGATTTTAGCTTCTGTTCTTTGTGCAACTAACACAAATACACTTTGGGAGTATAGGACAGGCTTATCCAAGTGTTTATCCAACTTGCTGTTAAAAACTTCCATGAAATTTCTCCAATTTATCTAGGTAATCTGTTCTAGTGTTCAGTCACTCTCATGAGAAAGCTCTTCCTAATAGCCAAACTAAATTTTGCTCGTTGTAATTTAATGTGGTTGCTTTTTGTCCTGGTCTCTGTGGCCTCTTTGACTAGGAACAGACATTACACATGAACCAGTTTAACTGATCAGAAACTGGTATAAAACTGTAACAGAATAGATTTTCAGTGCACATAAAATGGTTTTAAAATGGCTGAAACCAGCTTGAGATAAACCTGGTTGAATGTAGTATCAGACTTAACTGATTTGGGTCAAACTGGTTTATGCAATGTCTGTCTGTCGCAGGGCACTGAGGTGCCCTGCTCCTAAGGAGGAGAAACTGCTAGGGAAGGGACCCTAGCAGTGAGGGAATAAGGAGCCCAGCTGTGGATTGCCGGGGCAACCAGGAAAGGTCAGCTGACCGGAAGGGGCAGGGCCTGGCCCTTATAAAGCCCAGGGGCTGAGGCCAGGCTGGGAGTTCTCTGCCAGCAGCCAGAGAGAAAGGAGCTCTCTGAGCAAAGATACGAGAACTGCGGGTACAGTCCATGCCGGGTAAAGGATGGCAGCTCTGGGACGTGTGAGCAATGTGATTTCAGCCGGGCGGCTTTAAGTTAAGTTGTAGCCAAGAGGCTTGAGTTTGTGTTTTGCTTTGGTGTTACACCAGTGGTTTGGGTGAGGCTATTAGGGGTTGGAGGAGGCCTCATATGAGACCCACAGTAGCGTGGGGATCCCAGCGCCAGTAAGGGCGCAGTGTGTGGGGTGCACAGACCCCAGCCCCAGAGAGGGGTGGTTGAGAAGCCTAAGTGTGGGCATGGTGAGCCCCGGAGAAGGGGGTAGCAGGGCGGTGGCCCCAAGAGACAGGGCGGCTTGACCGAGAAGGCCCAGAGTGGGCACAGAGAGCCCCAGGAGAGGGCTGGCTTTACAGACGAGCCCCCGAGAGAGGGTGGCACTGCAGACGAGCCCCCGAGAGAGGGCGGCAGCACTAGAGAAGGCCCCAAGAGAGGGCGACAGTACAGAGAAGGCCCCAGAGAGAGGGTGAGGGTATTGGACAGACCAACGTCTATTCCAGCTGCGAGGCTTGGGGTGTGGTATAAGGGGTGGTTGGAGCCACGCATAGCCCATAAAGCTAGGGTGCCCCAGGGCACCCATTTGCAGGACAAGACCCACAAGGGGCCCGGGAGTCCACGGGGACAATGGTCACAACGAACCGTGCCCAAGAAGACGTAAAGCAGCCTCCCAACCTTATCTAAACAGCAAAGACGTGGCGGGTGAGAATCAGAGGGTGCCCTTGGGCCGACTTGGCACGGGGGAAGGGGCCTTAAGGAGATCACGGCCCTCCTGGAGGACCCCGCCTGTGGCACTGTCCCAGACCCCTTGCTGTTTTAAGTTAAATCAGACTCCCCCAGCATCCTGGCATACTCTCTAGGCTGGCTAGGTAGGTCTTGACTGTCTGTTCCAAAGCAGGGCGGGCCCCTTCCCTCTGCTCCCTGGCTGCAGCTCCAGCAGAGACATGCAAGCACAGCAACATATGTCTGGTTTCTTTCTGCTTTCCCTCTGCTATCCCCCTCTCCTTCCCACTCCCTGCTAAGCAGGCATCCCCTGCCCCCTCTGCTTTACACAGACACCTCAGCATTAGCTAGCAGACCACATGCTGGCTAGGGTCAGTGCTGTGCTTTTTGGAGCTAATCAAAGCTCAGCTGGTGATGTCCCTCCATTCTTTCTTTGTTTAAGAAGAGTTTGAACTAATGAGAGATGCTGTTTGTTTTCTGATGGGGTGATAAATGCTGATAGCAGAACTGATAAATACTGTTACCTGGGGGTGGGGGACCCCTCCCTAATCCTGCTGGGGCCTGGCCATGTCCCCCTCAGCTCATCCCTGTGGAAGGGAAGGGAGGGCTGCTCTAGCACCCCCCAGCTTCTAGTCTGAGCCAGTGTAAGCACATGCCTGTATTTCTGGGATGTCTTTACAGTTACAAAGTGATTTAGTCTAGCAAGGTTAGACTAACCTGAAAAGATTGAGTCAATTCAGGCTCTGGCTTTTTGTATGTCTGTCCCTAGACTTCTTAACCACTGTTCATGAATTTGAAAACTCAGATTATTTTTTATATTATTACTTTCTTTAATTTTCCCTTGGTTACAATTGTTCAATGTGCAGAAAAAGCCTACTATTATTTAGCCAGCTATCTTTTCTGATACTGAAGCCCATTGCTGAATTCTTGTCTTTAACATTAGTTGATAAAAGCAACATATAGGAGACTTAGCATAACACCATTGCTTCTTTCTTCACTATGTTGATTTAAGAACATTTTTCTTTACTACCTAAAGAACTTCATAAGCAGAACCAACTGTACTTAAAGTGAAAGCACTTGAGATGGCCCCTTATTAAGTCCTCTGCCATTGCTACTGTAGAGTAGCATGATAAGCACTAAAGCTGAGTAGTTGACATTAGTAAGAGGAAGTTAAGTGACAACTTTAGCCTTGACATTTTTCTAGCAGTGAATTCTAGATACTGTCAAACTGCAGTTTCATACCCCTAGGGTAATTTCAACAAATAACAGATATACAAGGAGGATTCTCACCTGTGCTACAGCCCTCTTACATTGCTGTGGCAGCATAAAATAGCTGTAGGATCTTTGGACCTGACCAAGTAGGATTTCTCCTAGCTAGCTCATGTTGGTCTGTGAGGGTATCCCCACAAATCTGTATAGGCCTTACCAGGGACTGAAGGGATTGGACTTGCATAACGCATCAGAAATGTTCCTGGAGCTGTTGCCCATAGGCAACAAAAAACAGGTCAATATAACTTAGGCAGTCCTTGTTAGGCAACTAAAGTTACATGAGCCTCCACCAAGCCCTGTAGAAACTCAGGGATTGTGAGGGATGCAGAGGTGACTTAAATTCTTCCTTTCCTCTGGACTGTGAGTTTTGTTTTGAGATGTGCAGTACAAAATTGCACTCGCAGTACCTATAAAATTCAATTCTATCTTCTGGGCTACTACTGTCTTCTACCCCATTCATAGCTACATGGTACTACTTTGGGACTCTTAGATTACTACTAACTACTGACAACACATTTAACCTCACATTTCTAAGTTGAAGTTGAACTAGAGTCCCAGAAATGAAATTCTAAAGCAGGGGTGGACAACCCCCAACACGGGTACCATGGTGTGGCATGCAAAGGCATTTTGCTTAGCATGTGCACCTCCGGGGAAAAAGTCAGGGCTGAGCTGCTACGACAAGGATCAGGCCCTTACGGCTCCCCTGCTGTCTGCTCCTGGCATGCCAACATCTTACAAGGTTGAAGTTGTGGGTGGTTTTTTGCATTCTGACCAAAAACGTGGCCATTCCCTCTTCTAATCCTTTATGAATGTAAGTTATTAATAAAAATGTATTTTAGATTAATGTTATATAATCCTGTAAGTATTTCTGCTTTTCCTCTCAGAAGATTTGAGGGGTACAATTGTGCACAGTGCAACTGAGTAAGAAACAAGAGGATAAAGCTAGGTTTATTAATTTATTTTAAAGCTATCATTCAAATTATTTATTTGAAAAGAAACAGATGCTGTTTCTATCTTTAAAATATTTGAAATATTTCTTTGCCCTCCAAAATGTGCTGGAATCCAAAACTAAAAAAAAATCTACACGGAAAAGTAATTTTTAAAAGAACTTCAGAATTAAATTAGATATTAGAAAGCTTTTAAGTAGAAAACTGTTTAAGCTACATTGCAGACTTGTATTACAGCCAATACAGTTACTATAAATGTGTACCACAGCAAAAATAAAATGCAAAACAACTGCATAAAAGGAATGGAGATTTCAGCATAGACCAAAACACATTAGTACCATTCAGTATTTTCTATTTCACTGGTAACCTAATGAAAGTGATTACTAAATAATACAAGCACCTATATCAAAAGGGTCTTGCACAAAAGTAATAAAGGACAGGAGAAAGGTAAATAACAAAACAAAAAAAAAAAAGAAGGAAAATTTGCCCATAATATGAGGTAACCTGTTTAAGTGTTCTTATACAAGAGGCCAATGGAAGTGGAGCTTGTGTTGTATCTATAAACTCTTTGATTTACATGTCATGTTACTTAATTGAAGACACTGTTTCTGCTACTATCATTTTTGTAAAGTCAATCAAACAGATTAAATTAAATTTACTTTCTGCTTCACACATCATAAAAACTAAAATTATTTCTGAAAGTAAATGTTGTTTTTGCTGTCTGCTGATGGTGATTGGTGAAATGGAAAGAACAGATGTTGATAGCTTAACCTTGTAAGGATATGTACATATATATATAACATGCACGTATATATATTTTATATTCAGTCACATATGCACAAGCACACACATCTCTATAAATTCTGTACATACAGCTCTTCCTCTTTTTACATTATGTATGTACCTAAAATATATTTTTTTTCTGTGCATTTCATATTGGAGTTTGATAGCATGTCATGCAGAACATATTTTGTTAATCTTTGAATGCACAAAGTATCTTCCCTCTCCAAAGAAGGTTGAAAATAGGAATCTGGTCAACACATTAGAGGGAGAGGTATAGCTAAACATACTGCTTTTCAAATAAGGCTCACATTGTAAACATTTAACAAGTGGAGTCTCTGTCTTCTGTCTTGTTTCTACATCCTATATAAAAGTCTAATTTTAACAAGGATAATTTTTTTCCTTAATTCAACCTTCACCCCTCATTTCATTAAACACCATAGCCCAGATATTGTGAACATTTATAGACAAGCATAAAGTACAAGATGACAATTAAACATATATGTATGAATGCTTGGAGGACTTAGTCCTAAAACAGTTGGTATCAGATAATCATGTTAACATTTTGCCCGAGAGAGAGAGATCAGTAAACCATCTACTTCAGTAAATATGTTGTGCAGGTCCAAGACCTGAGATTCAAAGACACATACATACTGTGCCCTTCTTCATTCATTTCAAAATGGAAAGTGAATTCTTCATGAGCAGGATGTTTCAATTATATTTTGATATTTTTGCCATTTGAAAGGTAGCGTGTTACAAATCATGTCAGAATATTTTTCCTACTGGACTTTCATATCTATCCAACAGTCAAAATATTATTTGTGAAGCGTGAACATTTTAATAACTGTTCTTCTGGTTTTGTGAGCTAGTTGACACTATATAATAGCAGAAAAATGAAACTGTGGAGAAGATTTATCAGAACAAAACACTGGAAATGATGAATCACAAGTAATGAAGCAGGAACTAAAGAAGAAAAAATGTACAAGTTTTGTGCTTGATTGAAGAGATTCTAATAAATATGGTATGTAAGTTGTGACACGATGATGCATATGTACAGATAAAAATAGCAAAAAAAATTAAAATCAAAACTATGCAGGAGAACATTATCTCTGGAAACAAAATTCTTAAACCGAATTGTGTGTGGTGTTAATGAGACCAGTCCAACTGCAGAATGAGCATGTGAGGTCATTGAAAGGCCAACATAGAAGTGGGGACTGCACATACCTGAAAGTTGAAAGTGTGACCAGAAGAGTGAAGGGGAGGAGCAGGCATGTCACTCTACACAGAAAATTCTGTAATCTGTATAAATTCATAAAATAGGGAAGCCACAATTGCCGAGGAGATATTGTGAGCTGATTGCCCTATTCTAAGCACTGTGCAGTAGAGAAAGGGAAAGCTATTTACTCTCCTGCTGATGAATAGTCTTTGTAATTGAAGAGTAGATCCTAATTGTAGAGGGCAGACCAGAAATGTCAATGGCTAAAACTGGGCATTAGAGTAGCAAAACCATATCCTTACTTTCCTGACTGTGTCACAAGGCATACTAATTCCATCAAGTTGGATATCTGATTTCCCACTGTTTTATATAGTCATTTACATTTATGCAAAGCAAGTGAGGAACACAACATTTTAAACCCATTTTGTATAGGTGCACATGATGTGTGTTGTTTAAAAATCGTAAAGCATATAAAAATTCTGTGAATAACTTAAATCATAGGATTACTTCTTTAAAAGTAACTTACTCTCTTTATTTTACTTTTGAGCTCTTAGGATAGTTGCTTGCAGCTTGGGAGGAGGGAGAGTTAGCTATGTGCATGTGCATTTTGGGGAACACGGCTTGGTAAGTACAAAAAAAAATATATACACAATGGGGGAATCTACTACCTTTTATCACTGATTGGTGGAAAGGACCCATCTCTATCCATTTTCTTTGTCTTATATTTATATTTATATCTTCTCCTATACAACCCACTGCTCCATCAATGGGGACCTTCAGCAGTACCCTCTGGGTACTGTCCTATGGTCTGTTTCCCCACCAACAGTACCAGATCAAGTCCTTATTTTTTTCTAAGGTCACTGCACTCCTTGGGTGAGTCCAGATGAGCATGGCCATGCATTATGTGTTCTTATACATACCACATATTCAGTTTTTTCTCTGCACTGCAAGGGAGAAGCACAGAGGGGTTTTGTTTGACCTTGGATATCCAGGAGTAATAAAAAAAAAAAAAAAAAAAAACCCATGCGGAAAAAAAAGCAGAGCAGCACATGCAGGGCCAGCATGTGTCACTCCAAAACAGAGCTGGGCTGGCCAGATCCTTCTCCATCATCCCTAGACATTGTTCCTTTCTCCAGTCCTATTCTTTTCATACTCAAATGACTGCCTCAGTCCCCTCTTCTACCTGAAATGAAGAGCCAGCCACCCAAGAGGGAGGCTGGAGAGAAGGGGGAACATGTTCTTGAGTTTCTTTTCTTCATCCTTCCTGATTATTGCTCACATTTACTCCTTTTTCACTCCCATTTCCACACTTCCCTGGGGACTGAAGAGAATAAAACAAATACTAAACTAAATGTGCAGTAACTACTGTGCGTTAATGAATGTGTAAAATGTGCTGTGTGAGAAGCAAAAAGAAAATAATTCTTCCAACTTCTGCATCTTTGCAAGACTCATTAAAATATTGGTAACACTGACACAGTGGAGAATAAGGCCCGCATCTTTATATTAGAACTCGAAATCGAGAAAACTTAAGTTCTAACCAGATTTTGATCTACAGTCTGAGGCTAAGTATCCTTTTCCCAGGATCTTCCGCGTATAACCTCCTACTGGCTTTACCCATATGCCAGCAGATACAACCTTTCCCCCCAAAATCAGCCCTCACAAATTGGGGTGTGTTTCTTAAGTGAGGAAGCTGACTTTTCTTTGTTAGAAGTATGCAGACAAATGCTGCAAAGATGGCTGCCACTTATCTCTGGCCCAGCAAGCAGAAGGAGTCAAGTCCTGTGTTAACTCACATGTATAACTATCGGCAGAAGGGACAATTGAGCTGGTTCAGGGAAAGTGGGCTTCATGCAGTCTGTAGTGCCCTGATGTAGAAACAACACTTTATTATTGACAGGTTCTTATACAGTAAAGAAATTTTTGCTACTGTCCTTGCAAGGGTCTGGGGCCTAACTTTTTTGCTGCCATGCCACACCAAAAAATCCCTGTTGTTTCACCCAGACTGTTTCCTGGGATGCCATGCTTTCTGTACACATTGGCTGTATCCACACAGGCATGGACATTTGGTTCCCTGAGAACAACTAGCAGCAGGACATCTTGTGCCGCTGCTAGTTGTTCCCAGGGAATGCCTCTGCCACGCGACCTCTGGCATGCAGCAGGTTACCCTGGGTGGGGTAGGGAAGGCCGGGGCAAGCACTGGGATGGCCCCAGCAGCCTTACCTGGGGTCCTGGGGGACTCCTGGGGCTGCAGCAGCAGTGGTCCTGCTTTTTGGATCCTGGCCACCAGTTGGAGCATGGCTCTAGCTGGCCAGGTTCCAGTTTTGAATGGTGTGTGCTGCCCCTGTGTGCGCTGCTCTGTTTTGAGTGGGTTTTTTTACCCCTGTCAGGGTCAACCACCCCACCCCCATGCTGCTCCCTTGCATTGTGCAGAACAACTGAATGTGCAGTATGTGGTGCCACAGATGTGTCTTTGGTGCCACATACTGCATGGCCGCGCTTGTCTGGACACAGCCACTCTACCATGAAGTCAGCCATGACTGAAAAAAAAATCTTTTTTTTCCCCTTTCATTCCATCTTGTAATGCCCCTGTCTTACTTGGGGGCATCTGTTGCGTGAGAAAATATGGGGTTTCCCTGTCGTTGCAATGGCAGGCAATTAGCAGAGCCCTTACTTCCACTGCTCTTGTCTGTGGCATTTTATAGACTGCCTTCAGTGTCTCAGATTTTGTTCCTTATAGTTTCAGATGAAAATTGTAAGTGCTAATTTGGGAGATTCCTTTGGTTAATGACTGTCTGTGAATGCTGGGGAACTGGACTTGATGGCCCAGGTAGACCTTACCAGTCCTATGTTCCTTTTTCTTGACTATTCCTACCTCACAGAGACATCATGACACTTAATAAGTTAGTGTGTGAGTAGGTGCAAAATTCTCTGAACTTCAGTAGACTCAGGATATTTGGATTCAGTTCATACTTTACTAGAATAATTTGTGAGGTTGAAAGTCCTAATGATTTCTGTGTTTCATTTCTATATCTGAAAAACTGAATTAATATTATTTCCCAGAATGCTTACCTGGAGTATCCTAAGGCTGAATTATCAACATTTTTTCTGGCAAATACCAACTACAGTAATAGGCATTATACAAACACGTAAGACAGACTTTGATAGGGGTCTGTACCTTCCAGAATTCAGTTTATTGTCAAAGTAAGTATCACTAGGGGGCAAGTGCAGCTAGACAAAAGCAGAGAGAGAAGTGTATCTAAATATTATAAAATTAATGCACAAAATTTCACAAGTCTGTCAAATGTTAAAGAGGACTAGCGAATACAATGCTTTTTGCATACAGTGTTTTAAGCATAACATTCACACAAAAGAAATACCTTAGTTGACAGTATGTAAAACAAAATTGGTGTGGATGAATTAAAATGAATAAACAAACCTCTTCTAAAATTCGAATATTTGGAGAGTTCTGATTTCTACTAGAAATAGAAAGCAGTGAAAGTCCCCTGCAACAGTTACTTGTATACTGTTTCTGATGCAGTTTTGTAGACTCAGAGGTCCAAACAACTTAATGTCCACACTTCAAATTTCTGCATACAGCAAGACCATGCATGCAATTCCTACTAGCAGAGTGGAGGCATACATTTAAGATCTAATTGTCTGGGTTAGTACTGCAGTTAGCAAGTCTGAAATGTTTTTTGAAAAGTCTAAGGTTTCAGTCCTCTATTTTGGTTAGCAGTGTGCCTAACTGCACAGGAGTAAACTCTTACCTTGGAAATAACCGTCTTCAATACTCCCCTTCTAGCTTTTATTTCTGCAATCAAATATATACCTTTTTAATGATTTTGCATGTAATGGCTCTGATATCTAGTGGTTTATTGAGCTTACTATGAATCTAAAATTGTGCACATATCTCTGTCTGTGTGTGTGTATACTATATATAAAAATCTCTCTCTGTATTAGGATGGGTAAAGTCCAGCTCATAGGTTGGATCTGGCCTGCAGTGGACTCCATTTCCCAGTAGCCCCTGTGGCAGCAGATCCTTCTGACTGCTGCCGCTGGACTCAGCCCTGCTGCCCAGGCACCCTGGCCCATCTGCCCGGGATCCACTGCCAGGGGCTGGCTCCATTGTGGACAGGGTGCATGGCCAGGTGGCTGGGATGAAGCTGTAGCCAGGAGAGGGATGGGCAGATGAGGCTGGGGAGACCCTGGGATCTTGGCAGTGTGGGGCCAGGCTGGGGCAGCCCCCAGTTCTGCAGCCCTGCATTGTCATAGCCCTGTGCTCCCAGGATGTCTATGGAGACCAGCTGTGAGCAGTACAGGTAGGGGCTGCTGGGAAATGAAGTCTGGCCACAAGCCAGATTTGCCATTTTGCCACCCCCACTCTATTATTTATTTGTCTAAATCCAGGCCTGCAGAAACAGAGCAGAGGGAGTAATGGGGTAAAGCCCCCAGCCCATTCCCCATACAAAGGACCCCAGTCTGGGGAGTGAGCAGGGGGAATGTGATAGGAGAAGAGTGGGGGAGCACTGGGCAATGCTCTTGCCAGCTGTCTGGACTGGTCTGGTGAGTGTTTGGGGAGCGAAGAACACCTGCTCCACTCTGCTCCCAGACGGGCCTGGGAAAGGGGTGGAGGTCTTTGCCACTGCTCCACTTCCCTCCTAGAGCAGACCAGGATGGAAGCGTGCAAGATACTTTCTTGTGAGTGCTTTTCTGTTGCAAAGGCAAGCTTCCAAGTTGAAACCTGGAAGATCTTTCTCTTGGAGGGGAGTGTTTTCTCTAGGGTAATCGATTGAACACGTATACACTCCTAATTTCTGGGAGAGTGACATGCACATGGCCTGTATAAATAAGCTTAAGAGAATGGATGAAGTATCAGACATGTAGATCTTAGAACTGTATTTTTCATTATTTTAATATTTATTTCTGTAAAATCATCAAATATGAAGTTCAAGGAGGACAAACAAACTATCCACAAATAGTGGTCAAATTTTGTGATGTTTTAACCAAAAAGGGGTGAGAGATTTCACAAACATCAAGCTATTTATTTTTTACATATTTGAACTATTTCTTTTTTCATTTTAGAAATGTTGAAAGCAAATGTTTCAACATGTTCTAAACTTTTTTTTAACTTTTGTTTAAAAATGGCACGTATTTAAAAATGCCTTTAAAAACGAAAGGAATTTTTCAAAGAGCAAATGATCAAAACTGGGTTAAATAACCACCAAGTGAAACAAAATGTAATATCTACAAGAGAGCTATACTGAGAAAAGCAGCAGCAGTGGTGGCAGGGGCTGGACAGGCAGGATAACCCTTCCCTGTGTGTTCCCCTGGGACAGACAGCACCAGCAGCCACAAGTCAGTGGGGAGAAGCCCTGGGATGAGGGGGGTGGAAGGGAGGGGATTCTTACCCTTCAGTCCTCCAGGTCCCTCCTGATCTGAATGTGCGAAAGCTTGAAACTTCAGCTAGCACTAACACTGATCAACATTTGTGCGGCTCACAGTATAAGGTATAACAAGGCTCTCAGATACTTTGGTTCTACTTCATCTTAAGCTGTTAAATGTTAATTACAAAATGCAAACCTGTAAAGCCTGTGCATTTGTCCAATAGACCAGAGCACAGTAAAAAAGTAGCCTATTTTTCTGAACTAAGAATCTTTGTAGAACCCAACACAATCTTTTGTACCTACTTGAGTCGAGTTTCTCCAAAAACCTATTACGCTTGAACAAACACAAAATGTACCCAGCATTGATATTATTATTTTGGACGTCTGTAGTTTTATTCATCCAAGGATTTTAAGTACTCTGTAATCAATCTGAAACCCTAGACTCCCCCTATAAGGTACAAATAAGAACACCTCTGTTTTATATTCGGAAATACTGAGATACAGTGTCGAAGGATCATATTTTCAACACTGCTCACTAATCTTGGTCCTGCAGTTTTTGGTATGAGACTTAAGAGTTCAGAAGACCAATAAGCTTGTCTGCCTAAAAAGAATCCAGAAAGAATAGCAAGGGGAAGCAGTCAGTTAAGAAAAGTGCCATTTTCTAGAAGTCAATATTCAAAACATTTGACATCCAGATCCTGCAAATGGGTTCCTGGACTTCATATCACGTCACTATACAGCCCTGCCCTGCTCACTACTCAGTATGTATAATGAATAAGGAAAATAATAAATAAAAGGTTGTGTTGTAATGCATACCAAAAAGCGATAACCTTAATATTGCCTGGCAACCTTTACCTTTGCCATTCCCACACTTCTAAGTGCTTCTCTTAGAAAATATTTTTTAACAACCTATATTTAAAGACTGTTAGGGATTCTATCTTTAAAAAAAGAAAAAAGGAGCAAGAGAGAAAGCAGAACATTCTACTGTACCATGCGATGTAGGTGTTTCTGTCTTAGCTTTCTACATAATCTGTAGGAAGTCAGGCCTTTTTGGAGCCCTTTCTCCTTCAGATGCACCTGTATGAATCATAGCAAATAGACGTCTGTTAAAATTGGAATTCCATTGTACTTTGTTATATGCGCATGTTCATAACTAGTAGAAACCTGAAACACGGTCAATGCAATGGAAATTTCCTACCCGTTTATATATATCCCCTGCATGAGCCAGTTATAATAAAAAAACCACAAGTCATTTACTTTAATTTTCAACAGAAAACCAGTATTTGGCAGGAGACATTTTCATCAAAAAGTTTATAACCACTGGTATTCAGCTAACATGTGCTTATGTCAAAGGTAAATACAGCCTAATTATAACATGAGTGTTTACTCTTTGTTAATGAATTTGATTTTCACCAAATGTATTTAGTAATCAGAGAAAAACAGAAACCTTAATTTGCATCATCAGCCTACAATTAGTTCAGTCAGCTCTCACCCTTGTTTCTTCACTAAAGAAATGTTCCCAAACTTACCTACACACACCTTACTAATGGAGACTAAAATCCTGGATTGAGTAGCTGACACATTGAGAAGGTTTACAGGGTCATAATACAGGGGACATGCTTTTTGAAGCAACCTTACTGCAAAGAAATCTGTACATTGCAAGCAAAGAAAAAAAAAGTAACAGAAGTCTAACATCTAACATCTCATGGAAGTTATAACAAGTTAAAACTTCAGAGCTTCATAGGTAGTAATTTTTAAATCTGTAAGGGGAATTGCATTTTAACATATCCAGAAAACAGGTAGATTTTATCCTACCTGAGCAGAAAGTGATTTTAAAAATCCACATGATAATCATGGACTGGAATTGAATGAAGATTGTTTACTTCCTCTTTTATGTTCGTAAAGGAAAACTTTGTTTCTTTTAACATGAAGAAAACCCCCCACCCTTAAACAAAAGGAAAACAATGCAGTTAATTTTCAGTTGAAAAATCAATATTCAGTGCCTTCAAAATGAATTTTGGCACAAATTAAGAAATACAAAGGTACCTCTCAATAGGTAAAATCATTTTCCAAGATTACAGTTGGGGTCAGATCAGTTATGGTCTTTGCAATAACTTAAAACATTCCTACTGGTATTTAGATTTAACTTGATTGTGAAAACTCACTTCAGCAGTAGTAGGGACCGAGAAAATTATGACAGGTATACTATAACAAAACCTTTACTGCTTTGGGTATGAATGAAAAGCAATGTGCCACCCTTCCCCTTCTTTTTCCCTCCACTCTTTTTTAAGTTTATTTTGTTTCTAAGATATTCATGTTATCATTCCAATAACTTATTGGGTTCTCAACATAGAAAATTTAAGTACTTCTTTTCATGAAGAGTGTATTATTTAACTACATGCTCAAAGCTAATTTAACAAAATACTATGTTTACCCTCCAGTCCTACTACAGCTATTTATAAAAATGAGTCAATGCTGAGTGAAGATCTCCAGAGCTCTTGTTTAATCCTCTTCATTGCCAAAGAGTCCTAAATTACCACCTTTACCTTCTATTAAATGCTAAGAGAAAATAAAGCATTTGTGTTAAAAAGGGCACTCAGTTTCTTATACAAAATCCTTAGCTATGGTTCATCACTCTTCTTTAAAGAACCATTGTCTGATGCCATGTCACCTACCCACCAAATTGTATGGATTACATACGATATCCTCAAAGATCAATGTTACTCTTTGGGATATAAATTCACAATATATTTTAACTCTTAGTAATTATTAATTGATCGTCGTTAATTGTTAATAATTAGTAGTCCACCCAGTCCAGTCCTTGCTATTACGGGCAACCATGTCAAATAACTATTCATAAATTGATCAAGCTTCATTTAAAAAAAATATTTCGATATTTTTCTTCCCCTGCTTTTACTGGAAAACCATTCCAGAACCTCACTTCTCTGATGGTTAGAAACCATCTGAATTTCCAGACTGAGTTTATTCATGGCCAGTTAATTTGTTCTTGCGCAAACATTGTCTAACATTGTCCTTTAGCTTAAAAAGGTCTTTTCATTGCCTGTGGTTTACAATCTCTGTTGTATTTATATGGAAAAATAACATTCTCTTTCAGCCTTCATTTTCCTAAGCTAACAAACCAAGCTGTATAAGTCCCTTGTTCGCTCCTTTCCCTGATCATTTTAGTTGCCCTTCTCTGTACCAATTCCAGTTTGAATTCATATGTCTTGAAGATGGCTGGCAGTGTACACCTTTGCCAGAGGTGATCTTTGCAATGGCACTTATACCTTATTTATATAAGAAATAGATTGTGCAATATATTATACCAATGGGGGACAACAGGGAGGGATCGGGGAGGGGGGCGTGCACTGGTGCACTTGCGCCCCAACCCCCTTTATACTGGGTCCACCCAAAATTATTCCAATTGGAATAAGTTTGGGCCCACCCAAAGTTATTCCAATCTTAAAGTAATCCACCCACTGCGTGATAGTGGCAGCAGCATTTTTAGTCAGGCGATGCTGAGGGAATCATTTGACTTCATGTCTCATTCTAATCTACCTGATCCCTTCTAAACTCTTAATCCATGGGTGTTAATGATTTTCTCTTCCTTTTAATGGTCTTGATGTTCCACCAATCAAGCTATCTTTTGTTCTGTAATTTGGCTATCTGTTAGCTGCTCTTGGTTAAAAAAAAACAAAAAAACAACCCTCCTATTTCATAGTCCTACAGATTATTTTTAATTTAATTTATTCCAGTGAAATTATATCTCTTTTTGCTTCAATCTTAAATTGATTTAAATCAATTTGCCTTGGGCCGCTAGCATATTAGTAAAGTTTGTGATTTATTTTTAACTGGAGACAAATATGTACTGTTTTTATGTGATGGTGCACCTCATCATCTGCACTCCCCTTTTCAAAATTCTAGATCCAACCTTTTTGGAAGGCATGCCACAATTTAAGCCCCACATCCTCCCCAAGTGCCACTCTGATCCCCTTCCCCTGCCCAATCCACTGCTCTGCTTGCTGCTCTTTGCCCTGCACTCCCTTCTCAATCCTTAGTTTTTCTTTTTGCTCTCTGCCCCATCTGCTGCTATGCTGCCTTCACAGTCCCTGATCTGCTGCATGCTGCACGTGGATTGGAGACTGCCTGTACCATTTGTATCATGCATGCCACAGGCTGGCTGTCCCTGCATTATAGGATTACACATGCCTTTTTTATGGTTACATCACATTGGTGGTTTAGCCATCCTGTGTTTGACTAACACAACCAGGTTTTCTTCTCTTCTGCCATTTCCAACACACCCAGTCCCTGTTAACAGCACAGATTCCTGTTGTTAGTCCCTAAGTGCATGACCTTTTATTATTACATTTCATTCTATTACAGTTATTCCAATCTTAAAGTAATCCAATTCTTCCTGTATGTATGAAGGACTATAGGATTTTTTTGTGATATTTTTATATTAACTGTGTTTACATTGTTATAATATTGCATGACTCCATTTACCTCATTAGCCTGTACACAGAGAATGAAGAGTTAAGTGCCAGGAGCTATGTACAGAAGGAGACAAGATGGTCCTTTAGCATCAAAAAAGCCTTGAATGGCTTTGTTGACGTGGTGTCAAAGACGAGATACCCAAGAGGTGTCCAGAGCAGATAAACATGACAATTGGAGAGCAGGCTGTGGGCGGGGGAAGCAGCTTGTCAGCTCCTGTGCATAAGGGTCTGGGGACTGAGAGATGTGGAGGAGGTTTGGGAAGTGGGAGAGACTGGAGAGTGAACAGCTGAGTATCTTTGGAGTGTTCCGGGTTGTGTGGGCTGGATTAGGAACAAGGAAATTGCTTAACCCTCTGGCTGGGCCTTTGTCTTGAGAAATGCCTTTACCAAAGAGACTACCTGCTATTCTGCTTGGAATTGTGGGTTTCATAGTTTCATAGTAGTTTCATAGTAGCTAGGGTCAGGAGGGACCTGAACAAATCATCTAGCCTGACCCCCT